>NC_143014.1:202371113-202680280 GCF_055824585.1 Amblyomma mixtum
CGAAAAGATTTCAGTTCATTTGCTCGGCAGCACAGCGACCGAGCACTCTAGACAAGTGTGACGGATGGCTGACAACCACGACGGATGGCTGACAACCCGCGCATAGCAGCGCCTCTGCGAAACCAGATACCTGTGAGGAGGCGCTGTGGCACAGTGTGACTCCCAGCCGTGCATTTCCGCAAAACGTAACGCAAACAGCTATCGCTATGAAAAGAATGAGGACGACCGTTGCTGGCGGTAACTGTTTAAAAAAAAAGAAAATCAAATCCGCGGCGGCGTGCGTAGGTGCGTGATAATCGTATAAGCATTTTTTTTTTTGCCGACTTTCTGCATTACGTAAAAGTTTATTCGCGACTCCTCATTAGTTAAGCCTGGAGAAGTCCTCCTCCTGAGCTAGATTTGTTTATTAATCCCTGCGGTAAATCCCGGCTGCAACTAGAACGAGAATAGAAAGCGTAGCGAGAGAACGCGCACCTGTTTGGAAATGGCGCCTCTCGTTTATGCGCCCTCAGCGCCCCCTTTATATACCCAGGGCCCTTCGTTTTCCTGAACCCCGTGGAAATGTTTCGAAAATTCGGTTAAACCGGACTTTTCCCTGAAAAATGGGCCGTCAAGGAAGTGTAGTCCGCCACTAAATTTATAAAGGGACTACACGGAGAGCAGCTGATCAGATATACTTATGCCAAGTTCGAAAAGTTTATTTTTGAAGCCAGAGCATAGGCACTAACCGGAAGCCTCATTTGCGTAACTGTACTCATGCTGACGAAGCCGTGCTTAAAAGCTGCTGCGCGTTTAAAACAGCCGCTGCGATGGTGAATGAACGTTTCCGCAGTGTACAACCGTAGACACATCCTAGGTCAGACGCTCAAGTTCTTCACATGGGGATGGTAATGTTATAGGCCAAAGCACTAAGAAAGAAGGAGAAAGATTGTGTTGTTACAACCTATTTCTGGATGACTGAAGAAAATATTTAGTCAAAATGAATATGTGTCGCAGGAAAACAAGCGCAAATTATTAAGCATTTTTCTGAAAAAAAGAAGTTGCCCGATAAAGTAAGAATTACAATTTTTTTTTCGTAAATTCGCCGATTTATACGTACCCTAACTTGAACGAAGAGAATAGCACCCTATCTTTACCTCCTCCCCCCCCCCCCCCTCGCACACACGCACACTTAAAAAAAACTAGAAAACGGAAGGCGCTATCTATACTTTCGCTTCGAAGAGGTTTACCAAAATGCATTCACGGTGTCAGCGCGTTTATTTATATTTCGCTATGCATGCACGACTGACGCTGCAGCTGCGCAGAACAATGTGGTAAGTGATGCAGACCTACGAAGCAAGGAAAGCCGCAACTCTCAGCAAAAAAAAAAAAAGCTTTATTTCTCGTAAAGTGCGTTAAAAAAGACCAAACGTTAAAATGCACTCGTATTTACACGTATTTACAATCCGTCAGGCTTGGTGGGCATGCCCGCCTTCTTCTTGGTGACCTTGGCCACACGACGCAGGGATCGCCGCAGAAAGCCCAAACGGTGGCGCTCTTTCTCGGAAGTAGCCGGCGGGGGTGGCGGAGGTCCGCCGGCGGCAGAGGCACGTGCAGCCTAGATAAATTAGTGCGGGTAGAAAAAAGAAATGAAAATAAAATTGCCCGGCCCGCACCACGAGCAGCCTACAGAAAGAACGAAGCGAAACATTCTCGAGCTTGCACGTCCGTTGTGTGCCAACAGGCGCCACTTGGCTTCTGCTTACAGTCTGCAAACGCTGCACGAAGAGCTACAATGTACTTTCCGGTACAGCGTGGGACACACTTCCCCGTAAGGTGCTTCGCACCAGCCTCGCGCCCGGCACAGCTCTAGAGGGCTCGTGCCTTTTTAGTCACCTTATCCTTCGCACGCAGAACTGCACTAATCAAGGGCGCGCATCAATTATGTACTATACAAGCCGACTAGCCTGTAGCTTTCGCCGTGTTACTTTACCGCACGACCTGCTCAGTTTGGAAGACGCTGAAAATGTTTGAAGCGTCGTGAGCGCATGCATTACGAAAAAGTTGTAGGGTCTCGTGTGACCTTACTCTTTACTGGGGAGCTATTGCAGATGCAGCCTGTCGGTTTCTTCGCAGTGTATTAAAATGCCACGGTCGCATAATAAAAACAGGAGAGGCCAGCCGAAGATGCACCTCATCATAGGAAGCACGTGACCAGCAACCAGGCTATATTTGCCACGAAGTTGTGAGTAAATCAAGGAGAAGGAACTTTCCTGTGTTTGATGTCAGTGAATGCTAAAAAAAACTGGGAAATTACTTTAAACAGTGAATCAGTTAAAAGGAACAAAACTCCCCATTATCGCAGGCAGCAGAGACGATTTCAGGGCGTCACATTAAGTGGAACAAAACTCGATGAACACAACTTACAAAGCTAGAACATCTGTCTATAGGACTTACAGACACACTGGCAAATAGACATTGCTAGCATTCGATACCGAACACAAAACCAGCATCGGTGAACTCGTGGCAGCTAGTTAGAAAATGTAATGAAGCTTGTGAAGCTATCTTTCAAGCTTTTTTTGCCCGATGTAGAGGGAAATTTCTCGCGATTTAGAGCAAATACAACCTATGGTGGCCTCGCGCGGCGTCATAAAGTAGCACTACAATGGATCCAAATTATAGCCATGTGTCATAAAGTTTCATGTTTCGACACTATTAGATCGTTTGGAAAGGCTGCAGAACTTTTTTTCATAAAGTGTGGACTTAAGATGAAATCAGCCGGCCGGGCCAACATCACCCCTGCGTACAGCTCCGCGTCCCGCAGTTCTCTCGCGTTCCCTTCCGGGGCCTAGCGATTGCGTCCCCTGAGCATACAGGTTCGCGAAGAAATCTTTCGGAACAATGAAGCGATGACAAATCTAAGCTTTTGGTGTTGCTTGTTGGCGCGACCCGACATCGAGGGCTTCACTGTGAAGCTCTCGGGGATGTGCTGCGCAGGAAAGTGCACAGTCAAACTTCAATTCGTGGCTCCAGGCTTAAAGCGGCACTGAGGACCGCTTTATCAAATTTTCGTTTCTTAGAAAAATGCGGCAGTTCGCAATTACGTGGCATTTTTTGTCGCTTGTCCAGCGGGGAAAGATGCACTTATTGCTAAGAGATTTGGATTCGAAGTTCTAAACCTCTTTCCCGGCGCTTTTATTCGAATTCGACACTATGATGACGGAATTCCCGGATAAGTGACGTAAACTGACGTAAACCAGGGCTTCGTGATTGCTGGCTGCGAGCGGTGCAGAAATGAAAACTACCGTCGGCCGGGCAACGGATGCTAAAGGCCTCTACCAGCCGTCGCTACCATCGCTTCGTTTACGTTTGCACCAGCGTTACGATGGACCCCGCTCCCGATCCCGACAACAAAATTTCCGCAAAGAACTGTGGCTTGCACTTCAGCGACCTCAACCCCACACAGCGTGCGATGCTATTGAGGATTGAGGCGGCGGGTGTGGCAGAGTAGTCCGAGCGCCTATGAGTCGTCAGCAAGCCAAGTTAATGGTGCGGCAGCTGTCACCGCCGAGCAACCGTTTAAATTCTGTACTGATACCGCTGGCTATGCAACCCAGACGAAGCGAACACGCCGAGCGGTGCGTTTGCTAACCTGTAGGGTCGTGCAGCTAGCCACAGGTATTTTCCGCGTCGCAGGTGCGTCCCGTGGCATGAACTTCGTCCGAACAGCGCTTAGAGGGGCACTTCGAGTTCGTCTGCTGCTCCGCACTTGTAAATCGAGGCGCGTCAGAAACGAAACCACGCGGGCACGCAGGGCGCACAGCCGGGGAAGCACCAAAACACACATAAAAGCTGGCCGCCTGTTGCGCCGCCAAGTATAGGCTTTATTTGGCTTCCAACATTCAGGTTGGCTTTTTTCCGTCTTCCTCGCGTGATAAGAGTGCACTAGCGGTTTCAAAAGAAAGCTTATACAGGATGTCCACGCTAATTTTAGCCAAGGGTTAAAAAATAAAATATTTGTGGTAGGCCAGGGAAACAACTTACATACATCTACCAACCGGCTTGCGCATCATAGGCAATTTTTTGTTTTGCAATTAATTAATTAGGAATTAAGATATTTTTCTAAATGCGTAAATACTGACTTTAGGCAGCGAATGTGAAGAGCAAAGTTGGAGAGCACCTTCAGAAACCCCCATTCCATTTATTTGCGTTAAAGAAAACCTCTCAATATTCCCTCTCAAAAATATGATGACTGCACAGGACAGCGCAAAAAAAAAAAAAAAATTGGGGGGGACGCTTAAGCTCCGCCTTAAGGGTACGACGCGATAGCGTTATGGGTTAATTGCTATACAGGGCGTTTCACCTAGACTTAAAACAATTTTCAAAAATAGGCTTTTTGAGTTAGAAGAGCGCTTTTTTTTGGCATAGCATTTGTCAGCGGTGTGGTACATCAGAATACAGTACAGACGTTCTAACTAGCAGGTTGATTAACTAATATTGAATAGTTAACTTTCTAACCACTATTGTTGCGCTCCTTAATTACTGAGAGGAATGTCGCCCACCGTTAGTAATCCACATCAGTCTTTAGAATTTCGAAAACAAGGTCACCCTCGGCGCTGTGGCCCCGCAAATTTTGCCTATTTCGACGAGTTACACACACTGGAGAGGTTGCTTTGCCTGCAAACTTCTCGAAAGCGCATGTATTTTGGAGCGATGTAGACAAAATTTGTTGGACTACAGCACGGAGGGTAACCGCGCTTTCGAAATTTTAATAACTGAGATGTATATTAGTTACGGTGGGCTACACGCCTCTCAGTAATTAAGGAGCCTAAGAGTAATGCTTAAAAAGCTAACTATTCGGTTTTAGTTAACTAGACTGCTAGTTTGCACGCCTTAGCTGTATCCTGATGCCCTTCACTGCTGACAATGCTATGCCGAAAAAAGCTGTCTTCTAACTAAAAAAGCCTATCTTTAAAAATTGTGCAAAGTCTTAGGTAAACACCCTGTGTATTCGGATGTCATTCCCTACATTCATAGATCCCTGGGAGTCATATCATACCCTTCCTGACGCAGTGGTGCAGTGGTTAAGCGATGCGCCACTGCCCTGCGATGACAGATGCTGCCACCGGTAGGGCTTGTGCGGTCCAGGTAGCTCTTCTCGAGCGACCAGTCATTAAGTTAACTGCCACCTGGCCCAGTGCGTAGTTTGCGAACTATCCAGTGGACAGGTTGTGATGACGCCGCAATATCACGCAACCTATGTGGCCCAACTGCATGCTAGGTTGCTCTCTGGGCAACACCTGCCAGAGTCATGCTCGTGATTTTTCCCTCACAACGCCGACGCTGGCACAGACACCGAAAACACCGACAACAGATTTTCTGGAGACCGGGCCCTTTAACGCTACCGCGTTAAAGTAATAAAGCAATAGCCCAACGTTTACTTTTGCCGCGAGTTGACCAGACCCCAAATCTATACTAGAAATTGGGCCATTTGGTTTTTAGTCGTAATCACATGGGTGAGTGTGAACACAGCGCATAAATGAAAGAGCAACAAATTTCAACACCTAAAAATAATGAATTAGCCAGTTCATCCCTAATGCATTGAAATATATCAACTCCAGTGTTCCTCGAAGCTGATTGGATGGTTGGTGAAAGGGTCGAGGTAAAGAAAATTTCAATTAGGTACATATACAGCTCACCTTATGGCTTGTGCTGTATCCATTCCTGCGCGTCTACGCCCACCAGAAATATTGCAGATGCGCCAGGTGTACAGTCGGGGAGAAAAGTCTCCGGACCACGTGTTCCTCAAACGAAGCTTATCGCTCTGCCATAGCCTCCTCTATTTTTTTCATGCCCGCTCAATCGCGGGAAACGCCGTTGTTAGGCGCCGTTCGTGCTAGTACGCGAAGCTGCCGACGAGTGGCGCGCGCAGCCCAGGATGGAGCAGACGACGCGGCAGGAGTTGCACGCAGCGTAAAAGACGGCGCGTGTATACTACTCTCCGTTTAGTAAGATTGATGTGCGGACACGATCGTTAAAGTGCTAAATTGTTTTTGTTAAGCCATGTGCACATGCACTTTAGTAAAAGCTGTTCATCAAGGAAAATATGAAATCGGCGGCCGGGCATACATATCGAACGTTGCTCCAGTACCGAGATGAATGCCTAAGTTTACAGCTATATCGACGGTAATTGTTACTGTGCCTCTTTGTACAAAACACGTATTCTTAGCATAGGTCGTATATGACCCAATATATAAGCAGAAACATTAAGGAAGCATTTTTGTGAGCGATGAGTGAGTGGAAAAAATTTTACTGTCGTATATAGAATAAAACATACATGCAAAAATGTTTTCACAACTTCAAAATCTTTCTAGATAGAGGCTTTGATGTCAGCGGTTTCATTACATCGTTCCTGTCCGTCACCGATAAGGCATAGTTCGCAAAAACAGGGCGGAAAAACTTTCCGCAGATGAGTTTCAGAAGCTGGCTGTGGTGGTCATTGGACGCAAGCTCACATTTCAGTGCTCCATGTTCTGCAAGAGCCTCAACTGCATTGTTGACTGCAGCTTGCAGGGGTTTTGATAAGAACCGTCTTTTGTTGAGCAACCCCTCGACGTAGCTCTTGAGGGCGTACAGAACATACAAAAACTGCGTTGAAGGATAAAGGAGGCCTCCTCTGTCCTGAAGACGGATCAAACTGTCACTGGGAGCAGGTGAGGCTGGTCGCGTGAGAAGAGCATTGCAGCTGCTGCAATAAATTTTTTCTTGAACGACGCGAGCCAAATAACCTCCTAACATCGCAAGTGCTGCAGTGTCTGGCGCTGGCAGCAACGTTTTTCTGTGTCCTGAGAAGGTCTTCAAGGAGACTTTTCGCCTCCGGTGGAAAGTCGTCCGCGCGCTGGGTGACTGCAAGTTTCTGTGCACTGTTCAGTGCTCCAAGTGCTTGCCTTTCCGTTTCTATTACGTTGCTGTGTTGGGAAGCAGACACTAACCCAGTTTTTAAGGTCTTCTCTACGCCAGCGAGTACCGCTCTAGCATCTGTCTGATCATTGCTTCCTGCAGACCGCCTTAATCCAGCCAAAAAACGACTCTATGGGGTCCGAAGAAAACTCTCTGGTCAGAACAAACTTGAACCCCTCTTTAGCAATGAGGTATTTGACGCATTCAACGTTTGATTTTGTCGTCATCCCAAGCGCTTGTGTTGTTGTTTTTCTTCGGCGCCTTGTGCAGGCCGTCTGCTTCTGTCGCCGGCCGGGCTTCATTCAGCTAATTCGTAATCTGTTTTTAGCGCCGCTTTATTCCGGGTTGCTGCGCATTTCAGTGCACAAGGATTAGGCGCGTTTTTGCTAAATTGTTCCGGCTCTGAGTGTGCTGGTTTCGTCGATGTTGATTGTGTGTCTTAGGAATGTTCGGTTAGAGGACTGCGCGCTTTCTTGCATAGTTGCGGACGTCGTTTTTGCGTTGCCGAATGTTTGCTTTTATATACTTTTGGTAATGGCTTAGGACGAGTTGGTCGTTTGTGGAGTAGGCAAAGGCCACATTTATTCCGCGGCCGCCGAAGCCCTTGCAGCCGGCCGCAACTACGCGCACGCCCATCCATCCTGGGCTGGCAGCGCCGCCCCGCGGAGAAACGCGGCGGAGTCAGACGGCGCTTCAGCAGCCTTTGACCAGGCACAGAAAAAATAGAGGAGGCTATGGCTCTGCTATCAGGCAGCGGCTGGGGACCGCACTTGTGGAGATGAAAGAACAAAAATCTAACTTTTACCACCACAAGTGTTGTCTCCAGCCGCAGACTAATAGCAGAGCTATCGGCTTCGTTAGAGGAACACGTGGTCCGGAGACTTTTGTCCCTGACTGTACGTGTTCGTAAAACCGCAAACAAGCGTCGATACAAACACCAGTAGCCCTCATCGCACACAGTTTAGCACAGTCAAGGTGCGCAACGTGTACCGTTCTTGAGCGCATGGCGTTTTGGGGGATCAGAATGACCAACCCAAACTGAACTAACCAAATTTTCTAAAGGAAACATCCACGCGCGACTCAAAACGGAACAGTATATCGGTAATATTTGCCTTTGCGTCTGCTCGTCTCGAAAAGATCACAGATGTTGCCTTCACGCGTGGGAAGCAGACAGTGCACACTGTGCTGCGAACCGGCAAGTGGTCACAGCGCCGAAGACACGCCAGTCAGCTGCGCTTCGAACAGCAATGAGACGGCACTGAGCGTACTTGGCTCCGACAGCCACTTTCGGGCTTGGAAGCATTGGACGTGTATGCGATATCAGGTAGCTTTTGGTCTTCTGGGGAGGTATTCTGCCGGTGTTGCCTTTTGCGACATGTCGCATTAGGGCGGGGCCTAAAAAAGTGCGTACAGTTGCTCGAAGAAACGCAAAACGCCGCCGGCACTTTCGTCGGCGGTGCTTTCATTCACTCCGAGAAGCGACAATTTACCACTGCTGATTCACTAGCAGCAGTAGTTTCGTATCTTTGATAGCAAGAATATTTGCCATCACATGGCGTCTAATGTTCAAAAAACATTTGCAAATTTAATATAACCTCGCTTTACTTAATTTAAGTCTATAAAACACCGCGAAAAAGCTCTAAATCTATTTTCTTTCGTTCCGGACGGTCGTGCTAGGTTTCGGCTGCGTTTCGGGCAGTTGCAGACGGTAGCAGTGTAGCTGGAGGTCCCATTAGGCTTGCGCGTTCCAGAATCGAGAGCGTATCTCAAAAACTAGGCTCAATTGCAGCTTAAACTTTATCGTCGAAGCAAGGTGCCCACCGGAATCGCAAGGTCTGTTGAATTGGCTGAAGCGGGCGGTTCTCGCTTGGAAGGACGCCGCCATGTTTTCACGCTAAGGGCGCAAAAGCCGCTACTGCCGTAACGCTAACTTCTGAAAATTACGTTCGTATGCTAACGCTATTCCTCCGTTAGCGTTCTGCGCATGCGCACTCTGGACCCGCTATTCCGCTATGCACGCAATTACGCAAATCCCGCAGTACTAAAACTCTCTAATGTTCAGTTGTAGGTTTGTAAAAGTCGTCACATTGCTTTAAATCCTGTTTGGCTCGTGCAGACACTGTTTCGTTGCACTAACGTGCATTAAAACGCCTTGAAGGGTCATGTAGATGCGAGCGCAAGCGCTGCCAAGGCCATCTCGTCGCAGCGGGCAACGTTTGCTTCGTCGTCTGTTTACGACGGTGCAAAGTAAGTTCGCATGGCGAGTGGCAGTCCGGCTCAGCAGACGGTAGCCACGGTGCTGTGCTCTTCGACAGCCGGTAATGCCGCCGGCAAGATTCGTCGGCCAAGGCAAACTGGTCCCGATGTCCGCAGACACGCCACACTTCTTCGCAACTCAAAAACCAGGTAATGAGAGTGGGATCCATGGCGTCTAGTATCAATTTCGTAGCCCGCGCGAATCGCTTCAGCGCATTCCCTTGTTCGACTAAGCGTAGTGAATTGGGACGACGTCACGATGACGTAGCAGGAAGGCGGATCCGTGTCGTCACGCCGCCGTCACCGCGGCTCGAGCCAATCAGCGAAGAGCGAATGCGACATGCCGCAAAAGGCGACACCGGGAGAATACCACCCCTGGTATCCCCATCAGCAGCGGCCTAACTACGTCCAATGCAGTACAATAGCCTCTTTTATGCGAAGCCTCGGGCCTTCGCGCGACGCCCGGCGGCGGACACCATTGACCTTGAAGTGAGATCACATGATGTGACGTCACGCGATGACGTCACACCGGCTGCAGATGGGGCCTCATATCGCGCCGTCGGACGTCGCCCGGCGGAGGCCTCCACGCTTCGGTTCGCGCCGTCGCGCGCGACGCGGCGGCGGCGCCACCATCGCTGCATCACGTGATATGTGACGTCACGCCCGGGATGAAGCGGCGCGCGCCCGCCGTCGCGTCAGTCTCTGTGCCCGCGCCAGCGTCTTTGCGCCGGGCGTGTATGCAGTCAAGATGCCTCCAAACGATTAACCTAAAACCACGTCTCCGTTACTTAGCCCCATCCACACTGAGGCAGCTGCTTAACATGTTTCGCATCCACTGGGCTTAACCTTGATAACCCTCCGATTTTTTATCTCTCTAATTAACCCTGTCCCCGCTCTTCTGATATAGTATACAGTGTTCTGCAACTTTATCGGCACAGGTTTGAAAAATTCTCCCGCCACAACCGTTGGCTCGTTTGTGGTGAAACCGCGCACAAAGCTTCCTTATTGTTGTCCGCTTTAAGGCATACTAAGTATAAAAGTGGTACTTACCAGGTTTGGTCACGCGAGATGCGAAACCAGAAGCACCCGTGTTGAGATCGAGCCGTCGTCATTCACGTGCTTAAGCAGACGACATGGCCCGAACGACGCATTCAAATCAAGCCGCCACGCTCGCTGCAGCGCTCGCCTCGGCGCTTTCCTTCAGCGATGCCAGATGGCGCCACCAGTACATTTCGGCAAAAATTCGATGACGACGGCTCGATCTCAACACGGGTGCTTCTGGTTTCGCATCTCGCGTGACCAAACCTGGTAAGTACCACTTTTATACTTAGTATGCCTTAAAGCGGACAACAATAAGGAAGCTTTGTGCGCGGTTTCACCACAAACGAGCCAACGGTTGTGGCGGGAGAATTTTTCAAACCTGTGCCGATAAAGTTGCAGAACACTGTACTCTCCATTCTCTCGCCCATAATCCCAGAACATGCGCATCCATGCGCAGATACGCAGCAATCACCGTAGCCTACGCTACGCCGAAATGAAGCAGCACGCTGACCAAGAAGGTTTGAATAAGGTTGGAAATAAACATTGTTTACGATTAGGGAATTCCAAACGACTGCAGTGCGTGGCATTGTCTCGCCACGGCATGTACTACCATGACGGGCGACCGCAGTACGTATGGCAGAGGTGTGTGGTTACAACGGAAGGCATTACTCTGGCTTTCGTATTCTACAGTGCTTCACCCATTTCCTGCCCTGAGGGCAGGCCGCGGCGCCGTGGTAAAGGGGTCCCTATTATGTACGGAAGCTGACTTCGGGAGTTTTGCAATCCAGAAAGTTTGGCTTGGTTTATGGGGGTTTAACGTCCCAAAGCGGCTCAAGCTGTTAGGGACGCAGTAGTGGAGGGCTCCGGAAATTTCGACCCTTTGGGGTTCTTTAACGTGCACTAACATCACACAGTACACGGGCCTCTAGGATTTCGCCTCCATCGAAATGCAACCGCCGCTGCTGGGATCGAACCCGCGTCTTTCGGGTCAGCAGCCGAGTCCAGAAATTAGTGCCGTTCGATGGGCGAATGCTGCGCATGTTTTACTGGCCATATTGTAGGACCAGTTTACAAAGAACTTTTTTAATTGCATCGAAACGGTAGCATAAAGCTTGCCGTTATGCTCGTTAGAAGGTGGGCAACCTATGGCACAACTCGAAACACGATCCTCCACGAGTTCTAGCTAGAGTATGCATTTTTTGTGTGTGTGTGCGTGTGGTAGGGGGGTGGGGGATCGTTTCAGCTACGCTGCTTTATGAACGTTGCAATGAAAGTTCGCATGTCGTAACATACTGCATAGTTTCGTGCCACCTGTTTACTCCTCAACAAAATGTCCTTCTCTGGTTAACAGGTGGCGTTTTTTAGGCGTAACTTTTCTCACGAAGTTGAGAGTATGACGGAATCCCGTCTGGCGGGGGGATACATTTCAGAAAACAGAGACGCCGACCAGAAAATGAAATTTGATGTTGACGTTTCGGCGTCCAGAACGGGGCGCCTTGTTTACAATGTCTTTTCATGCCTGTTGCGGTGCATACGAGGTTATACCACACAAGTCTCCTTATTTTTCACTCAGTGTATACTGCTACGGATGCAGTGACTAGGCTAAAATACGTCAACCACCGCTGCTGTGCTCTCGTGCGCCAAAAAATCTGCCACAAGGATTATGGGCAGCAGACATTGCTGCTTTCCCAATCACTCAACTGTGCTAGCTGCGTACATAGCTCGCGTACGTTTCTGTCAAACCGCACTGTCGGCAAGACCTCAGCCTTTTTTTTTTTTAAATTTATGGTGCCTAAATTGCGATTTCTAGTGACTATTTCTAGTGAGCGTGAAGCCAGCTTCAGTGCCTCATATTCAGTCTACTGATAAGAACAAACTTTGTGGGTTCACCCCCACCCTCCCCCCCCGTACACACACACACACACACACACACACACACACACACACACACACACACACACACACACACACACACACACACACACACACACACACACACACACACACGCACGCACACACACACACACACACACACATGCATGCATGCATGCATCCACACTTAAAACGCGCGCACGCACACACACTGTAACCCCTTTTTCAGTTAAACAAGCAACGTTAGGGCCGTCTCACGGCCACCAGAAAAAAAAAACACGCAACATTCACACTGAGCACTCAAAAGCCATGCCTGATTAAAATAATGTTTTGTTCTGGTGTTCGCGAACGCCGTCGACTGCCTTGTTAGAGGTCGTCCATGGCAGCGAAGCCTCGCGACGTGCATTTTTGGTTGTCTGGTTCCTTGCAACGCAATCAACTGCATGGGAAATCCGATAGACTTGGCGCTGGCTCCTGGACGTTTCAACACCCTGTTTCGATTCTAAGTACACGCAGGATATTTACAGTACCTTGCAACCATCAAAAATGACAGACTTGCGTGCGAGTATATTCGGCTTCCATGATTAATAACGCAACTGGGTGTATAATCTCACCCAAAATCGTCGTGTCTTTGTGCGCTCCTCGTTGTCGTTTGGCGTTTGAAGCGCTCTATTAAATACATTCCCCTTATTTTCATTAATACCGGAAACGAGATTCATCGCGAGTTGAATGTTCCCCGAATTCGGGCAAAGTCGCAGAATCCGAATACATTTCACAAGCGCTAAATTTCCCGTAGCAGAGGTGGCAGCCCCTTGGAGCTCCATACTCTTAAATTCTTCGCGTTACAAATTTTCAGTGAGAGCTATCGATTATCGAAAAATGCGAAAACTAGATGCTCGCGAAAATTTAATCATTTACCACAAATTATGGAGTGTCAGCCACTCTTTCGGTTCTCTCAGCACTGCTTTCCTTCAAAATGCAAAATGAACTAGCTCCTCTTCTCGCGCCCTCTTTTAGAATGACGTGCGTTGCAGCGGTACGCGAAAGCCACCTGTAATAACATCGTTCTCTCTCGATATACGACTGGCTTCCATCATGGCAGCATTCGGCTAGCATCAGCTGCGACCCCGTGGCTGGCCATGCAACGAAACAGTCGTAAAGTGGTCGCTATGGAACTTGTCAGTTATGGAAAAATTTGCACTTGGCGCCAGTGGAAGACTACTGCCACTTGCAGACAAAGCGCGACCGTACTGCGACATGTTTAGCCAATTTTGGCCACGTTGCTAGACCGCGCTGCACTGAGTAAATTCTTGGGAGTAGGCAAATTTCCTAGAGCTGCCCTCTCGTACTCTACATTGTATGATATGTGCTCACCGGGCAGGGACTGGGCGGCACGGCGACACCCGCGGAAAAGTCACCAAAACCTCCCGGGCAGCCGATCGAAGCTCTCTGCTTGGCAGTGGTGCGGAGCACCTTGCCAAGCATGCGCTGCCACCCATGTTTCTTCCTGGTGGAAGCGTTGTGCAGGGCTGCCTTGTCGCGGCGGCTAGGGGACCCCACGTCCCAGAGTTCCGATTGAGTGAGGCCTTTCATGGCCTGCAACTCCGATGAGGCCTGCGATGATTCCTGGCATGAGGGATTTACAGTTAACCCCACAACAAAATCAAATCGAGAGAAAGCCCCTATATGTGCCAAGGCCGCAACGTAGATGAGCTCTTGCACGTGCTTATAATTCGTCCACAGACACCTGGCCACTAACTTCATAATAATTGTCTAACCTAATTTATGTCGTTCCCTTCCTCCGGTTCGAGTTCAAGCTATCGTGTTCTAGCATGTAGTACAAGGTGCAAGAAATAAACAAACAATAGGTGCTGGAGCAAATGTGGCTCCAGCCTCATGTACCTCCGGAAGCAGGCGTTTGCTATATCGCTATAACAGAAAAGAGAAAGTACAAAGGCTAGAAGCTCGCCGGTAATATTCGGTCTTGGTTGCAATACGCTTCTGTCCACACTCATTTATACAAATTCGAACATGCGGCCCTGTAGGCTGCTTGCGCAACGAAAACCTCGTCTATGTCATCCCGTACGGGCGCCCTTAGGATCACAGCATTTGACCATTATGATGGCTACATAACGGCATTATGACGGACATTATGGAGGAAATTATGTCCGCCATGCCCGTACCATGCAAATGCACAGGCTGCATTGCCATATCTTTCACGGCTTTGTAAAGAAAATCAGTACACATATATACACCCGGTATAAGAGTTATGGGCGACTGAATTCAGCAAGTGTTCGAACGTTTGTGAATGCGTTTAGCGTCAACGACTTCTCTGAAGCCTAGGTTTGGTTTTGTTCATGGGGTTTAACGTGACAAAACGACTCAGGCTATGAGAGATGCCGTGGCGAGCTTCGGATAATTTCGAAAACCTGGGGTTCTTTGACGTGCACTGACATCGCACAGCACACGGGCCTCTAGAATTTCACTTCCACCGGAATGCGACAGCCGCGACCGGGATCGAACGCGCGTTTTTCGGGTCAGCAGCCGAGCACCATAGCCACTGAGCCACCATGGCGGCTTCTGAAGGCTTGGTTTCCATGCTTAACATTGACTTCAAAACAGTCAGATTGAAATACGCATCGACGCTCGTCGCAGTGAACAAGAAAAGTGGAAGAGGCCGCACCTTTCAGTGAACTATGTACCCCCTAAACCAAACGCTAAGATATGAATAGTACGCGGTACGCAACCTCCGCTGTACGTGCGAGATATGCTTCGGAAAGCTTGGTGTCTCGCTAGTTTCCAGACTCGACCGCACCAGCGTTTCGTACTTCGACTTCTCAGTGATGGTCGCGCAGATGCCATCGAAGGTTTCTTTTTTTTTTTTTTTTCCGGGGTTGGAAGTGGGGGAGGAGGTACTGAGGAGAACACTGATGTCGTGGTGGTTGGCAGTACGATTCTGTGGAAGATTTTATACAGTTTAGTAATTATTAATAAATCCCTGAGACCGTTGCTTCTACTTTAAACCACCAAATCACGTGGTTGTGGCGCTTGGATTGTTTAGGGCTTTCTGCAAGGCAGATGTCAAAACATTCTGCGTAATCAACTCGCCTATAGTGTACTGCTTTGCATGACAATGTCACTCAGAGGGTGGCGACATGCCAGGCAACTATTTGGCTATGTTATGCCTACAAAGAATAGAAAACAACTCGCCAGCTGCGATACAGCTTCATAAACACTTGGCGGTCGTCGGCTTAATACTGGTCATAACTGTTGGCCGCGTTGCGTTTAACCTTGGCTCAGAATACTGCAGATAACGCACTTTGACAGTCGCGAACAATTCTGAACGCCGCAGATTCGGCTGCATGGTATCGCATCGTTTCGCGGAAGGTCTGTCGGAGAGCACACGATAACCCGCTTCGAGAGGCAGGCAAAAAAATAACGCCGTGCGCCCTTATTTGTGAACAAGATAATGACTGCAGAACAAACTACAGCACATACTGCAGTAGCATGTTGAAGCAATAACGCATGTTGAATTCTCCTAAACAATGAATGTCGGGCTATTTTGGACGGATTCCTTTCCAATTCAACACAAAGAAAACAAGGAATACACAGAGCAGGGACTGAAGACAAGCGATCACTCTCAGCTGCGGTTTAATTAGGTAAGCACGCATGCCGAAAGACCTGGCTCGTCACATGTGGCCATAAACCACAGCGAAATATGAACGTCAACGAATACATATGGCACCTACCCAAGAGAGGTTGACAGGAAAAAGAGGGCCACAGGCAAAGGAGGTTTACTGGCAAAAGAAATAGTCAGGCAAAAGTTGACAGGCAAAAAAGGTTGACATGAAAAGAGGTTCACAGGCGAAGGAGGGTGACAGGCAAAGGACATTCACAGGCAAAGGGGGTCGACAGGCAAAGGAAGTTGTCAGGAAAAAGGGTAGACAGGCAAAGGAGGTTCACAGGCAAAAGAGGTTCACAGGAAAAAGCGGTTTACAGGAAAAAGAGGTTGACAGGCAGAAGATTTTGTCGGAAAAATAAGTTCAGAGACAAATGAACTCGAAAAAAGCCGCATATAAGAGGCATATAGGAGTCCAGTTTCAATTTTGTTTCGTTATAGACCACCCCCTCCCTCACACACGCACTTTTGAGGGGTGTACTACAAAAGGGGTTCGTTATAATCATCAGCCTGAATATGCCCACTGCAGGACAAAGGCCTATCCCACATCTCTACAATTAACCCTGTCCTGTGCCAGCTGCGGCCACCTTATCGCAGCAAGCTTCTTAATATCATCCGCCCATCTAAATTTCTGCCGCCCCTTGTTACGCTTCCCTTTCCTTAGAATTCAGTTTGTTACCCTTAAGGACTAGTGGTTATCTTGACTTCGCATTACGTACCCTGCCCAAGCCCATTTCTTCCTCTTGATTTCGAATGTAATGTAATAAGCCAGTGTTTGATGCCTGACCTACTCTGCTCTCTTCTTTCTCTTAACGTTAAACCTAACATTTTTCTTTCCATAGCTTGCTGCGCTGTCCTTAACTTCAGCTGAACCCTTTTCATTCGTTTCCGAGTTTCTGCACCGTAGGTTAGTACCGCTGAGATACAGCTGTTAGATACTTTTCTCGTCAGGAATATTGGCAAACTGTCATTCATGATCTGAGTGAACCTGGCAAATGCGCCCAATCACATTCTTATTCTTCCAGTTATTTCCCTCTCGTGGTCCGGATGAGCGGTCACTACCTGCCCTAAGTAGATTTATTCCCTGACCACTTCCAGTACCTCGCTACAAACTGTAAACTAGACTGTTGAATTTTACTTTGGTTGTTCGATTGTTAATTTTTAGACCAACGATACTGGTCTGCCTGTCTAATTCATTGATCATGTTTTGCAGTGCATCTCCTCAGTGACTTAGCAAGGCAACGTCATCAGAGAATCGTAGATTGCTAATATATCCTCCATTGACTCTTATCTCAAACTTTCCCAATGCAGGCCTCTGCATACTTCCTGTAAACAGGCGGTGAATACCATTCGCGAGATACCACTCACATTTTTTCTTATTGGAATTCTATTACTTAATTTATGGAGGACTATGATAGCTGTGCACTCGCTGTAGATATCTTCCAGTATTTTCGCATAAGGCTCTTATACATCCTGATTACGCAATGCCTGCATGACTGCTCAAGTTTTAACTCAGTCAAATGCTTTCTCGTAATCTATAAAGGCTATATATAGCGGTTGGTTACACTCTGCGAATTTCTCTATCACCTGATTGATACGGCGAATATGGTTTATTGTCTAGTACCTTTTCTGAAAGCCTGCCCCTGATCATTTGGTTTATTGAAGTGTAAAGTTGTCCAGACTTTATCAACAATTACCTTGGTTAATGCCTTATAGGTAACGGACAGTAAGCTGATCGGTCTGTAATTTTTCAGGTCCTTGATGTCTCCTTTCTTATGGATTGAAATGATGTTAGCGTTCTTCCAAGCTTCTGATAAGCTCGAGGTCACAAGGCATTGCGTGTACAGTGTGGATAGTTTTTCTAGCACAATCTCCTCTCCGTCCTTCCACAGATATGCAGTTACCTGATCCTCACCAGCTGCTTTCTTCCTTTTCATTGCTCCTAAACCTTTCATTATTTCCTCTTTCGTTATTGGTGGGATGTCACAGGGCTGTGCGCTACCGCGTGTCCCATTAACGTCCGGATTACATTGGCCCTGTATAGATTTGTCTAGAACTCTCCGGCTACGTTAACTATCTTATCCATATTAATAACGACATTGCCCTCTTTGTCTCTTAACGGATAAATCTAGTTTTTGCCTTATGTTGGCTGTCTTGCGCTTATTTATCAACTTTGATAGTTCTGCCAGTTCTATTCTGTCTGTAGGCTAGGCGCCCTCATGCTTTGGCGTTTATTAATCAGATCTTTTGTCTTTTGAGGCAGCTTGCCGTATCTTGTTGAACCAACCTACCGCCTACAGCTATTCTGATGATAGCTGCGAGCTACCGTTCAGTGCTTCACCATTAGGGTCATCGTCCATAGCTAAAGCCGAATATCTGTTGTGCAACGATATCCTGCATTCCTCTACTTTCCCTCTAACCGATAATTCGTTCATGGCTTCCGCTTCGCCAGTTTCTTCCATTCCCTCTTCAAGTCTAGGCTAATTCGGGACCTTACCATCCTGTGGTCGCTACAACGCACCTTTCCGAGGGCCTGCACATCCTGCACGATAACAGGGTGAACGCATAGTAAGAAGCCAACTTCATTTTCATTCTCACCATGGGGACTCTTCCACGTCCATTTCCTGTTTTCTCGTTTGCGGAAGGTGTTCATGATCCTTTTCTCTGTGAACACTAACAACACCTCCCCGTGCTATTCCTAGAGCATATGCCTTAGTCGTCTACTACCTGGTCTCCAGCCTGCTTCTTCCCTACCTTGACATTGAAGTCGCCCATCAGTACAGTGTACTGTGTTTTTACGCTGCTCATTGCCGATTCAACGTCCTCATCGAAGCTTTCTACGATCTAGTTATCATAGCTAGATTTAGGTGCGTAGGCATGTACCACCTTCAGTTTGTACTTGCTATTAAGCCTATTTACGAAAGCCGTTACCCTCTCGTTAGCACTACAGGGTTCCTTTGTGTTGGCAGCTCTATCTTGATTAACGAGGAATCCCACACCTAGTTCTCGTCTCTCCGCTAATCCATGATAGCACAGTACGTGCCCGCCCTTTAACGTGTCTATGCGCTTCATCTTTCCTCCTAAAATGACTAAGCCCTATGACATCCCATTTAATACCCGCTAGTTCCTCGAACAGCACTGCTACGCTAGCCTCACTGGATAAGATTCTAGCGTTAAACATTGCCAGGTTCAGTTCCCAATGGTGGCCTGTCCGGGGCCAGAGATTATTAGCAACCTCCGCTACGTCACAGGTCTGACCGCAGCCTTGGTGGTTTGTTCCGGAGCCGCTGGGGACTAAACCCAGGGTTAATTGGTTTGTTCATATGAGAGGTTGTGGCCAAGTACTATACCAGGGAGGCCAAATCCTGTTCTGGTGAGCGTGTGCGTTGTCGGTTCTGGTCACCGAGATCAGGCCATACCCCAGGACTGGTCATGCAACTCCATCGACACGCGGAGTTTTCTTCTTTTTTTTAAACCCGGGGGAGAATTGCGGGGCGCCGTGATTCGAACCCTGGTCCTCTTGCAAGCGAGGCGGATGGTATACCTCTACGCCATCTCTGAGCCCTCGCTTTCTTCAGTTGCTCTGTTCGATATGTGGTCACCACATATCGAACAGAGTAGTGCACTGCACGGGCTAGGGCCGGCCCGAAAGCCCGGGCCTGCAGTTGCGGTCCCGGGCCGGGCTCGGGCTTAAAGCTGCGGACCCGAGCCAGGCTTGGGTCCGTACAGAAACGTATGGTGTCCGACTATTCATTCACTATTGCAGAGTGAAGTACAAAACTGCGGCATTGGAGCAGCGACACGGATGAGCTATACGCGCTGAGAAAAAAACTAAGCTTTTTTCATTGACTTATTTATTTCCTTATTTCCACGCCGCGGTGGCTTAGTGTCATTACTGAGCCGGGGAACCAGGGTTTGTTCCTAGCCTCAGCGGCCGCATTTCTGTTTCGGCGGCAAGCATGACAGCCATGTACTTCGTAGTATCATTACTCAATGAAGAAACCCAGGTGGCCGAAATGATCCGGAGCCCTCTGCTTCAGTATCTCTCACAGCCTGACTCCCCTCGGGCCCTTAAGCCCCCAAATCTTAGCTTTTATTCTATAGCTATATTTTTCTCATGTGAGAAAATTCACAAACAAAAGCGCGTTTGTTTTTCTTTTTGATCAGCTGACCGGAACGTCTCGTAAATGAAATAGCCACAAAAGCTCGCAAGAGTTTGTAAATCTCATCTCATAACCACATATATCCCTCCTCGCTTCTTCAGCCTGGTTGCCATGACAAGTGCATGTTTTGCCCTGTAAGTTATCACGTGGTTCGCGCGTTATCTTCTGCTCCACCAGTAAGAGTAAAAATTCAACCGGTCTTAATTGGCCATTGATTGTTCGTAATCCCAAAACATCCCTATACAGAAATGTTTAGGATGCTTATAGTCTTCAAACACCGTGAAATACTCAAGCCTTTTAGCTTTCGTTTCTGCTGAAAGGCGACCAGTTCGGCTATGAGTTCAACCTGTGAGATCGCGTTCACTAAAAGAAAATATGTCATCCCACTGCTTGCTAGGCAGCTTTAATGTTCATACTTCGCGGGCGGCAAAATATAACTGATTAAAATCAGGGGGGAATGCAAAGTAGTCTATTACGCGCGTATGCAGCCCTTTTTGTTTTGCTCTCGGAACTTCCGAGTTTATCATTGCGCTCCTACACGAGATCACTGTCCAAAAGATGGGCCTGGCGAGCACTACTCTTAATCACTTCTTTCTGGGTTAAAAAACCAAATTTCTGCAAGCCAAACTGTGGTTTCAGAACCTTTTTCGGCCAGTTTCTTATCGGTCTAGTAGAAGTCTACTTGCTCAGAGTGAGCAGTATACCTCAAGCGATACTGTGAAACGGGCTGGGCCGGGCCCGGGCTGGGCTTCACTCCGGGATTCACGGGCCGGGCAGGGCTCGCTAGAGCGATAATTTAGCGGGCCTGGGCCGGGCCCGGGCTTGAAGCCGCTGGCCTGGGCCGGGCTCGGGCTTCAGGTGTCGGGCCCTGGCCGGGCTTGGGCCTCAGATTGAGGCCCGTGCAGTGCTCTAATGTGGTGTCCCTTTATTCTGTGTTACGTTCACAATTCGCTGTGGTTGCTACAACGTGTCATGGATCAAGCCTTTCGGCGCGTGAACGCGTTTACCGTATTAAATTGTTTGAAGTAAGCGCATGCGTCACCCGTCTGCTTCTTCGCGCTGCCGAGCCGTAATGAACCCTGCGTGCCATGATTCACGTTCGCGTTTGAGCAACAGCTCCGGACGAGCACACAAAGTTACCTTCTTGTCGCTGTCATTTCCTGAAGCTGGTTCCTGGAGAACCAGCTCTCTGTCCAGGGTCCTCAGGGAGCTCGTGCGCAGAACATACCGCCCTTCGTCCTCATCCCATCGAAGCGAGTCTAAGGTTACCCATTCGTCTTTTTCATTCTATACAGCGGCGATAAAAAGAAAAAAAAACTGATTAGGTCTGGCGCCATTGAATTCCAAGCTAAACATTTCAGCGGAAAGTACACTGTCAAGTGGTCGCTTTAGGCGTCGGACATATGGCTACACGCTGGAAGCAGCCTTTTACTGACGTTATAGGGTGCACTTAAAGGGTCATTACTCCAGACAGTCAAAACCTGAAATTTGCAGAGTACTCATTACTACCGTTAGCACCGTGTAACTCACGTATTTCAAATCGAGGAAGTCCCTCGCAGCGACTCGTAGTTCACACGTAAAATTTACTCTTTACTTAGCAACATTTCGTAATAAGTAAGGACGACACTGTGACGAATCACTGCGCCATTTGCATGGCGCGCAACGCTTTCATTTTACCAACGAATAATTTCGTGAATTAATACATTCTGGAACGAAAATGACCAGAGTTTACGCCCACATTTTATAGGCAAAACAACTAGCCAAAATGGAAAAAGGGTTTGCTTTAATAGAAAACAGCGGCCAAAAAGCGTCCATGTTCGCCACGAAAAGTCTTCGAGTTTTAGCAATGTTTTCAGAAGTCGCACTAGCCAAAGTTGACGCTTAACCACTGCGCAGCTAAGCCATAAGCCAATTATACTACTCAAAGCATTTCGCATATATTTAAAGAGGCCGCACCTTTCAGTGAACTATGTACCCCCTAAACCAAACGCTAAGATATGAATAGTACGCGGTACGCAACCTCCGCTGTACGTGCGAGATATGCTTCGGAAAGCTTGGTGTCTCGCTAGTTTCCAGACTCGACCGCACCAGCGTTTCGTACTTCGACTTCTCAGTGATGGTCGCGCAGATGCCATCGAAGGTTTCTTTTTTTTTTTTTCCGGGGTTGGAAGTGGGGGAGGAGGTACTGAGGAGAACACTGATGTCGTGGTGGTTGGCAGTACGATTCTGTGGAAGATTTTATACAGTTTAGTAATTATTAATAAATCCCTGAGACCGTTGCTTCTACTTTAAACCACCAAATCACGTGGTTGTGGCGCTTGGATTGTTTAGGGCTTTCTGCAAGGCAGATGTCAAAACATTCTGCGTAATCAACTCGCCTATAGTGTACTGCTTTGCATGACAATGTCACTCAGAGGGTGGCGACATGCCAGGCAACTATTTGGCTATGTTATGCCTACAAAGAATAGAAAACAACTCGCCAGCTGCGATACAGCTTCATAAACACTTGGCGGTCGTCGGCTTAATACTGGTCATAACTGTTGGCCGCGTTGCGTTTAACCTTGGCTCAGAATACTGCAGATAACGCACTTTGACAGTCGCGAACAATTCTGAACGCCGCAGATTCGGCTGCATGGTATCGCATCGTTTCGCGGAAGGTCTGTCGGAGAGCACACGATAACCCGCTTCGAGAGGCAGGCAAAAAAATAACGCCGTGCGCCCTTATTTGTGAACAAGATAATGACTGCAGAACAAACTACAGCACATACTGCAGTAGCATGTTGAAGCAATAACGCATGTTGAATTCTCCTAAACAATGAATGTCGGGCTATTTTGGACGGATTCCTTTCCAATTCAACACAAAGAAAACAAGGAATACACAGAGCAGGGACTGAAGACAAGCGATCACTCTCAGCTGCGGTTTAATTAGGTAAGCACGCATGCCGAAAGACCTGGCTCGTCACATGTGGCCATAAACCACAGCGAAATATGAACGTCAACGAATACATATGGCACCTACCCAAGAGAGGTTGACAGGAAAAAGAGGGCCACAGGCAAAGGAGGTTTACTGGCAAAAGAAATAGTCAGGCAAAAGTTGACAGGCAAAAAAGGTTGACATGAAAAGAGGTTCACAGGCGAAGGAGGGTGACAGGCAAAGGACATTCACAGGCAAAGGGGGTCGACAGGCAAAGGAAGTTGTCAGGAAAAAGGGTAGACAGGCAAAGGAGGTTCACAGGCAAAAGAGGTTCACAGGAAAAAGCGGTTTACAGGAAAAAGAGGTTGACAGGCAGAAGATTTTGTCGGAAAAATAAGTTCAGAGACAAATGAACTCGAAAAAAGCCGCATATAAGAGGCATATAGGAGTCCAGTTTCAATTTTGTTTCGTTATAGACCACCCCCTCCCTCACACACGCACTTTTGAGGGGTGTACTACAAAAGGGGTTCGTTATAATCATCAGCCTGAATATGCCCACTGCAGGACAAAGGCCTATCCCACATCTCTACAATTAACCCTGTCCTGTGCCAGCTGCGGCCACCTTATCGCAGCAAGCTTCTTAATATCATCCGCCCATCTAAATTTCTGCCGCCCCTTGTTACGCTTCCCTTTCCTTAGAATTCAGTTTGTTACCCTTAAGGACTAGTGGTTATCTTGACTTCGCATTACGTACCCTGCCCAAGCCCATTTCTTCCTCTTGATTTCGAATGTAATGTAATAAGCCAGTGTTTGATGCCTGACCTACTCTGCTCTCTTCTTTCTCTTAACGTTAAACCTAACATTTTTCTTTCCATAGCTTGCTGCGCTGTCCTTAACTTCAGCTGAACCCTTTTCATTCGTTTCCGAGTTTCTGCACCGTAGGTTAGTACCGCTGAGATACAGCTGTTAGATACTTTTCTCGTCAGGAATATTGGCAAACTGTCATTCATGATCTGAGTGAACCTGGCAAATGCG
This sequence comes from Amblyomma mixtum, assembly GCF_055824585.1. Lineage (NCBI taxonomy): Eukaryota > Metazoa > Arthropoda > Arachnida > Ixodida > Ixodidae > Amblyomma > Amblyomma mixtum. The sequence continues at coordinate 202,395,013 of NC_143014.1, forward strand.
CCCAATCACATTCTTATTCTTCCAGTTATTTCCCTCTCGTGGTCCGGATGAGCGGTCACTACCTGCCCTAAGTAGATTTATTCCCTGACCACTTCCAGTACCTCGCTACAAACTGTAAACTAGACTGTTGAATTTTACTTTGGTTGTTCGATTGTTAATTTTTAGACCAACGATACTGGTCTGCCTGTCTAATTCATTGATCATGTTTTGCAGTGCATCTCCTCAGCGACTTAGCAAGGCAACGTCATCAGGGAATCGTAGATTGCTAATATATCCTCCATTGACTATTATCTCAAACTTTCCCAATGCAGGCCTCTGCATACTTCCTGTAAACAGGCGGTGAATACCATTCGCGAGATACCACTCACATTTTTTCTTATTGAAATTCTATTACTTAATTTATGGAGGACTATGATAGCTGTGCACTCGCTGTAGATATCTTCCAGTATTTTCGCATAAGGCTCTTATACATCCTGATTACGCAATGCCTGCATGACTGCTCAAGTTTTAACTCAGTCAAATGCTTTCTCGTAATCTATAAAGGCTATATATAGCGGTTGGTTACACTGCGAATTTCTCTATCACCTGATTGATACGGCGAATATGGTTTATTGTCTAGTACCTTTTCTGAAAGCCTGCCCCTGATCATTTGGTTTATTGAAGTGTAAAGTTGTCCAGACTTTATCAACAATTACCTTGGTAAAAGCCTTATAGGTAACGGACAGTAAGCTGATCGGTCTGTAATTTTTCAGGTCCTTGATGTCTCCTTTCTTATGGATTGAAATGATGTTAGCGTTCTTCCAAGTTTCTGATAAGCTCGAGGTCACAAGGCATTGCTTGTACAGTGTGGATAGTTTTTCTAGCACAATCTCCTCTCCGTCCTTCCACAGATATGCAGTTACCTGATCCTCACCAGCTGCTTTCTTCCTTTTCATTGCTCCTAAACCTTTCATTATTTCCTCTTTCGTTATTGGTGGGATGTCAAAGGGCTGTGCGCTACCGCGTGTCCCATTAACGTTCGGATTACATTGGCCCTGTATAGATTTGTCTAGAACTCTCCGGCTACGTTAACTATCTTATCCATATTAATAACGACATTGCCCTCTTTGTCTCTTAACGGATAAATCTAGTTTTTGCCTTATGTTGGCTGTCTTGCGCTTATTTATCAACTTTTGATAGTTCTGCCAGTTCTATTCTGTCTGTAGGCTAGGCGCCCTCATGCTTTGGCGTTTATTAATCAGATCTTTTGTCTTTTGAGGCAGCTTGCCGTATCTTGTCGAACCAACCTACCGCCTACAGCTATTCTGATGATAGCTGCGAGCTACCGTTCAGTGCTTCACCATTAGGGTCATCGTCCATAGCTAAAGCCGAATATCTGTTGTGCAACGATATCCTGCATTCCTCTACTTTCCCTCTAACCGATAATTCGTTCATGGCTTCCGCTTCGCCAGTTTCTTCCATTCCCTCTTCAAGTCTAGGCTAATTCGGGACCTTACCATCCTGTGGTCGCTACAACGCACCTTTCCGAGGGCCTGCACATCCTGCACGATAACAGGGTGAACGCATAGTAAGAAGCCAACTTCATTTTCATTCTCACCATGGGGACTCTTCCACGTCCATTTCATGTTTTCTCGTTTGCGGAAGGTGTTCATGATCCTTTTCTCTGTGAACACTAACAACACATCCCCGTGCTATTCCTAGAGCATATGCCTTAGTCGTCTACTACCTGGTCTCCAGCCTGCTTCTTCCCTAACTTGGCATTGAGGTCGCCCATCAGTACAGTGTACTGTGTTTTTACGCTGCTCATTGCCGATTCAACGTCCTCATCGAAGCTTTCTACGATCTAGTCATCATAGCTAGATTTAGGTGCGTAGGCATGTACCACCTTCAGTTTGTACTTGCTATTAAGCCTATTTACGAAAGCCGTTACCCTCTCGTTAGCACTACAGGGTTCCTTTGTGTTGGCAGCTCTATCTTGATTAACGAGGAATCCCACACCTAGTTCTCGTCTCTCCGCTAATCCATGATAGCACAGTACGTGCCCGCCCTTTAACGTGTCTATGCGCTTCATCTTTCCTCCTAAAATGACTAAGCCCTATGACATCCCATTTAATACCCGCTAGTTCCTCGAACAGCACTGCTACGCTAGCCTCACTGGATAAGATTCTAGCGTTAAACATTGCCAGGTTCAGTTCCCAATGGTGGCCTGTCCGGGGCCAGAGATTATTAGCAACCTCCGCTACGTCACAGGTCTGACCGCAGCCTTGGTGGTTTGTTCCGGAGCCGCTGGGGACTAAATCCAGGGTTAATTGGTTTGTTCATATGAGAGGTTGTGGCCAAGTACTATACCAGGGAGGCCAAATCCTGTTCTGGTGAGCGTGTGCGTTGTCGGTTCTGGTCACCGAGATCAGGCCATACCCCAGGCCTGGTCATGCAACTCCATCGACACGCGGAGTTTTCTTCTTTTTTTTAAACCCGGGGGAGAATTGCGGGGCGCCGTGATTCGAACCCTGGTCCTCTTGCAAGCGAGGCGGATGGTATACCTCTACGCCATCTCTGAGCCCTCGCTTTCTTCAGTTGCTCTGTTCGATATGTGGTCACCACATATCGAACAGAGTAGTGCACTGCACGGGCTAGGGCCGGCCCGAAAGCCCGGGCCTGCAGTTGCGGTCCCGGGCCGGGCTCGGGCTTAAAGCTGCGGACCCGAGCCAGGCTTGGGTCCGTACAGAAACGTATGGTGTCCGACTATTCATTCACTATTGCAGAGTGAAGTACAAAACTGCGGCATTGGAGCAGCGACACGGATGAGCTATACGCGCTGAGAAAAAAACTAAGCTTTTTTCATTGACTTATTTATTTCCTTATTTCCACGCCGCGGTGGCTTAGTGTCATTACTGAGCCGGGGAACCAGGGTTTTTTCCTAGCCTCAGCGGCCGCATTTCTATTTCGGCGGCAAGCATGACAGCCATGTACTTCGTAGTATCATTACTCAATGAAGAAACCCAGGTGGCCGAAATGATCCGGAGCCCTCTGCTTCAGTATCTCTCACAGCCTGACTCCCCTCGGGCCCTTAAGCCCCCAAATCTTAGCTTTTATTCTATAGCTATATTTTTCTCATGTGAGAAAATTCACAAACAAAAGCGCGTTTGTTTTTCTTTTTGATCAGCTGACCGGAACGTCTCGTAAATGAAATAGCCACAAAAGCTCGCAAGAGTTTGTAAATCTCATCTCATAACCACATCTATCCCTCCTCGCTTCTTCAGCCTGGTTGCCATGACAAGTGCATGTTTTGCCCTGTAAGTTATCACGTGGTTCGCGCGTTATCTTCTGCTCCACCAGTAAGAGTAAAAATTCAACCGGTCTTAATTGGCCATTGATTGTTCGTAATCCCAAAACATCCCTATACAGAAATGTTTAGGACGCTTATAGTCTTCAAACACCGTGAAATACTCAAGCCTTTTAGCTTTCGTTTCTGCTGAAAGGCGACCAGTTCGGCTATGAGTTCAACCTGTGAGATCGCGTTCACTAAAAAAAAAAAATATGTCATCCCACTGCTTGCTAGGCAGCTTTAATGTTTATACTTCGCGGGCGGCAAAATATAACTGATTAAAATCAGGGGGGAATGCAAAGTAGTCTATTACGCGCCTATGCAGCCCTTTTTGTTTTGCTCTCGGAACTTCCGAGTTTATCATTGCGCTCCTACACGAGATCACTGTCCAAAAGATGGGCCTGGCGAGCACTACTCTTAATCACTTCTTTCTGGGTTAAAAAACCAAATTTCTGCAAGCCAAACTGTGGTTTCAGAATCTTTTTCGGCCAGTTTCTTATCGGTCTAGTAGAAGTCTACTTGCTCAGAGTGAGCAGTATACCTCAAGCGATACTGTGAAACGGGCTGGGCCCGGCCCGGGCTGGGCTTCACTCCGGGATTCACGGGCCGGGCAGGGCTCGCTAGAGCGATAATTTAGCGGGCCTGGGCCGGGCCCGGGCTTGAAGCCGCTGGCCTGGGCCGGGCTCGGGCTTCAGGTCTCGGGCCCTGGCCGGGCTTGGGCCTCAGATTGAGGCCCGTGCAGTGCTCTAATGTGGTGTCCCTTTATTCTGTGTTACGTTCACAATTCGCTGTGGTTGCTACAACGTGTCACGGATCAAGCCTTTCGGCACGTGAACGCGTTTACCGTATTAAATTGTTTGAAGTAAGCGCATGCGTCACCCGTCTGCTTCTTCGCGCTGCCGAGCCGTAATGAACCCTGCGTGCCATGATTCACGTTCGCGTTTGAGCAACAGCTGCGGACGAGCACACAAAGTTACCTTCTTCTCGCTGTCATTTCCTGAAGCTGGTTTCTGGAGCACCAGCTCTCCGGACAGGGACCTCAAGGAGCTCGTGCGGAGAACGTACCGCCCTTCGTCCTCATCCCATCGAAGCTGGTCTAAGGTTACCCATTCGTCTTTTTCATTCTATAGAGCGGCGATAAAAAGAAAAAAAAAACTGATTAGGTCTGGCGCCATTGAATTCCAAGCTAAACATGTCAGCGGAAAGTACACTGTCTTTAGGCGTCGGACATATGGCTACACGCTGGAAGCAGCCTTTTACTGACGTTATAGGGTGCACTAAAAGGGTCATTACTCCAGACAGTCAAAACCTGAAATTTGCAGAGTACTCATTGCTACCGTTAGCACCGTGTAACTCACGTATTTCTAATCGAGGAAGTCCCTCGCTGCGACTCGTAGTTCACACGTAAAATTTACTCTTTACTTAGCAACATTTCGTAATAAGTAAGGACGACACTGTGACGAATCACTGCGCCATTTGCATGGCGCGCAACGCTTTCATTTTACCAACGAATAATTTCGTGAATTAATACATTCTGGAACGAAAATGACCAGAGTTTACGCCCACATTTTATAGGCAAAACAACTAGCCAAAATGGAAAAGGAGTTTGTTTTAATAGAAAACAGCGGCCAAAAAGCGTCCATGTTCGCCACGAAAAGTCTTCGAGTTTTAGCAATGTTTTCAGAAGTCGCACTAGCCAAAGTTGACGCTTAACCACTGCGCAGCTAAGCCATAAGCCAATTATACTACTCAAAGCATTTCGCATATATTTAATTTTGTTCTTAACACAAGCGCATGTTGAGTTCAAAATCTCTCCGCTTTATATTTCCAGAATTTCATGTACAGGGTCGTCCAAAATGTGTGCAAACACGGCTCACGCGTCAGAGCATCCGATGAAGCCACGCATCGAAGCTACGCGGCGCAGGAGCACATGGGCATGGAGGCGGTGCTTTGTGTCGTCTGCTACAGCGCACCGTGCTTGCTTTGCTGGTAAGCGCACCGCTCAGGTGGCGTTGCGCGAAAGCGCACTTCACTCGCTGCAGCGTGGTTCCACGCACCACAACTAAACGGCCTGTGTTCTCAGTGCCGCGATCTCGGTTAAATGCTGGCGTTGCTTCAACTTTTTTAAGCTCTAGTTTGGACTAGTTGATGTTGTCAAGCATCCAAAAGCGACTCACGCTGTGAGGGATGCCCCACGGCTAGGTGGCGATCGGCGACCTTGGTTTTCGGTGGCCGGTGGTGTCTTCCTTGTTTAGACTTGGTTTATGAGGGCTTAACGTCCCAAAGCGGCTCAGGTTAAGTGGGACACCGTTGTGAAGGGCTCCGAAAATTTCGACCACCTGTGGTGCTTTAACGTGGACTGACATCGCACATTACACGGGCCTCTAGAATTTCGCCTCCATCGAAATTCGACCGCCGCGGCCGGGGTCGAACCGGCGTCTTTCTAGTCAGCAGCCAAGCACCGTAAGCGCTGAGCCACCGCGGCGGCCTCCACGTGTGCGTGCTTGCGTGTGCGTGCGTGCGTGCGTGGAGATGGCTACGCCTTCGAGAGCAACTCAAGAAATTAGAGTTCAGGAATTAGGTTCGTACTTGCGCAGAAAGGACACAACGAAAACAAGTAACACGACATCCATCGAGCGCAAGTTGTGCCTTGTCTTCTTAGCTCAAGTAGGCAACTTATTAGATATGAGCCAACTCACCCAAGAAAAAGTATTACCAGAAATGAGAGTGAGGTTCCGAAACTTGATTTTGAGATCTCAGAGCTAATTTTTACACTTGCCCAATTTTTCCCTTTCGAAAGACGTGTCTTCCACTGCGCAGTTTCGAAAAGATTCGTTTCACAATTGTCTAGTCCGGCTTACCTCACTCCTATTAAAGCAAACAAAGGGAGTCGGTATTTCATTCATAACTTTGGTAAGGTCATCCGACACATATAATCAACACTTCGGAGTCTCTGCTACTTAAAAGAAGCAACGTAGAAAATGTCACCCGTCACAGCCTTTGGAAAAAATAAGTAAGCTAAGTAAGCAGGAGGTTAACTCTTCAATGCCCTGGAATGAATGGGGCCCCAGTTGCTTCTTTTCCAAGTAATTCCTTTTCTACTGGGCAGGTTATTCAGTAAAAAATTACCGCCGCTTTCTACTGAAAGCGCTGTGCCGTACACAAATCCAGGCTCAAATCCGCAGCACTGGGACAGCGCCCTCTTGTTCATCACCCTCGCCTCCTGAAACCGCAAGACGGGAGAAAAGTGGTTTCAGTTCATTCGTTGTTTTCTACACTGGTGGCCCTCCCTCCGGATGACGGTTACTTAGCCGAGACTCTTGACTTTCTACCGGAGAGTGCACTCTCCTTACCGTCCTTTGTTCGCTTTATTGCTTCCAATGGTCGCCGTAAAAGACGTTAGCACGCACACCTCCAACAAATCACTCATGTTCCTGGCGCTTTAGACCGGACGCAGCTGCCTAGCAGAAAACGGAGTCTATCCAAAAACGTGCTGCTAGATATAATAGCTCATAGCTCATCTCTAACCGCATCAGGTGGCTAAAATTATCCCATAGCTGGCTGGCCTGAAAACTGCCTTCAGGCCACTTATGTCTGTTTGAAGCCTTGAGTTTCGCGCGACGCTGCTTAACTCGCCCCGCGAGCTCCAGCTCGTTTCACACCGATCGAATTACGCGATGCCGTCAAAGAGCCTCAGCGGAGACCAGAAAAACGAGTGAGTTCCGCGGCAACAGAAGAAGGAAGCCTAGATACATTATACGGCACTTCAGCGCTACGATCAGCATCCTGTGACTCGTGGCATGAGCTTTCAGCCAGATTCGTTGTTGTTCAGCATGCTAAATGACGTGAGCAAGGACAGGCATATAAACAAAATCACATTATTGATAAATTTTCTCACATACCTTTGAAAACGCAGTGCAGAGGTTGGTTATTTCTATCTTTTCTATCGATAAATTCCAAGTGCCATCAAACAATCTGCGAGCTCTTACATGATAGGCTCATCGTAGGACCACTCCGGCCAAGAAAAGCGAGACCGAAGAAACCTCCGTGCACACGGCCTAGCTGGTGCTCGTGTAAAACATCTCATGCATCTTAGACAACGCGCCCAGAAAATAAAGCTGTGCTCACCTACCCAAGGTCGGCCGCAGAGTGCGGTCAAGTGTTGAGAATGGCTCGCTGCGCCTCCTGTATGTGAAGCGCTCGACTACTGAGTCGGGTGGACCAAGTTCGATCCGACCTGCTGCGACCCATTTTTGATGCAAGCGAAACGAAAGACGGTAATTTAATGCGCTGTATCAGTGCATGGTAAGAATCGCCGGATGTCTAAATAATCTAAAATCATCACCTACGTCGACGTCTCCCCTAGCGTGAGTCTCTTTTGGATGCTTAACAACACCAAACTAGAGCCTAAAAAGTTGAATCAACGCCAGCATTTAACCGAGATCGCGGCACTGAGTACACAGGCCGCTTAGTTGTGGTGCGTGGAACCACGCTGCAGTGAGTGAAGTGCGCTTTCCCGCAACGCCATCTGAGTGGTGCGCTTACCTGCAAAGCAAGCACGGTGCGCTGTAGCAGACAACACGAAGCACCGCCTCCGGGCCCAAGTGCGCCTGCGCCGCGTAGCTTCGATGCGCGGCCACACCGGATGCTCTGACGCGCCGCGGAGCGCGGCCACGCTGAGCCGTGTTCGCACATATTTTGGACGACCCTGTACACTGAGAAGGATAGCCATGGTCCAGAAACTGCAGCCCATGTGGAAATCAGAAATGCTCCCGTGCTCAGTGGCAAAGCCAATGAACCACCACGGCGAGACAACAATGAGAGGGCATGCAAGCACCAAGATCGCTTATGCCCGATGTGCACGTACCCTCATGCGTTCGATGTATTCCCATAGCCTTTGCTTCTCTTCCGGTGTAACCGACTCGCCACGACGAGCCGCCAATTCATCTATTTGGTCGTAGGTAAATTCGAGCAGATCAGTCATTGTGATCTCGTACTCTGCGCACAAACAATAGGCACACAGCGTTAGCTGGAAAGGCCGCGAGTAAAGCAGCAATCAAAGTTTCCGTTTCGTCCTAACACGTTCACTTTACTGTCGAAGTAATAAAGGATCAACGCAGCAAGCTTCGTGCCTCCGAAGTATTTCGAAGTGCAAGAATGGGCGCCCAACGTGCACGCCACAAATTAGCCAAAAAAATCTTCGCAGACTCACCCCATAATATATCCAACACCTTCTCGTCGACACTGAAACATGGCAAAGAATATTGCGATGCCATCGCCAACACCCAGGGTGAAACCTGAAGCTCGGGCAAATGCGCGCGAAGGAGCCGCCCCCTTTGGCGCGTTGATCACATGATCAGATGCGCGCATTCGTGCGCCTCGCGCCACGCCACAGCTAGAAGCATGCGCGGCGGTGCGTGGTACCATTTTTGGTTTAGCCGAGGTGATGATGGTGACTTGCGGCTGTTCCCTTCGTAGCGGACTGACACTGCATACGCATCCTAGCACTTTGGATGCGCCCACTCGCAATATTTGATTTCGTTACAACCTCCCTCCTGTAATAATGCCTTCGGGGCGCTGCAGGTATCTCCGAATGAATAAATAAATATTGCCTGTTGACAGCGTGACCATGCGTGGACCGCGCGCAAGCCACATTGCTTTCCCTCAAGCCAAGCACTGCACCTGTCGGCATGTCTTCAATTGGCAACTTTAAACGCCGCACCACCCGGCATCAATTCCGGCCGACGGCAGGTGACCCTGCTCACCGCAAACTACGACCACCGCGAACTTTCGACCCGCACCCGATCGACCCTGCACCTACAACTCTGCCTGAAATGAAATGATCGTTGCACCCCATACCTGCATACAGGCTTGCCGATTGTTGTTGTTGTGCCCGTGGAGAATGGCACATACCCACGAGGGGGATTGACCACACATGTAAGCGTCAAAAATAATTATAGAGCGCGTGATATAAAAAAAAAAAACGGAAAAATAAACAGGGGAGGCAAGAAAGCCCTACTCATAAAAAAAAAAAAAAACCTTAATTTTGTAACAATAAGGAAAGGAAGGGGAGGCAGCGGAATCGGTGCATCTAGCAGGGAATCGATCCTTCCAGAGGCAGTAATGAATTTGAGAACAGCGGAGCGAACTATCTCGTTGCTAAAGACCAGCTTAGTAGCGCCAAATGAGAGGAAATTTCGGTTCCGCTTGCTTGCTTTCTCGAGTGCGTGCTCCTAGCAGCGCGCTTGTTTTGCCGCGCAAGCTCACAGCTCCCGCCACACTGGGTTTCCTGCAGAACCACTGTTAGCGCGCTGATTCCCGATATAAAAACACCGCAACTCATCTGGCGCCTGTATGAACGGCAGCGTTCTTTAAAGCTTTTCCCGCCGTATACCTACCGTATGTTTCAGCAAACACTCAAAAACTCCTCAAGATATGAAGTTCGAAATAGAAAGAAAATATTTTCATGAAACTTTTCATGAACAAACTGTCAGTTTTGATGGACAGTCACATTAAAAATAGTAATTAGGTATAGAGTCTACAAAATTACTAATCAACTTGTTAATTGTAGCAGTCTGGTGGTTAGTGCCAATATCGAGTTCGAAGTCATGTACAAGACAATGCGATATCCCTTTTTGAAACGAAGAAAAAGACATTCCCTAAAGCTGTGAGCACGTGGAAATCCGGAGCTTTTTTCCGCACAAAGCCGAAACTGAGCGTATGAGGTGCGAAGGAAGCTCGGTGTAAACGCAGAGTCGTTGATGACTTGCTGCAGTGCCTATATGGCATCCAATTCGAGCAGAGTGCCATCACCAACTGAGTGGTAATTATTTTTGAGAGCGGCGCAGCAAAGTGAATGTCATGTACAATGAAGCAGGCACTTTGAATTTGGTCGATCCCGGCCGCGGCGGTCGAATTTCGATGGAGGCAAAATTCTAGAGGCCCGTGTACTTTGCGACGTCAGCGCGCGTTAAAGAACCCCAGGTGGTCGAAATTTCCGGAGCCCTTCACTATGGCGTCCCGCATAGCCTTAGTCTCTTTCGGACGTGAAACCCCAATAAAGCAAACCAAATAAACCAAACCAGTTTGAACTTGTACTGTAGTCATTCATCATCATCATCATCAGCCTGACTACGCCCACAGTTCTCACCCTGGAGCTCCGTAGTCGTACCTTACCAGCCTCTACCATGATGACCGACACACCGACCCTACCCGGCTAGCCTGTTCCCACCTCTGTCATCTGTACCGGTGCCGTGCTTCAGCGCGGCCCTGCCATCTTCAGCGGCACGGACAGTACCGACGTAGAAGACTGGCCGGCATCCTACGAACGGGTGAGCACATGCCGCAATTGGGATTATGTCGTTAAACTCACGAACATCATCTTTTATTCGACCGGCGTCACCAACTTGTGGTTTCGAAACCGCGAAGCTGATTTTTCTACCTGGGCTGCCCTCAAAGCCAGCCTGATCGACGTCTTCGGCCGCCCCGCTGTCCAAAAACTTCGCGCCGAACAAACATTGCGCAGTCGGGCCCAGCAGAACGGTGAAAACTTTACAAGTTATATCGAATATGTCGCTGCTTGTGCAAGCGCCTGAATCCATCAATGAGCGAGGGTGACAAAATCAAGCAGATTCTTAAAGCGGTTGAAGATGGCGCGTTTCAAATGCTAGTGTCCAAAAAACCCCAAACCGTCTCCGACGTCGTCTCTTTGTGTCAGAGCTATGACGAGCTCCGAAAACAGCGTCTTATCACCCGCCGTACCATTTGCCCGGACGACACCCTTTCGAGCTTGGCTGTCGGCAGTCCTGCTAACGATCAGTCAACCCTTCTTCAGCACATCCAGCAGTTTGTGCGCGAGGAGGTCGCTCGCCAGTTATCGTTGGTTACCTGCCAACCCGCCCCAACACCAGCCCTGTCGCCTTCTCTTCAACGTGTCCTCCCACCCGCTAATCCAGCTCCTCTGGTTACTGCTCCTCTGACATGCTGAAAAGGTCGTCCGGCCAATACCTCAGCCGGTTGTTTCTGTTTATGCGCCACCTGGCACCGTCTTCCCTCGGCCTCAGCTCCCGCCTGCACTGCCACTCACTCACAATTCTCTGCCTCGAACCGGTCCCCGCCCTATGAATCCATGACGCACGCAACATAGCCGCCCGATTTTCTATGCCTGCGGCATGGCTGGCCTTGTGGCCCGTTGGTGCCGCACGCGTGAATCCCGCCATCAAGACTACGGGCGCGCGCCGACGTACGACGTCCCATTGCCCTCCGCATTGTCTCTGCCTCAGAATGCCTCAGCGTCTCGCTCCGTCACGTACAACCAAAACCACCGGTCGCCGTCTCCTCAACGCCGTTCGCGCTCTCCTATGCTCCGCCGGTCACCAAGCGGAAAACTAGGCGCCTCAGTTCCGGAGGCAAGAACTGCGCCATCACGGACCGTCAGAAGCCCTATCACCTCTCCTGTGATATAATGAATGAACAGCGCTAAAGACGAGGACGAAGAGCAAGCAGGACGAGCGCTGACTCGCAACTAACGTTTATTGAGGAAAACGCAGAATATGTTTGATGCTTCATCCCAAGGGAAGAATTCCAAGAGTCTCAACGACAACCTAGAGACTGGGCCCAACCTTACAGCGGACCTAGTAGGGCTCCTTCTCAATTTCCGCAAGTACCGAGTTGCACTTGTCGCGGACATTCAGCAGGCCTTTCTACAAATTGGAATTCAAGAGCAAGACAGAAACGCCCTGCGATTTTTTTGGTTTCGAGAGACACCTCAGCCCGGTTCTCCGTTGCTTCCCATTGAAACGTGGCGCATGAAGCGAGTTCCGTTTGGAACCACCGCCAGTCCATTTCTACTGTCGGCTACCCTTCAGCACCACCTGAAATCGTGCGAGGAAGATTTTCCTCACACCGCGACCCAGCTGCAGCGAGGCCTTTATGTAGATGACGTGCTAACGGGTGCAGATGACGAAGAGGAGGCCGTGAAGCTATACACCGAAGCCAACGCAATCTTCCACGCCGCCTCGATGAAGCTGTCGGAGACGAAAAGGGGGACAAGACGCGGCGCCATTCGACACGCGATTTCCTCGGTCAAGGACCCTTGTACATGTGTGTGCGCGCCTGTGTGTGCGTGTGTGAGTGTTTGGTTTGGTTTATGGGGTTTAACGTCCCAAAGTGAATAAGGCTATGAGAGACGCCGTAGTGGAGGGCTCCGGAAATTTCGACCACCTGGGGTTCTTTAACGTGCACTGACATCGCACAGTACACGGGCCTCTAGAATTTCTCCTCCAAAAAAATTCTAGCCGCCGCGGCCGGGATCGAACCCGCGTCTTTTCGGTCAGCAGCCGAGCACCATAACCGCTGAGCCACCGCGGCGGCCGTGTGTGAGTGTGTGCGCGCGAGCCGACCAGGCGGCAGGCGCCCGAAAGGGGTTCCCGTGGCCGTTCCCCCGCGACCGTCCCTGAACCGGGCGGCAGGCTTTCCGGGAACTCTTTGACTGTCCAAGGTCGGAGAGGCGGGAGCGGCGGCAGAAGAGGGAGAAAGGAGGACTCGGCCCGGCATCGAAGGACAGTGCTTTGTGAGACGCTGAACGAACAGGTCGTGCTTCCAATCGTTCTGTAAAGTTTTCTTATTTTACCATTCGGCCAATTAAACCAGTTGTTAAGTTTTACCGCAGTTCCTTCTTTGGGAACGAAACTAACGAACGCGTACGTAGAGCACGTATTCCCTCACGTACAAACAACACAAGTTTAGTGCCGAAACCCGGGAATTCTGCTGTGGATTTTGTGAGATCATCGCTACATCGCTCCAACGCTCACGCTCAACGCATCCACTTCAGGTACGTCTCGGCAACGACGACTACTGATGTCATCAATCCGGTAAACTAATTGGCTAAACGAACCTTACAAGAGAATGGAGCGCCTTTTAAAGAAACGAGGAGCATTGCGCTCTCAAATTACGAAGCTCATCAACAAAACGGAGGAGAGCCAAGCGTCCCTCACAGGTACAGAAGCTGTATCGTTTCACGCTCGACTCAGCAAGCTGCAGCAACAGCTAGAGCATGTCAACGAGGAAGTTGAACCATTAGTACCCGAAGAAGATGCTGAAAACGAATGCTAGCAAGTGTACGAGTATCAAGACCGTGTTATATCCTGCCTTGCTGTATTGCAACTTCGAATGGAGAGCGGTTCACCAACAACGCAGACTGCCGTGGATTCGGCGGGCAGTGGCATTACCATCCAAACGGCCACGCCAGCCATCCTAACGACCACGTCAGTTAAGAGGAGAGTGAAACTGCCTCAGATTGAATTAATCAAATTCACTGGGCGGTGCTCGGACTGGCAAACCTTTTGGGAAGTGTTCCAGCAGCTAGTGGACAAAAATGAAGAGTTGACTGACACAGACAGGTTTCACTACCTGCGAGCATCGGTTACAGGCGATGCGGCAGCTGCGCTGGCGGGCCTTCCATCGACGGCACGATGTTACAACGACGCCATCCAACTACTGAGGAAACGGTTCGGCAACGAGGAACTTCTTGTTCAAGAACATCTGAAGAAGCTAATTGATTTTAAGCCAGTGCGTTCTTCGGAAGATGTCCGTGGCCTACGCCGTCTCTACGATACCCTGGCAGCGCACATCAGAGGCCTCGAAACGCTCGGACGGAAGTTGGACTCCTACAGTTCAATGCTGCTTCCGATTGTACAGCGAGCAATGCCCCGGGACATCTTACTGGACTTCAGCCGAAGGTGCGTTGTCGACACCGACAGCCTCGCCAGCGAGCAACAAGGCTCCGTCTCCGAAACCTCGTCACATAGTACCGACGACAGCGGAAGAGGTACCGTGTCCTCATTTTCTAAGCTACTCTCCTTTTTGAGAGTAGAGGTGGAAAGTAGAGAGAACTTGACTGCATTGCAAGGCATGGACGAGGAACAAAAACCCAGAGAAAGCACGAAAGAGAGTCACAAGCCGCATGGAAAAGCGCGTGACAAGCATGTCCGATCCGCAACGATGCTGCATCAGAGCGCAACGCCACTGAACTGCTTCTTATGTGATTCTAACGAGCACCAAACGCAGAACTGTAACGCCTCAAAAACTCTAGAGGAAAAGAAACGACTTCTGCGTTCGTCCGGCCGTTGCTTCAGGTGCACGAAAACTGGGCACCAGTCACGAGCATGCCGCGTAAACGTGCAGTGCAACAAATGCCGCAAGAAGCATGCCAGCACGATGTGCGACCCGACGTACTGTAGTAACAGGCCACCCGAAGCGAGCCCAACAGCGACAAGTGAACAAATAAGCCTTGAAGCTACAGCCATGGAAGACAGCTCCATTCACAAAGGAACTGTTTTGCTGCAGACCGCGACTGCGTTGTGTAGTGGAGAAACTTCCAGCGCTCAGGTGCGAGTTTTGTTCGACGGAGGCAGTCAGCGGTCTTACATGACCGCTGACACCTCGCAGAAACTAGGATGCACGCTTCTCGGGCATGAAATGTTGACCGTCGGTGTGTTCGGAGGCCATCAAGAGGAACGCGAGTTCCGAAGAGTAAGAGTAACGCTGAAGACAAAGCGCGGATGCGAACGCGAACTCGAAGTGTTGGAAACAGATGTCATTTGTGACCAACCTATTCCCTCGCCACCGGGAAATGTACTGCAGAAGTTAAGGTCCCTTGGGTACGAAGCAGCGGACTTCTGAATTGACGACGGTTCGAAAAATGTTGAGCTGCTCATCGGGTCTGATCACATATGGGATTTAACGACAGGCAGATCCGTCAAACTGGGAAAACGACTGAGGGCGGTGGAAACATCAGCTGGATGGACCGTTCAAGGGCCTGTTGAGGACGGTGCCGAGCAGACAAACTGCCTCCATACCGTGGCACTGCGAACTTCAGTAATTGATAGAGAAACAGCAGATTTTCCTAACACCGCGATGCAGCTGCAGCGAGGCCTTTATGCAGATGACCTGTTAACTGGTGCAGGCGATGAAGAGGAGGCCGTGAAGCTATACACCGAAGCCAACGCAATCTTCCACGCCGCCTCGATGAAGCTGCAAAAATGGTCATCAAATAACGAGAGGCTGCGCCAGCTATTTGGGCAAGACTGTAACGAAACCAAGCCCCTGGGATTTATGTCTGATGTACTCAGGGTACTAGGGCTGACATGGGACCCCATTTTAGATTGCCTGACCTTTGCGCCGTGCGTTGCAGACAACACTGCAAAACCAGACACCGAACGATCCATGCTACATACTATGACATGGATTTATGACCCCCTGGGATGGCTGTCACCCTTTATCGTGTGGGCCAATATCTTGTTTCGGAATCTGTTGCGACAAAACGTGGATTGGGAAGATCCCCTACCAACAGATATAGCCGAAAAGGGGATCGCATGGTACGGTGAATTGAAACACCCTCCTGAGATACAGGTGCCGCGGTACTATGGAGCGGGCGTCGGCGGGCAAGCAGCAAGGACGGAGCTACACATTTTTGCAGACGCCAGTCTCGCGGCTTACGGGACGGTCGGACACCTTACCATCTCATCAGAAGATGGCCTAACTTCAACTGTAGTATTGAGCAAATCGAGGGCGGCCCCTCTGAAAGAACTCACTCTCGAGGAAATGTCATTTCACGTGCCTTCCCCTGCATTAATGAACATTCAGCGCTACAGCTCCTTCACCAGACTGATCAGAGTCACAGCTTGGGTGCTTCGATTCGTCTCAAGGGTGAGACGACGCAACGACGAAGTCGGAGCTCTTACCGCCCAAGGACTGGATCAGGATGAAATATTTTGGATCGGCAACGAGCAGAGGGAGGGCTTTCACAAAGAGTTGAAAAGCATTCAGAACCAGCAGGCTGTACCTTCTGGAACTTTCCAGCTAGCAAACGACTTCGTCATTTCGGGGTGGAGTGTGTCGGAGACGAAAAGGGGGACAAGACGCGGCGCCATTCGACACGCGATTTCCTCGGTCAAGGACCCTTGTACATGTGTGTGCGCGCCTGTGTGTGCGTGTGTGAGTGTGTGCGCGCGAGCCGACCAGGCGGCAGGCGCCCGAAAGGGGCTCCCGTGGCCGTTCCCCCGCGACCGTCCCTGAACCGGGCGGCAGGCTTTCCGGGAACTCTTTGACTGTCCAAGGTCGCAGAGACGGGAGCGGCGGCAGAAGAGGGAGAAAGGAGGACTCGGCCCGGCATCGAAGGACAGTGCTTTGTGAGACGCTGAACGAACAGGTCGTGCTTCCAATCGTTCTGTAAAGTTTTCTTATTTTACCATTCGGCCAATTAAACCAGTTGTTAAGTTTTACCGGAGTTCCTTCTTTGGGAACGAAACTAACGAACGCGTACGTAGAGCACGTATTCCCTCACGTACAAACAACACAGAAGCTGCACAAGTGGTCATCGAATAACGAGAGGTTGCGCCAGCTATTCGGAAAATGTACTGCAGAAATTAAGGTCCCTTGGGTACGAACCAGCTGACTTCTCAATTGACGGCGGTTCGAAAAATGTTGAGCTGCTCATCGGGTCTGATCACATATGGGACTTAACGACAGGCAGATCCGTCAAACTTGGGAAACGACTGAGGGCGGTGGAAACATCGGCTGGATGGACTGTTCAAGGGCCTGTTGAGGACGGGGCCGAGCAGACAGAATATATGCAAGCCAAGCAGCACCAAAACCACACAGTCATTGATGATTGTGTGGTTTTGGTGCTGCATGGCTTGGATATACTCATTCTGCGTTTTCCTCAATAAACGTTAGTTGCGAGTCAGCGCTCGTCCTGTTTTATCTTCGTCCTCGTCTTTAGCGCTGTTTATTCATTACGTCAGCGTACCAACTAGCCCAGATGTCCCTTCTTTTGCTTCTTTTTCTCCTGTGAACATTATCGAAGTGCTGGTTGAAGGTTTTCCTGTTGATGCCTTTATTGACACTGGCGCCGCCGTGTCCATCATTAGTGGGAACTTGAGCCACAAACTAAATAAAGTGACGACGCCGCTGTTTGATATTTCGCTTCGAATCGCCAGCGCCGACCCTATTCGACCTCTTGCAGCGTGCACCGCCCGCCTCATCATCCAAGGTCTCTCCTAAACCATACAGTTCATTGTTCGCGCCCGCTCCTCCCACGACATCATCCTCGGGTGGGACTTTCTGTCCACGCATCACGGCACCATCGACAGTGCGCAAACTCACATGGCTTTGTCGCCGCTGTGTGATGCTTTTCTGGACGCCTCCCCTGTTACCGCCGCTCATGTTCTCGCCGCTGACGACAGCGACGTGCCAGCTTTCTCTTCTGTTCTTGTGCCACTGACTTTTGCTACACTCTCTGACGCTACCGTGATTTATTCACCCTCTGCCCTTTGTATTGACCGAAAGTCTGTCCTGGTTCCGCATGCCCTGCTCACAATTTCTGGTGGTTGTAGCACCCTGTACGTCGCGAACCCGTTGCCTTTCCCCACCACTTTATTTCGGGGAGAATCACTTGGCATAGTTGATCTCGCCGACGCCTCTCCTGCCCTTAATGACCCTGATGCGCAAGGGGTCAACGCCCTGACTCCACCCATTGAAGCCCTCGACCCGATCCCAACCGTTATGTTTTCCTGTTCCGTCGACCACCTATACAACGCGCCCACCTGGTCGCCTTGCTTCAGCGGTTGCGTGCATCCTTCGACTCTCACCAAGCAACAATGGGCCGTGCAACAGCTGTTCGCCTCCATATAGACACTGAAACCCATCGTCCACTGCGCCAGAGCCCCTACCGCGTCTCTTCCGCTTAACGCCGCATCATTGATGAGCAAGTGAGCGACATGCTTCACCGCGGAGTAATCCAGCCCTCTCATAGCCCTTGGGCTTGTCCGGTCGTGTTCGTCAAGAAAAAGGATGGCTCCATTATACTATATATATCGCCGGCTAAACAAAATTACTCGGAAGGACGTCTGCCCCCTGCCTCGCATCGATGACGCGCTTGATTGCCTGCAGGGAGCGGAGTACTTTTCTTCTTTGGACCTGCGCTCTGGGTACTGGCAGGTGCCCATGGCTGAAGCTGATCGTCTGAAAACAGCTTTCATCACGCCTGACGGGCTGTATGAATTTAATGTGATGCCCTTCTGTCTCTGCAGCACGCCTGATACTTTTGAGCGCATGATGGACAACATCCTGAGCGGGCTGAAATAGCAGACATGCCTTTGCTACCTGGATGATGTTGTCATCTGCTTGCAGGACTTTCCATCGCATCTTCTACGCCTCGAGAGTGTTCTTCGATGTCTCAGTGACGCTGGCCTGCAGCTCAACTTGAAGAAGTGTCGCTTTGGAGCCCGACAGCTAACCTAGGCCCCGTCGTGTCTAAAGACGGTATCCTCCCGGACCCTCCCAAGCTCCGCGCAGTTACTGATTTCCGAAGCCTGCATCCATGAAAAAACTCAGAAGCTTTATCGGACTTTGCTCGTACTTTCGCCTCTTCGTCCGGAATTTTTCTGAAATTATCGCCCCCTTGACACAACTTCTCGCTGGCAGCCACGACCTGTCGGCCTGGTTGGTTTCCTGCTTGCGACGAAGCTTTTGCAACGCTGCGCCATCTTCTAACCTCTCCTCCAATTTTGCGCCATTTCGACCTTTCCGCTCAGCGGCAACCTGGCCTCGATGAGTACGCCGTTGCTTACGCAAGCCGAGCGCTCATAAAAGTGGAGGCAAATTATTCAGTCACGGAAAAAGAATGTTGGGCAATTATTTGGACGATCACAAAATTTCGCCCTTACTTATATGGGCGCCCATTCGATGTCATCACAGCTCATCATGCCCTCTGCTGGCTGTCTTCTCTCAAGGATCAGTTCGGCGCATCGCTCGTTGGGCTCTCTGTTTGCAAGACTACGACATCGCGTCATTTATTGTTCCGGTCGTAAACACTCACATGCCGACGCCCTCTCACGCTCCCCTGTGCCCTCTGATCCTGACCAACCATCTATTTCCAGCCTCACACCTTGTTCTCTTGACGCCACTGATGTGGCTTCTGAGCAGCGCAAGGATCCCTGGATAGCCTCTGTGCTGGATTTCCTAGCCAACCGCTCAGCGCACCACTCTTACCGTCGTCAAGCCCATCACTTTAGTCATGCGTGACCAGGGGCGCGATTACGAGTTGCTCAAAATCGTCTCAATCGGAAAGTGTCTCATTTGCCCCGTTCCTATTGGTCGGTCGTGACCAGCGGCCATATTGGTTTTTTGCGTCACCGGTCGACGTCAGAAGTGCGCCAGAAGTGGTGACGTTGCTTGCCTAATTATGCGAGCCGATTGAGACGATTTTTTGAGACTAGAACGAGTGGTCTCAAACCGCTCGAGACAGAAAATGGCGGTTGTTTACATGGCCGGTGGCCGCGCGAGCAGCGGTGTAAGAGGGTGCATGAAGACGGTTTTGACGTGCCGGACGAGTTGTTTCGACGTTTTGACATAGGAAGGAGCATAATGGCTGTGCGACGAACTCGGCGTTGAACTTGGAGGTGTGCGGGTGAGTGCGCGGTCAGTGGAGCGGCAAGTGCCTGTGCGCGCCTTCGCCGCCGGTGGGTTTCAAGACACCGTAGGAAATGAAGTAAACGTCGGCGTAGCCCAACCGACTGTGCAAGTGTTTGCGGTGAGTTGCGGAGACCACTGTCAAAGTTAAGTCGCAGAAGGTGCTCGCTTTCCGGCGAGACCCCTCAAGACAAGGCGGCGGCGAAGGTGGACTTCCTTCGCATAAACTTTCGCCACCGCAGTATCCCCGGCGGCGTCATCCGAGCATCATCCGAACGGAACGGCACCACCAACACGAATATCAAGTGCTTAACCCGAAGCGGGCGGCATGAGTTGGTTACGAGGCTTCCGGGAAGAGTGATTGTTGCCGCAGTGACCGGGCGCGCCGGCTCTTAATTCCCGCAGTGAGATTGCAAGCTCCCATCAGCTGCACCGGTCTGCTTCCGTATGTCGGCAGTTGCTGCAGTGTGATTATTCATGGTCGCCGGGTATTTTCTGAACAAAAATAAATATAATCACGCATCGCCCTTGGAGCACATTTGCCATCGATAGCAGCAAGGTGAGTTCACACTGGCGAGTCGCGGAGGTCGCGCGACAGGCTTAACTCGATTTATTACGCTCCCTCCCCGCTTTACATGTGCTTCGCAAACCGTAACTAATTGACCGAAATCGGTCGCCTAGAATACTAGCGCGACGATTGCAACTCGCCAGTGTGAACTTGCCTTGAAGCTGCCTTCGCCGGTTTTCGAGCCAAGCGCTCCTTCCAAATTGTTCTCGGCAGACTCGTAGCAATCACTGCCTTTAAACAGATTTTTCCGCGCACTTAAGACGTCTGCGCAGTACTTTGATTCTGCGTAATGTGTAAAAAAAGAGGACAGCCGTCGAATCAGCTGATTTTTTTTCTGGCTGCCATGTTTACGATGGCTGAATATGTGCGTGGAGGGATAAGGCTGAATCGGTTGAATCAGGCGGCAGCTCACGCCGCCTAGCCGCCGCTACCGACGCTTTTCCAGCGTCAGCGCACCCTCGCGGCAGCAAAAGTGACTGAAGAGCAAACTTAATTGCAAAATTGAGGACGCTTCTTCTTTTGCTTCATGTCGTTGAGTTTGAAACATAGTTTGTTAGCGAAATAAAACATTCTTCAGATAATTAACTGCGTGTTTACAGCGAAACTTTAGTATACGGTCCCTTATTGCGCAACTAAATGCTTCCTGGGTGGAACCCTACTATTAGACACCACAACCTCGCTGCTAATTGGTTGATTCCGCCGTCAACAACTCGCGGTGTCGTCATTTTGACGTCAGAGTCTCAAAATTGAGACAAAAACTCGTAATCGCGCCCCAGCTGCTGTATCGTCGGAACTACCTACCATATGCTCGCAAATGGCTGCTCGTGATTTCCCGGCATCTCCGCCTCGCCATTTGCGCCAGTTGTCACGACGACCCGCAATGCGCCCATGCTGATCTGCTGAAAATTTTTTACTCATCTGCGTTTTCGGTATTACTGGCGAGGCATGTATCGTTTTGTCCGCCAATACGTCCGCTGTTGCCTGCAATTAAAGCATCGCAATGATCCACCACGGCACTCACCTGCTCCTCTGCAGCCTTTACCAAGTCAAGCCCGGCCAATCGACCATGCTGGGATGGACCTTTATGGCCCTCTTCCCAGTACTTCCGCAGGGCACCGCTGGATCATTGTCGCCATTGATCATCGCACGCGCTATTCAGAAAATGCCGTTATCAGCTGCCACAGCCTCTGACGTCACCAGTTTCATACTTCAGAACGTTCTTCGTCACGGTGCGCATCAGAAATTGCTCAGCAATTGGGGTCGCATCGTCTTCTCTGGCGTCGTGGAAGCCCTTCTTCGAGAGTGGCATATCGTTCACCGCACAAGGTCTTCGTACCATCCCCACAGGAACGGCATGACCGAGCGCTTTAACCGGACCCTCGGCGACATGATGGCCAAGTATATTTCTTCAAATCGCTCAAACTGGGACAGTGTTCTACCCTTCGTTACCTACGCTTACAACTCTGCAACGCAAGCAACTACTGGTTTTTCCCGATATTTTCTTCTCTACGGTCGGGAGCCTTCCTCCATCATGGACGCCATACTCCCTTACCGCCCAGATTATTCCGAATTTACAAGTCTCTCATGCCGCTGCGCATGCCGAAGAATGCCGTCAACTCGCCCGTTCCCTTACATCTCACAACCAGCACCATCAGAAAAACACCCGCGCTGCTTCTACCTGTCTGCCGCCGTCTTATCGCCCTGAATCCTTGATTTGGCTTTGGGTGCCCTCTTGTAGCCCGGGCCAGTCTACAAAAATGGTTAGAAAATACCAGGGCCCTGTCGTGTTTTGTCGGGGACAGCAGACGAAGGCCAGGTGGGTGGAAAACCGAACGTGGTTTATTCCATCACAGGTCGTAGTAGAATGCCCGGTGGCCGAGCAGCGCGGCTTATCTTATAGCCAGCTCTCGCGATCGTTGTGCCGCCGCTATCGCTCTAGCCGCGACGATTACACAACACTCCTCCCCTTTTATTTAGAGGGTGCAATTGTATCCTTATACAATAGTTAAAAGCCAGCTTCGTATCACTCCGGTGGACGGCGATTTCTTGACGGGTAGCGCCTGCCAAGAGCCGACGTGTCGGATGTAGGAGCAGGCGCCGGAGGGACCTCGGGAGGCTGCAAGAGCACCGGCTCTTCTGATGTTGGCTGGTGAACTGTTTGGTTTGGAGGGAAAAGCAGGAACCCCTCCACGTTGTCTACGTCGGATGACCCTTGTGTCACCTTGGGGCTTTTGTTACCCAGCAGTTGGTCGAGGTGCCGACGCCAGATGAACTTGCCTCGGGGCGTGCTCACCAGGACTTTGTAGGAGACTGGTCCAGTTTTCTTCAGGACAGTTCCACGAACCCACTTCGGCGAGCCTCTGTAATTGCGAACTAAAACACTCATTAATGCAAAAACAGTCTCTGTTGCTGTTCCTTTGTCGCATTTGGGTGAACTGACTGCGCATCACCTTCCCCTCCACCGTCGGCTTGATTGCATCCAGCGTAGTACGCAATCTTCTACCTATCAAGAGGTTAGCTGGTGCCTCTCCTGTCGTAGGATGAGGCGTATTACGGTATGCCAACAAACATTTATGAAGCGTCACTTCGACAGATTCACCTGGAGGTGATTTGCGCAGAGCCGAATTCAATGTTTGCACAAAACGTTCAGCCAGACCATTTGTGTTTGGGTGATAAGGGGCGCTCACGACATGTGTGGCCCCGATGTCCCGCATGAATGCCTTGAACTCTTCGGACACCAGTTGTGGCCCATTGTCGGACACTACCGTCTCTGGCAATCAGAATCTGCAGAAAAGTTCACGCAAGCAAGCAACAGTACGTTCGGACGTTGTGCTGCGCATGACGACCACCTCTGGCCACTTCAGTGGGCATCTACTACCACTAGAAATGTGGTTCCTCGAAAAGGCCCCACGAAGTCCAGGTGAATTCGCCTCCATGGTGCGGTCGGCCATGCCCAAGGATGCAGAGGTGCCTTACATGGATCATTACGTTGTTGCTGGCACGCTTGACAACTTCGTACCCTTGTTTCCAAATCTGCATCAATTCACGGCCACCAGACGTAGCTGCGAGCCAATTCCTTGCTCCGCACGATTCCAGGATGACCTTGGTGCAGTTCGTCGAGAACAGGCTCTCGAAGGGTAGACGGGATAACAACCTTCATGCCATACATGAGGCACCCTTGACACACGCTGATCTGCAAACGTCTCTCGAAAAATTGCTTTAGGCTTGCATCTCGCAGGTACGATGGCCAACCTGTGCTAGTAAACTGGAGCACCTTACTAAGCATGGGATCACGTGATGTGGCACGCGCAATCTTTGGCGGATAGGGGCATCGACTCCAGGCGCAATGCATAAAATGATTCCTCGCCTTCGGACGTGCCGTCTTGCTGGCCCTGGAAAGGGTACCTTGAAAAAAATCTGCCTCTGCGTTGTCACTGGACTTTGTACACGAGCGAGTACTTGTAAGCAGACAAAGTGACGGCCCATCGCTGCAAGCGTGCTGCCGCGATCGGTAGAATGCCTGTCTTCTGCCCCAGGATGGTTTGTAACGGCTTGTGATCCGTGATCAATGTGAAACTTCTTCCATAGATATAGAAATGAAACTTTTTGATTGCAAAAATGATGGCAAGTGCTTCCTTTTCTAGCTGACTGCACTTCTCCGCGTCATTTAATGTGCGCGAAGCATAAGCGACCGGGCGAGGGGGGCTTCCATCGTCCGCAACATGGGAAAGTACTGCACCCATGCCGTACTGGGAAGCGTCACAAGCCACTTGCAAAGGCTTGTCGGGGTCGTAATGCGCCAGTATCGCGGACGACGCCAACGCATTTTTGACTTCCTCGAATGCCACTTGGCACGATGCATCCCAGCCCCACGGATGATCGCGACGCAGCAGTTTGTAAAGAGGACTGGCCAGAGTAGAAAATCGTGGAACGAACTTCCCGTAATAATTTACGACGCCCAGAAACGACTGTAGCTGCTGCTTGCTTGTGGGCGCGGGAGCTTTCGGCAAGGCTTCCATCTTCTCTGGCGTTTTGCTTACACCTGCTGCGCTGATAACATGACCAAGATAGCGCAGTTCTTTCTGAAAGAACGAACACTTTTCTTTATCTACTCGAACCCCGCGCTCCGTCAACCGCTTTAGGACAGCTTCCAGATTTGCAAAATGCTCGTCTGCCGTCCATCCAGTGATGAGAGCGTCATCCAAATAGCAGCTGACGCCTTTCAGGTCTTTCAGCATTGTGTCCATAATTCTTTGGAAAATGGATGGTGCCGATGAAACCCCGAACGGTATACTGAAAAAATTGCGCAGAAAAAACGAGGACGAAGCAAAGACAAGACCAGGACGAGCGCTAACTCACAACTGAAGATTTATTCCGAAACACATGCACATATAAACAGGAAAAAAAAAAATAAAACTAATCATACCAATCTAACATCAAGAACATCACATGTCGCCCCCCTGCGTACCGGAGTGATTAGGCAAAAAAATATCTTCAGTTGTGAGTTAGCGCTCGTCCTGGTCTTGTCTTTGCTTCGTCCTCGTTTTTTCTGCGCAATTTTTCAGTATGCATATCAACCAACTTGCCCAACTTTCTGCTCCCCGAACGGTAGTCTGTTTACCGCAAAAAGTCCTTTATGGGTATTGACTGTCAAGTACTCTTGACGACTCCGACACCACCACCTGATAGGCTCTGTTGAGATCAATCTTAGAAAATTCTTGGCCCCCTGCGAGCGCCGCAAGCAACTCATCGACTCTCGGCAGTGGGTACCGGTCAGTTTCAAGACAGGGATTTAGGGTGGCCTTGTAATCACCGCATAGTCTTACGCCACCGTCCTTTACTACTGGTACAACCGGTGTAGCATAGCTGCTCGTCGCAACTGGCTTATTAAGCTCGGCCTCGACCGCAGGTTGCAATGCAAAGGGCACACTTCTTGCCTTCAGATACTTCGGCACG
This sequence comes from Amblyomma mixtum, assembly GCF_055824585.1. NCBI lineage: Eukaryota > Metazoa > Arthropoda > Arachnida > Ixodida > Ixodidae > Amblyomma > Amblyomma mixtum. Next base: position 202,420,338 of record NC_143014.1, read on the forward strand.
CTACCATCTTTTAGCGACAACTCTGCTCTTCTGAAATTGTTCCCAGTTCGTCATTAAACAAACTCTGGTATCTGTCTAGAAGTGCGCGTAGTCTGGCAGTTTGACTCGAACAAGCAGAACCATCTGACCTGGAAATAGCGTTGAGCTCGAAGATACTGCTCCAATTGAGTCGGATGGCTTGCAACCATTGTCGACCTAGCAGCGGAAGTCCCTTTTCTTTCGTGATGTACAGGCAGCTGGGCCCTCTGCTCTCCGTACTGCACGGCCACGTGAGCGACTCCAACAGGCTGGACTATGGCTCCCTGGAACGTCCGCAGCTTCAGCATCGTTGGCATGACCTTGATTGAGGGAAACATCTGCCGAAACTGATATAAAGATATGACGGACACAGTAGCCCCTGTATCCAGCTCCATGATCAAGGGCCGCCCTTCCACGTGCACAGAAATTTTTATCGGAGCCAAACCAGGCGAAATAATTTCCTTCATGCTTACAGAAGCTTGAACGGGAACCAACATCTTCATCGAGTTTCGCCGCGCTCCCTTCGTCTTTTGCTGCTTGTTAGCTTGGCACACCCTTTGAATGTGTCCTTTCTTATCACATTTGAAACAGGTGGCCGCTATGTGCGGACACTGTCGGCTTGCATGCTTCGCCGACCCGCAGCGATAGCAGTTTCGCTGCGTCATATCGCTTTCCCCAACGGCTCTGATCTTGTGAACGTCCGGAACGCCCGTATAAGAGGTGTGCGCTTCTGCTACGCTCTTTTTCGCTGCTTCCATGGCTAGCGCTCGTTCCACGGCTTTTTGAACAGTTAGCTTGTTATCCTCCGTGAATAACACTCGCTGTATATCTTCTCTGGGCAAACCGCAAACAAAACGGTCCCGCAGTGACTGATCGAGTGCGGATTCAAATTCACATGTCTGTGCCAATTTCCGCAACTGTGCAACATATTCCGAAATCGATTCAGTCTCGAGTTGCGCTCTCCTGTGAAATTTCGCGCGTTCACTAATTACCGACGGTTTCGGTGACAAGTGGTCGCCTAGAAGTTTCTTTCGCACGTCGAAGCTTTTACCTGACGGCAATTCCGGCGCGGTCAATGATTTGAGGAGACTGTACGTCTTTGGGCCCACGAGACTCAAAAAAGCGTGTACCTTGTCCTCGGGGATACGGTTGACCAGAAGAAACGACGTTAAGCGTTCCTCGTACGACGGCCAGTCGCTCGTAGACTCGTCGAAGGGCTCGATGTGTCCCAGTCGACCCACGAGTTGCGTCACTGCTCCCGCCGCTGCCGAACCATCCGTTGCCATGTCGGCTTGCTGTAGAACTGGTCAGAATCCCATTCTCGTCGCCAAATGTCGTGTTTTGCCGGGGACAGCAGACGAAGGCCAGGTGGGTGGAATACCGAATGTGGTTTATTCCATCACAGCTCGTAGTGGAATGCCCGGTGGCCGAGCAGCGCGGCTTACCTTATAGCCAGCTCTCGCGATCGTCGCGCCGCCGCTATCGCTCTAGCCGCGACGATTACACAACAGGCCCCTATCGCGTTGTTCAGCAAACGTCGCCAGTCAGTTATCTCGTCGAGCCCCTCACGCCTTCGCATGATCATCGTCGCCGTGGCTGTGAAATTGTACACTTCGACCGCCTGAAGCCCTGCTATGAGCCAGCTCTCGTGCCCTTAGGCCACCAGGATGGCGCCTTTTCACCCCGTGGGTATGGTAAGAAAAACAGTTGGGGTTTGAGGCCCCAACTGCCAGCGCCGACGAAGCTGAAGAAGACGAAGAGGAAGCTGACGATGCTCGGTTTGGCGCTCACCAACCAACCAACGAGCGTTGGTCTACTTAGAAGCACCGTTCCAACGAAGACTGTGGCCGTTATTATTGTTTGAGTTGCCTCTTTACACTTAGGATATGTGTTATCTCTCTCTCTCTCTTGGGAACGTAGGATAAAGGCGGCCCCGGAAAAGGGCTGTTGCATTAATATTAGCTTCCTCAGTACTGTACTTCGGTTAGTTTTATAGTTACGAGAGGAAAGGAGGCATTTGTTGAAATATTATAAGAATTCAAGTGCAGCATTGTGCCCGTTCTTGCTCATGCGCAACTGCGAATGCAGCCAAAGGAAAAATGGCTGGCGGTTTAGCATTGCTAAGCACGAAATGTTGTGCGAAAGCACGGTTTTTTTTTTCAGATGGACACATGCTTCATGTACCTCAAAGAGCGGTTGGGGTGTTCACTGACCAAGGGAGCCAGTTATAGGCATTGTCTTTCCACAAAATCAACGGAGTCTAAACCTTCCGCCGGTTTTGGGGAAACAAAACGGGCATAACTTCCTCAATTTGTAGGCGGATGCTACCGCCCACTCACAGCGTGGTTGAGGTTTCCACTGACCCAGTGAGCCAATTACACTTGCTACTCAGACTTCGCACACATACACAGAGACACACCGCTGAAACCCGAGGAGTGCGGCTAGAAGTGCTTTTGCATTAAGAACTCTGCACTCCGAACAAGAAAACCGGAAACCGAAACTTGAAGGGCTTCTGCTGAAACGTCGCGGTGGTTATGCACTTGCTTCAATTAGAAACCCAGTTCTTAGATGTTTCGGGCACTGTTATGCCCCTGATTACCTCCAGCCGAAGTGAATTAAAGCGCGGTCTCACGTCCGCCGTAGCCACGGCAACGGCGACAGCAAGCCTTACATGAAGCAGCAAGCCCAGCTCTGCCAGTACACCCTCATCTCCATAACGAAGATAGCTGCCAAGGTCAGCCGTCATTGAGCTTTCCGAGAGGACTCGGGTGTCAGCTGGGTCCAGTCACCTCATGTTTGACCGCGGCATCCGTAATCAGAGGAGCAGTTTCCGGCGAGCGGTTTCCCTTCACCGCGTGGCCTTGCGTGTGGCTCTGGGCCTTGGCCTTGTGGTCTTGCACCAACGAAGAACAAGTGCATGCCACTCGTGCGACCACCTGCCGACCGTGGGAACGCCACTCGCGGAACTTCCGTATCTGCGTGACATAGATGACATCCTCCTCACCCTCAAGCTTAACACGTGACAGGGACGGGATCCCTTATGAGAGAGTGCGTGATGAATGCCAAAGTGAACTTTTAAGGATACGCCTTCCTCGACAGGCCCGGCCTCCATCTAGGGATTTCAAGGAAGGAAAACACTAAAAAAATGGCTGAGGCTTAGCTAAGGTTAAGCCTAGTCAGATGCGAAGCATATTGATGGCTAGGCTTGGTAATACATGGCTTTCCTTGGTTGAATACTTGGTCATTTTAATACAACCACTAGAAGCCTTCGTCGTGGGGGAAGACAACGGCATGGCTACAGCGGAACGCCGACTAACCCCGAGACGCGCGTTGGGTGAGCACCTGGATTGCCACGGAAGCCGCGTCCGCCTGCCCGGTGGAGCGAGCGTTTCACCTACACCGAGTGTGAACGCGCGTTCGAAATGCGCGGGAGTGTGACGTCACCATACCACGTGATTCACACGGCGTGCAACCGCAGCGACGGCACAAGTTGGAGCCCCGTCTCTCATCTGTCGTGACGTCATTGTGTCACCTGGTGTGACGTCACCATACCGCGTGGTCTGCACGGCGTGCAACCGCAGCGACGGCACAAGTTGGAGCCCCGTCTCTCATCTGTCGTGACGTCATTGTGTCACGTGGTGTGACGTCACCATACCACGTGGTCTGCACGGCGTGCAACCGCAGCGACGGCACAAGTTGGAGCCCAGTCTCTCATCTGTCGTGACGTCATTGTGTCACGTGGTGTGACGTCACCATACCACGCGGTCTGCACGGCGTGCAACCGCAGCGACGGCACAAGTTGGAGCCCCGTCTCTCATCTGTCGTGACGTCATTGTGTCACGTGGTGTGACGTCACCATACCACGTGGTCTGCACGGCGTGCAACCGCAGCGACGGCACAAGTTGGGGCCCAGTCTCTCATCTGTCGTGACGTCATTGTGTCACGTGGTGTGACGTCACCATACCACGCGGTCTGCACGGCGTGCAACCGCAGCGACGGCACGAGTTGGAGCCCCGTCTCTCATCTGTCGTGACGTCATTGTGTCACGTGGTGTGCACGGCGTGTAACCGTCACGAAGGGCTTGGGTTACCTATTGTAATATGCCTCGCATAAAACTCGGCAGCGAGTGGAGCCCAGAAACTCCGCCGATACTCCCTTCTGAGGCGCTCCCTTTTACTGAGAGACACCCTCAATTGTTTCTTACGTGTACAGAATGTATATAGTTGTATAAAGTTTTCAGTGTCTTCATCATAACTCCGTCTCCGTCTTCCTCGGTCCGACCATGCTGCCCGAGTCCCAACTGCACATAGATATGCTTTAAAGTTTTTAACCTGCGTAACAGTTACAGATTCTCATTTTCGGCACGATGTTTTGAGTAGCCAGAGTGTAAATTCCGACTGTTTTGAAGAAAAGTGTTCTGGCCGCAGTGAGAATTATAAGATCCGCGCGCAAGCGTGGACCTCTTCTCGGGCCCAGCTTTACCCCCCGGCTGTGCCCTCGTCGCTATTTCACCAGACTCGCATCGTGACGACGCCATGCAAAGTGGCGGTTGCGATTAAAGAGGAAAGGAGCAGCAACTGCCTCACGCATGGTGGACACCTGAATCACGCCATCAGGGAAGCGATGAAGAACGGGGCGAAGAAACCACCTGAGTCCATCTTTAACGCGCACTGGAATCGCGCGACACAACGGCGCTTTTGCATTTCGCCTCCGTCGAAATGTGGACGAGGTTCTACATCCCGCGACCTCGTACTCAGCCGCAGAACCACGCAAAGTGCGCATTGGGTCCAAGAAGCACGTGGCATGCCACTGCGACTAGCAAGCAGCGTTGCAATGGATGGTAGTCACTCAAGGGTCCACAGCTTGCAAGGCGCTCGCATGGCCTGGAGCTCCATAACGTAAGGCTGCGTATTTTTTTTTTTCCAAGTAGCGCCTGTAACTCAGTACGAAACCACGAGCGCAGCTTGAAACGATGATCACCCACAAATTTTTAATCAGACTTAAGAGCCGTTCCGCCGCGAGTTGAAAAGAGGCTTTCGTTGGTAATGAAATCAAATCAGTTTCTTTTGCCACCCAGAAATTTTCAGATGGAGGGGAGCTGCAAGAAAAAGCTGCCCATTGACAGCTTGACTGGCCCGCAGCACCCAGTTTGCCACAGCAGCTGCATCCGTTACCAGCACACAGACATGTAACAAAAAAACGAATCTACAGTACAACATTACAATGCAATAATGTCAGTCATCATTGGTAACTTCAAGCGATAACAATCATATTTAAATAATAATGCAAGCAGAGCAAAAGACGAAAAAAAGGGAAAGAAACGCAGACATACACGCTCACCAGGGAAACATTCAAGTATCACAAATGAAATTTAAAAAAAATTGTATGTATTCATGCATATGTTACACCACCCATGGAGTTCACAGGTAGGTAGCAATGCTCAAAATATTTGTTATGCTACAATGTGTTCGTGAAGAGCACGAAGCTCCTTATACGCGGACGAAAATAACGTGCATGACGTCGCAACTTGCTTGCAGCCGAATGCAAGCTACGAGCGCGAGGCGATGGTGTTCAGGCCTGTTGGGTTGAAGTGCGAGCCCTAGAGGGCAGTATACTTGCGGAAGCCGTTGCATCGCGGTCCTGGCTTTCACTCCACTGCGAGCAACATATGAGATGGAGTATAGGTTGTCCAGTTCCACTTAGTACGGATGTGAATACCGTTGAAATCGTGTATATAGGGCGCATGAACTGTTTGTTGGTGGCAGCTGCTCTAGCCAAATAATTTTTGAGCACCCGGGCTTGTTCACGCTTGCGTGTTTATTGAGATCAGCCGGGCATGTTCTTGAAAGAGCCAATCCAAGGACGGATGACCATCGCCATAACGAATCCCGAGGGCAAACTAATCAACCACGCGTCAGTGCGCACGTCCAACCTCACTCACGCAGAGGAGGCAGCCATTGCGCTAGCGCTAGCTACCAACCCAAACGCAAATGTACTCACAGATTCCCAAATATTAACAACGGACTAATTCATCAATCAGGTCTCGCACTCTTAGCAAAACATCCTCCTAATCAAGCCTCAATCATATGATTTCCGGCACACACGGAACACACTGGACGAAATGATGAAGCTCACTGGCACGTCCCAGCTTTCTTACACCGGGATTCATCCTTATGCGAAGAGGCAGAAGAGCCCGTTACACAGCCCATAATCAGCTTTGTCGAACACCTACAGGCCTACACACTGGGCAGGCAGACATACCCCACACCGCACAAAACTCTAGACAAAGCCGAAGAACACACCCTCCGCCGACTACAAACAGACACTTCCATAATTCCACCAATGGTACCCCTCACTCTACCTGCCAGAGTGTCCAGATTGTGGAGAACTAGCTGCGGCTTTTCACACAGTGTGGGCATGCAAATGCAATCCTGCTATTGAGAGACTTCTTAATCACAGCTTGTAGCAGTGGGAGGCCGTTCTGCACAGCGAGGGTCCCGACCAGCAACGCGGACTGATTTGCAGGGCCCACGATGCGACGCAGACCAATAGGCTGCCGGAATAGGCGCCCATCCAGGGCTCCGAGAATTACCATGCATTCAATAAAGTTGTCAATCAATAGCGCCATTGCGGTGTGCACAGCGGCCGCCCAATTAAAGACTCGATTTGAGCCAACTGTGCCGAAGCAAACCAATGAAACTGCGCCTGGTACAGAACTGAAACTCCAAAATGACACGAAGAATTCGGAAAAATAATATCAAGACGAAAGCAACGGTCCCACAGCCTCTTTGGAGGGATCAAATTTGCCGAATTTTGGGAAGACAGTTCACCTTCTAAACAAATCGTCATGGCCACATGTGTAAAATGCTCCTGCGTTCGGCAACAGAAAAGTTGCGAATTGTGACGAACGATATTTAGTGATCGAAGCGCATGCATTACGTTTTGTTCCACAAGTAATCAAAATTGGGAAATTTTCAAATCACAAAGACAGTGTCCACCACCAAGATTCTTATGACAGAAATATTTTGAGAACAAACGATGCGTTTATCACGAAGCTATGTTGACAGAACCAATGAATGCGTAGCATCTGATGGACTTGAAATTTTAAGCATGAAATATTTTCGCTCCTGCTGTCGAGGCGCTGCGGGTGACCTTGGCACCAGAACGAAGGGAGAACACGGAGGCGAACCTAAACGAACTTTAGCGAAATTTTCCGTCAGCCTCTCGTGCCTACGTGCTGCCCAGCCGCGGGAGCAGCGCAGGCGTCAACAACAGCGTATTGATAGTCCCATGTGGGCGAAGATAATTGGTTATCAGGAAATGAAAGGCGCAGTTACTGGCTGCATTTGTTTTTCAGTCCCGGACTGTCCGGGACTACTTGCGGACTCGAGTCCGGTATTTGTTTTTCTCGGGCAGCCCGAAAGCTCCGCCCACCTGCCTGCATCGCCATAGCAACGCGTTCGTTTTTCGCCAGTGGCAGTCCGCGGTCTATTTGGGGCTGCGCGTTCGTTTTTCGCCAGTGGCAGTCCGCGGTCTATTTTGGGCTGCGGGAAAGGCAGCCGACGACAGCTGCGCGCCGCGCTGGCAGCCATATTGTGTTAGACTCCGTGTGCATTTTGCGTACTTTTCGTGTTCCTGGAGGACGATATCGTGCGTTAAACCTTCACATGAGCTCCGTAGCTGCTCTCTGAGCCATCGTAAGACTTTTTGTTCTTGCATCTTCGTTTATTTTCTTGAAATCCACCGCACACGGACGCGTGTTCGGAGCTGCGAACGCGGATTGTTTACTCGTGTCGTCAAGAGGTTCTTGTTTGCTTGTTTTGCGACATGCTGGTATACGCTTACCTGAAAGCATCGCAGGTGAACCACTCGTATACTGGAGCAGCTATAGCGCTTGTTGTCAACAATTTTGTGGAGCCTTTCGTCTATCTGTATATACGCAACGAGTTGGGCTACTTTGTGCGAACTTCGCCGCAAACAGTAGCGGCGAGCATACCCCCGAAGCTGAGTTCTGTAATGCATCTACGCTAAGCTGACAGTGAGGTCTTCAAATCGACTCAGTATCATGATCGAGCGCACGGCGTTGCTTCGGCGTCGTGGTGGCCGTGGCTTGCGTCGTCTGCTAGCAGATGACAGCTTCCTGGTACGGTAACCGAGGGGGAGCCCGGCTCTGGCGTCGAGTTCGCAAGCAGCCTATGACAAGTAGGTCATGTGACCATGACGCTGTTTCCAGTCAGAGCGGAAGCCGAGACCTGTCAGCAAGTAGTCCGGGACTGGAAAAACAAATGCGGCCACTGTCTGTCTTCTCGGTGGGCACCTGAAATGCGCCGAAAACAGCGGGCGGTGCGCGCACAGTCCGCGCAACGCGAGAGCGATGCGAGAGCGCCGCGCGATGACTCCGCGCAAGAGGTTGCACTCCCCCGCCTGAGCCACGCCGCGGACGGATGGTTGTGTTTGACCGAGACGAGATCATACCTTCTAACGAGGTTCAGCCTCTAAAATGTGCTACACCGGCACTGCGAATCATTTCTTGCTGTCTACTCTCGACCACGAAAGATAGTGCGTTTTTTTTTCTTTTTTTTACTGGCGACAAACTTCGTCGTTGGAAGAATAGGAGGGAGGGAGTGGGGAAAGTCGCGATGCCCGTATGCAGGGGGACAACACGCGACACTCAACCTCGAAAGAGCCAACGTCAGAAGACAAAGCTCAAAGGCAAGTTCTATAACAGAAATGGTATCAAGAACAGAATTTCATACACAAAGCTTTACATACGTGTACAATATGGCTAGCGGCATGCACTTACTAATTTGCTAATTTACATGTCTGTGCTTGTGCAAACAAGAGGTAACGGTAGCCGCAAGAACATGTAGTAGACTTTGGCAGGGAATGCATGCGAAAAACAGGTAACCAGTTGTCCGTAAGGGTAAGAGCATGGACTTCAGGAGAAACAAAACGTGGCTTGGGGCAGCAGACTGACAAATTTGAGATGAGACTAGGAAATTTACAGAGGTAGGGTAGTCGTAGCTGGTACAGCAGAGGAATAATTAGAGATAATGGGCAGGCCCTTGCTACAGAAACCAATGAACGACCAAAATTGTAGCAGTTGACGCGAGTACTAGGTCACACGGAGTAAGCATATATTGTGTCAGTGGTTGCTTGTACTGAGGAGCGGTGGTGCGAAATAGCTGCACCACATGTCTAGGGCCCACAAGCGCGTAGTACTGAAAAGTAATGGTCACCTTTCAAAATTTGTCAAGTTGGTTGTTAAGTTCGTCCACGTTGCCCTAATCAAATAAGGATTAAGCGCTTAACTGCATGTTAATGCTCCACGTGTTCACATAATGCCCTCACGGGAACCAAATGACCACATTCCGCTACAAAAAAAAAAGAAAAAGAACTGTGGCCATAACATCCCATTTAAAAAAGTTGCTGCTCCGCCATTAGTAGGGCATGTAGCACTTAATGGGCCGCAGCCCACCCCATGGTCGAAAATATTTTCTACATCGCTGGTAACGAGGCATCGTCCCCGGAAGGCGCGGCCGCAAATAGTTTTTGAAAACACTCATTAATAGCATAATTACAGCCATCGCAATCAAGCTACTTCGCCATGCTGCTCTCCTCCCGTTCCCTCCTCGAGATTTTTCTTTCTCGTGCCTCGACGAGTAGGCTCCGCAAGGGAAAATCGCCCTTCCTCCTCCGATGTTAGCCGGAGGCGTGGTGACTGGTGGAGTGCGTCACATGTCTATGTCATGGCCCCGCCTTGAAAAGAATTCTTTTCTCGCTTTTTGCTACCCAGTCTATTTGGGGGGGGGGTCTCCTAGCACCCTCTCTGTTTTGCTCTTTGGGTCTCCTCGAGGTGTTTCCTCGCGTTTTTTTCTTCGTTCTTCCTCTCCCCAGCTACTGTTTTTGTTTGTTTGTTTGAAAATTTTTTTTCACCTTCTCCACTTCCTTCCCTGCCCTTCCTGGTTGGGTGTGCAACAAAACTGCATGACCCCCTGTCTTTTACCTCTTTTGACTCTCTCCATTTTACTATATTTTTAGTTTTTATGGCTGCTCTTCAAGGCTGTCGCCGGACGCACCCTCCTCAGTTTTTTTTTCCTTCATGCGGGCTTGTAGGTGTGTGCGAAAACGGAAGGCGCTGCGGAAAGCGTGCGCGCAACGAGCAGACGACGTGACGAACCGGCTACGCCCACCCTTCGCCCGTCAGTCAGAACGACGCACGAATGGAATGCCTTTAGTGAAAGTTTTCAGTATGACGTCAACCCGAAGGCTCGGGAGCCAGAGCAGAGGATGAGGACGTTTGCTTCTGGAAGTAAAAAACGAATGGGTTTTGATTTCAATTTTTACAGCTATTCGGGGTGCGCATGACTCTAGTATTTTGCAGAGGTTATCTTCGATGCCTCATCTATGCAGTGGGCTTGTTTTTCTAAAATATCCAAACCCCTGGTCAGTTGCCCTATAAGTGAACAGTTATGAAATGATCCACTGTGGATTATCAAAGATGTCTGTAGTGTAGCAGTTTTTTACAGCGACAGTTATTAATGACCAAACTACAATGAAATCGAAGTTGAGTTGTGGAAGAAGCGGGAGCTGCGGTGCGTAGGCGACGTGAAGCCGGAAGCCACCCTTACGACTGCTTCGGAGATCGCGAATCTTCGAGATCAGTTGTTTTCTTTATGTGTCTGAATTTCGCTACGAAGTTGTGTGGGGCGGCGAAAACACCCTTAAACATGAATTTGAAGGAAGTATACACACTCATGGCTGCTTCAATGATATTTCAGCACGGACAAGAACTACTAACAATACGTCTACCTGCATCAACTTGTAACTAATATTGCTTTAGGTAAGATTAAATCAGGAGTCTTTTCCGCTCGCCTGAGTGATCACATGCCCATATTTTAGTCTAAATCGTAAATGTTACCGATGAACCATCACTGACACTCTCATACAAGTAATCACGCAAAGCGGGCTAGATGGTTTCCGCGAACTGGGGCGTATGGACTGGACGGAGGTTTACGCTACGAAATGTCCTGATACCGCATATGAGCAGCCGCGGCGGCTCAGTGGTTATTGCGTTCGGCTGCTGATCAGAAAGACGCAGGTTTGATCCCGACCACGGCGGTTGCATTTCGATGGACGCGATATGCTAGAGGTCCGATGCTGTGCGATGTCAGTGCATGTTAAAGAACACCAGGTGGTCGAAATTACCGGAGCCCTTCACTACAGCGTCCCTCATAGCCAGAGTCAGTTCGGGACGTTAAGCCACACAAACCAGCCAAACCAAACCGATACCGGATATGAAGCTTTCTTGCGAATGTTTCCCTCTTGCTGTCACGGACCTTTTTTCGTTCTGTATGAAAACAAGCTCCCAAGATACGGAAACCTTCGGTCACGAAGAAGCTAACCGATGAAATAAAAAGTAAAAACATGCTTTATGATAAGTTCATCAAGTCACGAGATCCAAATGAGTGGAAATAGTTTAAGCATTTCCGCAACCGGCTTACGAATGAACTGCGCAGGCTGAAACGCCCTATCACACTGACTTGCTTAAATCATGTGAAGATGGTAACCAAAGAACAAGGTAAAAGCTTAATGTTCTACGTAATCATATGTCCAGTTCCCAGCCGCTTGTGCAGACTCTCAATAGCGGTGTTCGAGTCAGTGACGCTTCATTTATTTAATGACTTTCTTATAGCTATAATGACAATCCTGTAAACATGAGTGCCTGTGATTATATAAAAAGAAGTATTTCGGAAACCACTTTTCTGCATCCAACCATTTATTCAGAACTAACATGTTTATTCTCTGAACTGAGAAATAATAGTAGCTTAATAGTAGAAGACCTTTATTCGGCCATAATTTACAGGCTGAGCATGTCGACCGCCTGGGCGACCAGAAGTCGCTGTTCTTCCTCCCCTTCAGCAATAAGTCAGTCGAGCCAGGTGGTGATGGATAAAGCAGGTGGGGGGTATGTAACCGACTGCTGAGCAGCCGGGCAATAGAAGAGGCAATGGGCTAGATCCGCATAGATACAGGGGCAGTTGGGACAGGAAGGGTCCGATCGATAGCGATAAAGAAAGAGGTGAGACGGGGGGATGACTGCATTCATTTGGATGTGCCGAAGAAGGTGAGCCTCCGGCATCATGAGTAATGGATGAGGGGGAGGGTGAAGGCGTTTGTCGAGGCGGAGCTCGAGGTAGACCTCTTTTATGGTGCGGCGAAGGGTGAGTCTCCCATGCACAGTCCTCCGAGGGCTTGGGCCAGGGAATCAACGGTGCCCGGAAAAGTGTGTCGCGGCCGATATGATGGGCCAGCTCATTGCCGTCAACCCCTGAATGTCCAGGGACCGAGCGGTGGAAAACGATGGAAGGCTGCAATGCGGAGACCGCTCGTTCGACCTCCTGTTATAGAGAAGGGGTTAGGGTGCGTTTCTGGATGTGGTGTGTAGCGGCTTGTGAGTCTGAATAGACTGTGTACTCTTGAAGAGAGAGAAGGAGGACAAATGACTGGAGGGCATGCGCAATGGCGAGGACCTCGAGGGAGAATGCATCCGGAGGGCGTAGATACGGCCCGCTGGTGTAGGTTTCAGGAGCGGGGAGGTGGGGATGGTACAGGGCGTAGCCGCAGGAACCTCGAGGAGACCCGAAGGAGGCATCCGTGTAGGCTACACCCTGGGCATCAAGGAGATGGGAACGGTGCTGCGCGGCCGCATGACGACGGCCGGCGTGCAGGACGGGGACATGTTGGTCGGGAGGGGGAGGATACGAAGATTTGGAGCCGAGGTGGGAATAGGAGAGGTAAACGGGGCGATAGGAATGGGCGAGATACCCGCTTGAGTCAGTAACCACTGACCCTGATGGGTAAGGGAAAGCCGGGCAAGCTGCGAGTCACGATAGAGAGAGAGAAGAGAACGGAGAGGATGAAAGAGGCCTGTCGCAGAGATCTTAGCGGTAGAGGTAGTGATAGGGAGGTTGAGAGCTGCCTTGTAGAGGCCCACAAGGGCAGTCTCGAGAGCGTTAAGTTGAGTCTGATTGAAGGAAACGTAGGGTGCAAAGTACAAGACCTTGCTGAGGGCCAGCGCGTGGGCAACACGGCACGCATGAGCCTCGTGGAGACCTGAGCGGCGAGTGGCCACGCGCCGCAGGAGGTGAGTTACCGAGTGGCAGGGGGTGACAGCGTGGTGGAGGGCTTGCACGTTCTTGGCCGCATGCAAAGGAAAGCCAAGAACTTTGCACTGCGTGACGACAGGAATGGGAGAGCCACAAAGGTGGAGAGAGACGAAGTGGTTGTGTGAGCGCTGGTATGAGGAATGGTTGAGAAGGAGAAGTTCGGACTTTTCAGGAGCAGGAGAGAGGCCAGCGGTGGTGAAAAATGAGTCGATGAGACCTAGGCCACGTTACAGGGTGCCCTGTACGTGACCGGGAGAGCCAGACGAAGACCAGAGAGTGATGTCATCGGCGTAAAATATATAATGCAGGTCGGGAATTTCAGCTAGCTGGGAGGCGAGAGCGGCCATAGCAAAATTGAAAAGGGTAGGAGAGGAAACAGCACCTTGAGGAGTGCTACGGGTGAGGGGGTGGGGGTCGGACATATGGGTTTCTACTCGAAAGCGAGACACACGTTTAGAGAGGAATGAGCGGATATAAGAGTACATGCGGGAGCCACAGTCTAGGGAGGCGAGTTGGGAAAGGATGTGGTTGTGGCAAACACCGTCGAAGGCCTTGCGAACACCGACGGTCACAAGTGCGTGAACTTGAGGGGGGGAGGGGGGGGGGTAGGTGACTGATAGGTGTGCTGGATAATCACAAACATGTCCTGTGCACAGACGCGGCGTCGGAAGCCGATGAGAGAATGGGGGAAGAACTCCCTCGCTTCGAGAAAATTAGAGAGGCGAGTCAGGGCCATTCGCTCAAGGGTCTTACCAACACACTATATCAGGGAGATTGGGCGGAGATTAGAGAGAGAGGGAGGTTTGCCCGGCTTTGGAATCATAAAAATGAGGGAGGAGGTCCAGGAGCTCGGCAGGCAGCCGCTGTCCAAGGCCTCATTGTAGGTAGGTTTGAAGGAGCAATTCTTCGGCGCAGTCAGGAAGGTTGCGAAGTGTGGTGTATGTAATGGCATCCTCACCGAGAGCCGAGCGTGTAACATTAGCAGCCAGAACCGATTTGAGCTCTCGGAGAGTGAAGGAGTGGTCCAGATCGAGGTTAGTTCCGCCCGAGTACACCGGGTAGGAGGGTGCCAGAGGGGGCGGGAGGTAGAGAGAGCTGATCCACGGCCGGTCTCGACTCGCGCGCTCTCTCCTTACGGCCTGAGCAGGCGCCGAGAGGACACAGCATTTTCTTCTGCGCTGCCCCACCGCTGATCTCCGCGAGAGGGCGCTGCGAGCCGACCCTTCCTGCGGCAGCGCGGGAGCCGATTTTGCGTAGTCGGCGCGCACGGGCGCATTTTTTCACGTGTTTGACGATGTTGGTTTTGTCACTGTGTTTAGCTCGTGAACGAAAGGGCTGTCATGTGCCTCATGATTCGCACGTCTTGCTGTCACGGTTCTCAGCAAGTTATCTGCATCGGACTTTTCATGCATATTCGTCTCAGAAACTTGTGTAGTGAAAATGCGCATATAATTTTGTGACTATGGTGTACTGTTGTGTAGCTTTGCTTAAACGCGTGAACGAAAGGTTTGCCACGTGAAGTCATCTATGCGGCTACCTCATGCTCCGCACACCTTGGTTATATGATTGTGACGACGAACAACACTAGCAGTCCTCTGTATAAACTTCTGCGTACTCAAGAGAATGGTGAACTTCACTATCCAAAATCGTTGTTTCTAGCTGTCCTGGAAACGATTTCGTTTTTTTTTTAAAGGCGGTAAGTATCTCCCACGATCGAAAATTCTCGAAGCCTTGCAACTAATCATTCAACCACATCTTGAAGATTCACAACTCCTATGCTGCCCGGAAGGTGTTGACAGAAGTCATACCAAACGCTCAGCTCATCTGATTTCTGGGGAGTTTCTCCGAATTCTTCTCGTCAACTACGCAAAGAAATTGACAAACCAAAATTACCCATCTTTCTTCCTCCACAATCCAACACGAAAGCATATTTCAGGCTGTAATGGACAACATTCGGAACCGTAAGTCGCACGATAGTGTGGTTTAGGTCAATATACAAGCAGTGCCTGTTATTGTTTTCAGTTCTTTTAAGTATGTGAAACGATGTCGGAGTTTCAAAGAATTAAGTATCTTTCTGATCTGGCGTGTTTCGCGCAGTGCGAACAGATGGCACAGATACATTTGAACGTTTTCAAAGCGCAAGTGCTATCGCTTTCTTCATACATTTCCAAGTGCCGACAGAGTTTGCCAGCCTTGAAGATGAACAGAAATTTTTCATAACCCTGGTTGCTCAGTGCCTTGCCTCACTTTTCTTGCCTCACTTTTATTCCTGCCAGTCGCAAATGATTCAGCCCTACCCGCTAATACTATGCGCCATCACTGCATGCCAACTTCAATGTTTTGAGACCAATCTACTAGTTCCCTGCTTTGCGTGCCAATAGCGCTGGCTGCATAAGATATTTTTGTCAGGTTCTTGTTCAGTGCTCGGAGCAGCCGTTGACCAAAATGTGCAAAGTATCCGAACCAGCGCGCGCCGAGGCTACCTCGACGGTACATTTCAGCGGCTCCCTTCGAGCTGAGAGGGTTAGAGTGCCTGGATGCGCGCCCTCGCGGGGGCGAGGGCGCGCATCCAGGCACCCTAGAGAGGGTTGGCTCGCAGCGCCCCCGGAGAGTTGCGGTGATAGGTCGCAACGGCCCCTCATGCGCAGGCCGTAAAGAAGAGAGAGCGAGCGCGTCGAGACCGGCCGTGGCTGATCAAAAATCAAAAACATCGGAGGGCGTCCCCTGAGTGAAGTCTTTAGCTAGAGTGGGAGCAAGGGCAGGCTTAGTGCCAAGGAGGGATTTGAAGAGAGACCACGTGGATCGCGAGTGCAATGCAGAGTCAAGACGGTCACAAAGAGCGCTCCAACGAGAGTGCTCGAGTGTGGCGCAGTGGGCGATGATCTCGGCCCGCAGAGCAGTGATCCAGGAGGAAAGTTGGGCATTGTGGGGTTGGGAGCGAAAGGAGTGTTGAAGAAGTTTACGGCGAAGCCGTAAACGAAGAAGGTGATGATCTGGGTCTGCGACTGGGTGACGAGAGTGAACGCGACGGCTACTGGACGTGAGCGCTGCAGCGATGCGCGACGTCGAGTCGTCGTAGAATTGAAAGGAGTCAGAGGCGAGATTAGCGCGGAAGGCGTGCCAGTCAGTGTAGATGCGGATAACCAGCAGATAAAACCAATTAAATGCACCATGGACATTAATGCTCCAGTGCTGACATATGTATACTACTTACGCCTCAATTCCGGAGTTTTTCCGCGCAAAGTTCAACTTGTTAAAGTTATTCCCATTTTCAAACATAGTGACAGGACAAGTAACTGACGACAGATCGATATATATTTTGGCAGTATTTTCAAAAAAGGTCTACAAAAAGTCATCTTTAAGCGCCTTTCACTGTTCGTGGAAAATAATGATCTGTCAGTACGCCTTCCGTAAAAAATTGGCAACTCAACTTGCCCTGTTAGAACAAAAAGAATTTATCCCCGGGAATATTGAGGAACGCGTGCTTACCACTGCAGTATTGATAGATTTTTCAAAACGCTTCGACTGCATTAACCAGTAAATTCTATCAAATAACCTACTATGCATTTCATGGCGCTGCCCTTAAATTAATTATACTCTGGAGCTCATTATTAATAACTTAACGAAATTTCTTCCCACATAAAAAAACATAAAAATTGGAGTGTCTCAGGGGAGCATACTTAGCCCCTTCTTTTCATTATTTACGTTAATGACATTGTTAGCGTTGACCATGACACTAAGTACATAATACACCCTGATGACACCACGCTACTATTTTCTTCTAATGATGCCTCAAAATTCCTAAGTACTGCTAATTCGATCTTAGATAAAGTTCACATATGGTCCACCGTAAACGGTCTCGTAATCAACACAACTAAAACAGAAGGTATACTGTTCCACGATATGTCATGAAATAGCTACGCACTTTTACTTGCCAGTAAATTATAACTGGTATAGTTGGACTAATCTTCACCCTTAGGTATCTTCCACGAAATGCAAAGGGGCTTATATACAACTCTTTTTTTGAGTCACCTGAATTATTGTCGCCTAATTTAAGGCTACTACATCTACCACTAAACAAATCGGCTGTTTATGCTTCACACACAGTTTTTACGCGCCACATGTGATGCGCCGTGGGATTGATTCCCCAAGTGAACCTCTGGTTCAAGAGCCTAAGATACCTGAAGTGCACAACCTGTACAATTAAATATTATCACATGCATATATAAGGATTCCAAATCGAGTAATCTTCATATTCATTCAATAGCCAATCTAAAGGAAAATGCAATTCATTAACAAACACGATATACCCACGCACTGCTTACGGTAAGCAAATGATTGGTTACTCATTGCCTGTCCTGCTGAATACAAAATATTGATACCTCCCTTCCGACATAATCTAATCCCTACAATTACTTTTACTGCCGGGTGTCCGTCGTGCTAATTATTTGAGAGGTTTGTGAACATAGTTTTGCCGCATAACCACTACGAAAATTCCGTGCTATTAGTATGTATCCAGTGATTTATTTAAGTGCTATATTGATTACTACTTTTTTAACTGCCATTTTCGTCAGTTCATGTAACTTGCTTGTTTTCTTCATGTTTCGTTCTGCATTCTTTGTGCTGCTTTGCTTTTGCTTTTATCTGCGCCCTCTTATTCCCGCGCTGCTGCTGTCATGAACGGGTTTTGGGAGAAGTAAAACTGCTCCCCGCAGCTTCCTCAAACCCGCCCACACTTCACTGCGGGCTGCTTATTAAAAATTAATGCATCGTTTTGCACTGTAGTGTCTGCAGGTTGGAAACGGCCAGGTAAGTAGCAGTCTGGAACAATAGTTTGTCAATATGTGAAGGTCGACTGCAGTATTCGGTTTCTTGTTTACACGCTATTGTCTTCATGACTTTCTCAGAAAGAATATGCAGCAGTTTGAGAAATAACACTTCTAGCATAGCGCGTACCGCTACCGCGTTCCGCCGCAGCGCACGTGCAGCTGACCTGCACCTGGAGCCCTCAGGGCACACTGGAGGCACACTCAAAGGAAATATTCTAAAAAAAAAGGCCTCTGTGCGTTCATCGAGCAGGCGGATTTGACTTCCCGCTTGCTCTACGCCAGGTAGTGCACGCGTGACACGAACGCTCCGTGGGTGCTGCCTCGGACGGTATACGCGGTCGGGCGCCCCACCCCGGACGCTAGTGCAGTGTGCCGCGCGCGCGAATAGTCCGAGACAGGACGCTACGTGCGCGCGGCTATGTACATACAGTTTACTTCTTGTGTAAGTAATTGTGCGCAGTGGCCGCTCGCGCGCACTTATTTTCGGACAATGCTTGGACATTAGCGCGCGAGCGGCGCGAACTTGATTACTTTTGTATTTTGTAAATAGTGTACAAAGCTCTCCCCTGTCCTTTCTCGCTGTCGCTCCCCTCTATACTTCTCCTCACTATCCTTTCCCTTTCATTTCCGCCGGCTGCAGCTCGGGTGCTTAAGATATTAGATAGCAATTGCCGCGGCCGGCAACACTCTTTTGCTTCATCTTTTTTATTTATTTATTATTTATTTACTTTTTTTTAAATAAACCACTACCACCACCACCAAAAAAAAAAAGGTTGAAAAGGTGAAAATTGAAGCTGGTTGGCGCATGATCTTCAGGTGACAAAAGCGCTTATACGGTGCAGAGCAGAAGGGACACAACACAGTGCCGACTTAGTAACGACGGTCGTGGGTTAAGTATACCTCGGTCGCATAAGGCGCGGCGTATAGGCAAACAAAATATGCAGTAGGAAAATCCAAGTGCTTGGGTACTTGGAATGCATGTGCGTGTGCGCGTGTGTGTGCGCGTGCGTGTATGTATATATATATATATATATATATATATATATATATATATATATATATTAGTAATCACAAGCATAGATTTGTATTTTCGTATATCCTTTTCCAAGCCGACGCTGTGGCTCAGTGGCTATGGTGCTCGGCTGCTGACCCAAAAGACGCGGGTTCGATCCCGGCCGCGGCGGCTAGAATTTCTTTGGAGGAGAAATTCTAGAGGCCCGTGTACTGTGCGATGTCAGTGCACGTTAAAGAACCCCAGGTGGTCGAAATTATCCGGAGCCCTCCACTACGGCGTCTCTCATAGCCTTAGTCGCTTTGGGACGTTAAACCGCATAAACTAAACTAAACTATATCCCTTTCCTTGCGCGATCGAGATGCATCTAAGCTACTGCCGCGAAAAAAGAAATCGTGGCTGTTAATCAGCGCCGTGTTTTGTCCCTACTGCTCAGTCCTGTACAAGCGCCGTTTTCATCTGTAGATAAGAAAGAAGCTGCGCAAGATAGACAAATTATCCGTAGGGAACGTTTCCAACGTAGTTTATGTGCGAGTAGGTGACTTCGTTGCAGAGGAAAATCAGAAATGAAGTCACCATTTTCTCCATATGCGTATTTACTACCCTACGCAACGAAGGGCAGCGCTACGTCAATTTTATGACGTCCGATCTCTCATACCTCTTTTCGATTCGCAGGAAACGAAAGAAAAGATAAACGCCTAACCCAGCGCTATTGGACGACAATTCGTTGCGACAGTTATTAACAGACTGCGCCGCCACCCGGCCGACCACAATTTATGCCATGAAGTCCTCCTCAAAAATCATGGCAAACTCATACCTGTGAGGACGCGCTGTGGCATAGTGTGTCGCCCAGCCATGCATTTCCGCGAAACGTCATACAAACAGCTATCGCTATGAAAAGAATAAGGCCAAGCATCGGTGGCGGTAACGTTCTGAAAGAGAAGAAAATCTGCGGTAGCGTGCGTACGTGTGTGATAACAGCATATGCTTTTTTTTTTTTGCCGACTTCCTGCACTATGTATAAAACTGCATCACGAAGGTCCCCTCATTAATCAAACCTAAGGACGTCCACCTGGTGTACCTAATTTGTAATCCTAACCGTAAATCTATGCTGATAAGTATACCTATAATGGAAAGCATAGCGAGCGAACGCGTCCCTGTCCGAAATTTTTGCCTCTTATGCACCGTCAGCGGGTGCTTACTATAGGACTCTTCGTTTTCTGGCACCTCGCGTTAATGTCAAAATCTGGTGAAATCCGACTTCAGCCTGAAAAATGGGCGTCAAGAAAGTAGTTCTGATAAATGGACCGCATGGAGAGTAGCTGATGCCATATACTTATGCCAGAGCTGTGCTTTGATTTAATGAGGAGGATTTCAATCCTTTCGTACCGCCTGCTGTACATGGCGTTGCATATAATCTCAGAACAGGTTCGAGTGAGTGAGTGAGTGAAAAACATTTATTGCTCCAAAAATCAGGTTTTAGAACAGGTTCGAAAAGTTTCTTTTCGAAGCCAGAGGCCAGAACACAGGCACGACGGGAACCCGCATTTGCTTAATTGTGCTCATGCTGAAGAAGTTCTGCTGCGAAGCTGCCGAGTGTTTAAAACTGCTGTTGCGATGGTGAATGAAAATTTTCGCAGAGTACAACGGCAGAGATTCCTAGGTGAGACGATCAAGTTCACACAGGGGTGACACTAAGAAGGGGAAAAAAAGGTTTACTTCTTAAAGATTGTGTTACAATCTATTTCTGGATGACTGAAGAAAACATTTAGAAAAATATGAGTAATTTTTCCTGCAGGAAAACCAACGCGAACAGAGACATTTCCTGACGAAAAGCAAAGTAGCCCGATAAAATCCAAATTAGATTTTTTTTTAATTACTCTGTTTATACTTGAACGAAGAGAATAGCTGTGTTTATCCCCAAACCCCACTTAAAAAAACAAACAAGAAAACGAAGGGCCCTATCTACACTTCGGCTTCGGAGCAATTTTCCAAAATGCATACACGGTGGCAGCGCGCTTTATGCTATACTGCGCCATATATGCGCGACTTACTCTGCAGCTGCCCAGAACAATATGCCAAGCGATTCCATTGACGAAGCAATAAAAGCAGCAACTCTCTCTCAAAAAAGCTCTTTATTCGTCAAGAAGTGTGTTAAAAGAAAGTAAAAATTAAAATGCGCGCGGCGTTACACTTTGTCAGCCTTGGTTGGCGCAGCAGCGTCTTTCTTCTTGGTGGCCATGGCCACACGGCGCAGCGACCGGCGCAGGAAGCCCGCAGGGCGCTCCTTGTCAAAAGTAGCCGGCGGCGGTGGCGAAGGTCCACCCGTGGTCGAGGCAACAGCAGCCTACAGAAAGAACAAAGCGAAACACTCCCGATCTTGCACGTCCGTTGTGTGCCAACAGGCGCAACTTGGCCTCTGCTGACATAATACAAACGCTGCACGACGAGCTGCAGTTTACTTTCCGGTAATGCGTGGGACACATTTCCCCGTAAGGTGCTTCGCACCAGCCTCGCGCCCGGCACAGCTCTAGAGGGCTCGTGCGCTTTCAGTCGCCTTATCCGTCGCACGCAGAACTGCAGTAATCTAGGGCGCGCATCAATTATGTACTAGAAGCCGACTAGCCTGTAGGTTTCGCCGTATTACTTGACCGCACGACCTCCTTAGTTCGGAAGATGTTGAAAATGTTTGAAGTGTAGTGAGTGCACGCAGGAGCACACATTTCTGGGGTTCGTGTGGCCTCAGTATTAACTGGGGAGGTCTTGCAGATGCAGCCTGTGTTTCTTCGTTGCACGTTAAAATGCCACGGCCACACAAAAAAAAAAGACCGGCTGAAGATTCACCTCATCACCGGAAGCATGTGACGAGTATACCCAAGCTATATTTCAGTAAGTTAAGGACAATTAACTTTCCTGTGCTTTACATAACTGAATGTTAAGAAAAGCGGGGGAATTGCATTAAACAGTGCATCAGTTAAAAAGAAGAACTCCCCATTATCGGGGGCAGGATTAACGGTGCGTCATGGTAAGTGGAACAAATTTCGCAGAACACAACTTACAAAGCTAGAACATCTATCTATAGGACCTACACGTCCACTGGCAAATAGACATTGCCAGCATTCGATACGAAACACAAAACCGGCATCGCTGAACTCGTGGCAGCTAAGCAGAAAATATAATGAAGCATGTAAAAAATACACTTCAAGCTTTTCTCGCGCGATATAGCGGGGAATTACTCGTGATTTAGCGAAATACAAGCTATGGTGGCCTCGCACGGCGTCATAAAATAGCACTACAATGGATTCGAATTAAAGCTGTGTGACGTAAAGTGGGATACATACACTATTAGACCGTGTTGAAGGCTCCAGAACATTTTCACAAAGCCCCAGACGGGGCCAACATCCCTGCGTACAGCTCCGCGTGACGCAGTTTTCTCGCGTTCCCTTCCTGGGCCTAACGAGTACGTCCCGTGCACGAACAAGAAAGCTTTCGGAACAACGAAACGACGACAAATCTAAGCTCTCTCGCTGCCTGGAGGAGCATCCCGACATTGAGGGCTGCACTGTGAAGCTCCCAGGGAAGTGCCGCGCAGGAAAGTTTAGAGTCACGCTTCTAATCGTTGCTCCATGCCTAACACGAGAGGAAAAAGCTTCCACGGGGCTTCCATGCACCGAACACTTCTGTGGGAGCCTTCACGTGACGAGAAATCGACGCAAAAGGAAACACGCCTGACCAACCATGCTCTATAGGGTGCTTTACCTAAGACTTTAAAGTTTTTAAAAATACGCTTTTTGAGTTAGAACAGTTTATTTCGCCGTAGAACTGTTAGCGGTGGAGTACATCAGCACACAACCAAGACGTGCTAACTAGCAAGCTGGTTGCCTAATGCTCTATAGTCAACTTCCTGACTTACTGTTAGGTTCCTTAACTACTGAGAGACCTTAGCACACCGCAATATCCATATCAGTTCCTAGAATTTCGAAAACGCGGTTACCCTCGGCGCTTTGGCCCAACAAATTTCGGCTATTCAACAAATTTTGTCTATTTCGACGAATTAAGTGCACTGGAGAGGTTGCTTTGCCTGCAAGCTTCTCGGAAGTGCATGTATTTTTGCGCGATGTAGCCAGAATTTGAAGGGCCACAGCACAGAGAGTAACCGCGTTTTCGAAATTCTAAAAACTGATATGGATATTGCTTACGCTGGACTACACACCTCTAAATAATGGTTTGGTTCACGGTGGTTTAACGTCCCAAAGTGACTCAGGCTATGAGGGACGCCGTAGAGAAGGGCTCCGAAAATTTCGACCACCTGCGGTTCTTTAACGTGCACTGACATCGCACAGTACACGAGCCTCAAGAATTTAAGCCCCATCGAAATTCGGCTGCCGCGGCCGGGATCGAGCCCGCGTCTTTCGGGTCAGCAGCCGTACGCCGTAACCACTGAGCCACCACTGCGGCGCCTCTCCATAATAAAGAAGCCTAACAGTAATAGTTAAAAAGTTAACTATCCAATATGAGTTAACCAGCTCACTAGTTAGCACGTCTTAGCTGTATTCTGAACTACTACGCCGCTGACAATACATACATGCGCAGTGAGGCAAAGGAAGGCAATAAAAAGCTTGGAAGCATGAGGAAACAAGCGTGCCCCATCTGCTGGAACGAATGCCAGCTGAGTGGCTAGTTAGGCTAAAAGGATAGAATTATTTTTTTTTTTCCGCGAAACTGTACCCCGTAAACTTTTCTCCATGATTGTACATGTAATCAGCGCAAGTGGTATCTTTGCAAGGCTCTAGCTGTTCGGCGTCCAGGCACTACACACCCTCGTGTTTTCGGTGATCTGTCGCACGTCTCATTAAGAAAGCGCGTGCACAATGGCGGAAGCGAAATTACGGTGTTTTCATGTAGGACACCAGGAATCAGATTGTCACCGAGCCATCAAGCACTTTCTTTTCGTGCGTAAGAAGTTGAAAATTACGAGGAACTTCAGCGGCTAAAGTGGTGAAAGGCGAAAGCCTGAGTGCTGCATTCTGCTACGCGATTGTTCACTGCATATTTTGTTTATGCATTAACTGCCAATTAATGACGCTTAAGCTTCTCCTTTAGGAGTGGAACGCGACAGCGTGTTGTAGCGCTGCCACGGAGTCCAAGGAACGCCACCACCCGTTCGGCGCGATGCGTTGCCCTTTGAATGCAACGTTTTTTGAGGAAAGGAAATGGGGCTGTAATTCTCTGTCATCTCGGTGGACACCTGAGCCGCACCGTACAGGAAGGGAGGAAGTGTGAGTGAAAGAAGAAAGAGGGGCCGTAAAGAAGAAAATGAAAATTGTATTTGAGGAAAGGAAATTAGGCATTAACAGTCTAGCATATCTCAGTAGACACTAGTCGAAAATTGAATTTGAGGAAAGGAAGTTGCGCAGTAACTGTCTCACATATTTCGGTGGACACCCGTCAAAATTCGCGCGCGGTGAAGTCACGACAATTTGGACCAATCTGAAACACGGACAAATACGCCTTGCTCGTCAGTAAATTGTTTTTTGAGGAAAGGAAATGTATCTTTCTCTCATATCTCGTTGGACACCTAAACCTCGCCGTAACGAGAAGGGAGGAAGATGGGAGTGAACGAAGACACCGTATTCACTAGACGCACCTTTGTTCATTCCAAACCATTGAGCTGGCATGGCGGAGTGGTAGCGTGCTCGACTCGCACTCCGGAGACCGGGGTTCGATTCCGAAGCTCGGCCAATTTCTTACTCGGTTTTATTTATTTATCTGGTTAATTAGACTAATTGGTTAAGTAAGCAATTTACTAAATTCAGTCAAACTTACTTGGAGCATCACTATACGATCCCTTTAATTGGTTGCATGGTTAGTAGCCAAAGTACAATTGGCCCCGTTTGAAATTCGCGCACTTTGACGTCACGACCGTTTCGACCAATTGAAAAGCGTGACATTTCTGTCGACAGCTCCTGCTTACAACGATGAGGCATTAAAGGCTTCCGCCTTAAAAAAGGGAAGGTGAAATGGTTTCTTTGAGTATTCGAGGTTATTCAACAATTCGAAACTGTGAAGCTTCTAGGTAAAGCAAGCAAAGTTGTGTTGTGTTGGGTATAATAGCACATAGGCAGCTAAGGCAATCATGCACCTTACACTATATATAGGAAAAGTTTTCTTCAGGATTTTATAAAGTGAGAACCGATCGGTGGTGTGGAAGGCCTAAGACTTTATACGTAGTGACGACAAGGGTTATAATAAGCAAGCAAAGTTTTTGCATTAGCATTTAAAATGGTGACGTAATCGTCGATTAAAACCGCGACGATGTTCAGGCTTCACTGCGTTGAGAATGCGGGGAAGCTCGTAGTGACGTCACTGTCGCCGAAATTTCAAATGTCCGCTGTCTTCGCCTGCATGCTGCTGTGCGTCGTCCGATGACGCCAAACAATGGTTCGTGAGCTTCACCTTCGATGGCGTTGGTCTTCTTCCATGAAACAACCGTTTCTTCGCTGGAAACGTAGCGCCGTCATACGTGACGTCTTTATCGGGGCCCCTGCCCGTCTCTGGGCTCTGTAGGGAAGCCTGAACGCTGACGCCGCTTTATTAAGGCGGAAGCCTTTAATGTCTCATCGTTGTAAGCAGCAGTTATCGACAGAAAATGTCACGCTTTTCAATTGGTGGAAACGGTCGTGACGTCACAGTGCGGGAATTTCAAACGGGGCCAATTGTACTTTGGCTAGTAACCATGCAACCAATTGAAGGGATCGTATAGTGATGCTCCAAGTAAGTGAGACTGAGCTTAGTTAATTGCTTAATTACCCAATTAGCCTAATTAGCTTTACTAGTCAGGCCATATAAATAAATAAAACCGATTAAGAAATTGGTCGAGCTCAGGAATCGAACCCCGGTCTTCGGCGTGCGAGACGAGCATGCTATCCACTCCGCCATGCCAGCTCGACGGTTTGGAATGAACAAAGGCGCGTCTAGTGAATACGGTGTCTTCACTCACTCATCCTCCTCCATTCCCTTCCGGTGAGGTTTAGGTGTCCACCGACAAATGAGAGACAGATGCATTTCCTTTCCTCAAAAACCAATTTACCGACGAGCGAGGCGTAGAACCGAATGGGCGATGGCGTTCTATGGACTCCTTGGCAGCGTTGCAAGACGCTGTCGCGTTCCACTCTTAGGGGTGAAGCTTAACATCTTAACCACACATCAGTGACCACACTTTAGGTAAAAAAATGCCCCCCTGAATTTTGTGAGACAGTTACTGCGTAATTTCCTTTCCTCAAATACAATTTTCATTTTCTTCATTACGGCTCCTCTTTATCTATCTTCTTTCACTCCCACTTCCTCCCTTCCTCTACGGTGCGGTTCAGGTGTCCACCGAGATGACAATTACTGCGTCGTTTCCTTTCCTCAAAAACCGTTGCGTTCAAAGGGCAAGGCATCGCGCCGAACGGGTGGTAGCGTTCCGTTCCGTGGACTCCCTGGCAGCGCTACAACACGCTGTCGCGTTCCACTCCTAAAGGCGGAGCTTAAGGGTCATTAATTAGCAATTAATTAATATTCAGGCATTGATCACTAATTAACCATTAATTAGTGATTTGTCATCACTTAGTAATTAGTACTCAATTATATGTGACGCCACCAGTGCCACACAAACAGCGAAGGTGGTGCGGAAAACGCTTCCGCCTCTACCCACTTTAGACAGTCAAAGTGCCCCCTGAATTTTTCGGCAATTGCGCCACCATTTCAAATGCTAGAGGAAAACGATTTCGCAGGCTGTATCAGCATGTCACACATTTAAACTCATCGAAGTCTAAAACCTCTTCAGTTGCCCTTTAAGCTCGGCTTTAAAGGTATGACGCAAAAGCATTAATAGGTTAATGCCGATATGTGCGTAATTGATCATTCTTGGCTTTACATTCAAATATATCCCTGGGAGTCCTCGTACCGCTCCTGGCGCAGTGGTGCAACAGTTGAGCGATGCGCTACTGCCCTGGGATGGCAGGTGCTGCCACCAGTGGGGTTTGCTCGTGAATGCTCATTAACTGCCACGGTCGGCAGTTTGCTCACAATCCGTAGGGCAGGTTAGAATGACGTCACGAGGTCACGTGACCAGAGGTGGCCCACCTCTACCCTACATTGTCCTTTGGGGATTTTCCGTGGATTTTCCGCTCACGGCCAACGATATCGACATCGGCTTTTCTGCGACACAGGGTCTTTGACGCTATCGTGTTAAGAACCAACACCACCGCTATCACTGCAGGTGTGTCATGTAGTACGAGCGTGTTATCAGATTACCTTTGTAGGACGCCCAAACATCAGCGACTCGGGCAACGTCATCGAGAGCGCGCCTGTTCGTCGTGGCGAGCAACGTGCAACCGACAGCAGCACGCGAGCGAGCGTGGGCATGGAATATGCAGGGTCCTGCACTGATATGGCCGACGTTCTTGTTCCCTGTAGGCTGTGCTGACTGCATTCAGCGACGTATTCTCATACATTCCTTCACAAAAGTTTGATGACTGCAGGACAGAGCAAAAAAATAAAGCGATAGCCCAACGTTTACTTTTGTTGCGAGTTGACCAGGCACCAAATTTAATACGAGAAATTGGGCCATTTGGTTTTCAGTCAAAACTATAAGAGTGTGTGTCAATACAAGTGAGAAGATAAATATGCTCAACGAATATTGGATTAGCCAGTTCATCAGTAATGCATCGAAATATATCAACTCTAGTGTGCCTCGAAGTTGACTTGATGGTTGGTGAAAGGGGCGAGGTAGAGGGAATCTCAATTAGGCGCATATACAGCTCACCTTACGGTTTGTGCTGTATACATTCCTGCGCGTCTGTGTCCACCAGAAATATTGCAGATGCGCCAGGTGTTCGTGCTCGTTAAACCGCGAACAAGCGCCGAAACAGACCTGTAGCCCACATCGCAAGCAATTTAGCAGTCAAGGTGCGTAACGAATACCGTTCTTGGGGGATCAGAATGGCGATCCCAAGCTGAACTAACCAAATTTACTGAAGGGAACAGGCTGCTGCATTTTTGGCCACGAGCTACTCAAAACAGAACCGTGTATGGGTAATATGTGCCTCTGCTTGTGCTCGTCTCGAACAGATCGCAGCTGTTGCCTTCCGCATTGAATTCAGCGGGGGAAGCAGACAGTGAGCGAGGTCGCTGCGCCGAAGACACGCCAGTCAGCTGCGCTTCGAGCAGCATTGAGAAGGCACTGTTCATACTTAGCTCCGATATAGTGCTCTAGAGCGCTACAGCTCCGATAGCCACTCTCCGGCTCGGAAGAATTGGGCGCTTATGATACTATGTAGGCAGCTTCTGGGATCATCAGCAGCCGCGGTTCAACTACGTCCAATGCAAGACAAATGCCTCTATCATATTCCTCCAGTTAACACTGTCCCTGTCTTCTTGGTACATAGGGTGTTTCACCTAAGACTTTCTGCAATTTAAAAGTAGGCTTTTTGAGTTATAAGAATAGTTTTTCCGGCATAACACTGTTAGCGGTGTAGTACATGAGAATACAGCTAAGACATGTCAACTAGCAAGCACTCAACGTTTTGGCTACGGTTTTATTTTTTTTATCTGGTTTATTTTGCCCCGGCCATTTACACTGTCAGCTTTTACCGCTTAGTTTTATTCGCACCTCGTTTTCTAATGCGAAGACATTATACGCCTCATGCGAAGGAAAACCCGGCACCGGAAGTTGTCCACAAAATGCCTCCACAAACTGTCTGCAGGAAGTGGTACGCCTCAGGTGGCCGCAAAAAAAAAAAGCAATCGCAGGCACTGGGATTCGAGCCCAGGCCTGACACGAAGGGTTTTTTTTTTTTTTTTCTATTGCATTATGCCACGAAGGGTCGTTGGTTCAAGCGTGTTCGAGGGGCACGAAGTGAACATGTTGTGGCGTGTATGACGATAAAGTGTGTTGGGGATGTGTATTGATGTTGCTGACGTCATCAAGCGCCACGTGATAAGTTTCACGTTACAACGGTGACTTACAAAAAATACTTGACGTTCAAACGCAAATGCTTTCGCCTTTCTCCAATGCAGCAGGTTGCAATGCTCTCCAAGTTTTTAAAATGTGTTAATCATTTTATCCTTTTCACGTGACACTATTTCGGTGATCGCGCAGCATCGACATGGCATCGCCACCCCTGTATGTAATTATATACATATACATTGTACGGTATGTGCTCACCTGGCAGGGGCTGGACGACATGGCGACGCCTGTGGAAAACTCATCGAAATCTCCGAAGCAGTCGCTTGGGGTTCCCTGCTTGGGACTGCTATGGAACACCTTTCGCAACATGCGCTGCCAGCCATGCTTTTTTTGTGCAGAAGCCTCCTTCATGGCCGCAATATTGCGGCGGCGAGGCGACCCGACGTCCCACACTTCCGACTGAGTGAGAGATTCCGCTGGCTGCAGCTCGGACAAGACCTGCGAAGATTCCCGACAGGAAGGATTTAGTTAGTTGAGCCTATAACAAAAGGAAATCAAGAAAAAGCAACCCCCCCCCTATATGCTAATGCAGAAACGCAGATTACCTCCTTCAGGTGTTTATAATTCGTCCACAGGCCACTCAATCCAGAATAATAGCCCAGCCTAATTTATATCGCTCTCTTCCTCTGGTTCAAGTTCTTAGCTGAACTGCGCACCCAGCCTATCGTCTTGCATGTGGCCACGAACGAAGTAACGGGCAGAAAGGAACCTTTCTTGAAGCTATAGTGTTCTAGCATGTAAGCACATGTTCGAAAGAAGCAAACAAGAGGTGACCGAGCGAATGTGGCTCCAGCCTGATGTGTCTCCGGAAGCAGGCAGAGAAAATACAAAGGCTGGGAACTCGTCCGTAATATTTGGTGCTAGCTGCACGACGCTTCTGTCCAAGCTCCTTTATAGAGATTCGAACGCGCCCCCCTCTAGGCTGCTTGCGCAGCGAAAACCTCACCTATGTCATCCGGTATGGCTGCGCTCGGGATCCCATCATATGACCATTCTGATGATTATATGACTGCATTATGGCGGACATGATGTCCGCCATGCTGTGCAATGCCCATGCACAGACCACAATGTTATATCTTTCACGACTTCGTGAAGGAGAATCTTTACAGATAAAAAAAAGCACTAGGTATGAGGGCCGTATAGGCGACGGAATTCCGCAAGTGTTCTTATGTTTTTGAATATGTTTAGCTTCCACGACTAATCTGAAGCCTCGGTTTGGTCTTGTTCATGGGGCTCAGCGTCCCAAAGCGACTCAGGCTATGAGAGACGCCACAGCGGAAGGCTTCGGATAAATTCGATCAGCTTAGGTTCTTTAACGTGCACTGGCATCGCACAGTACACGGGCCTCTAGCATTTCGCCCCCATCTGAATGCAACCGCCGCTGCCGGGATCGAATCCGCGTCTTTCGGTTCGGCAGCCGAGCACTATAACCACTGAGAGACCACGGCGGCTTCTGAAGCCTTGGTTTTCAGGCTTAAAAATGACTTCCAAAAGTCAAAATGAAGGGCGCACCGGCACTCGTCGCATTGAGAAGAAAACGCGGAAGAGGTCACTAAACTGAAATATGCTCCCACTAAACCAAGCCCTGTGATATGAATAACAGTACAATGTTCGCAGCCCCCGCTGTACATGCAAGAAATGCGTCGGAAAGCGTAATGTCTCGCCGTTTCGGACTACTTCTTACTAATGTTCGCACAGATGCCACCGGAGGGTTTTCTTCTCCTGGGGGAGGGGGGGGGGGGGAGGGACACTGAGGAGAACATGTGACAGTTGGCACTACGATTTTGTGGAAGATTTCACGCGGGTAAGTAATTACACCTAAATCCTTGAGCGGTTGCACTTCCATTAGGACTTTCTGCGAGGCAAATGCCAAAACATTCTGGCCTCGGGGGGGGGGGGGGGGGGGACGACATGCTAGACAACTATTTGTATTTGGTACCTTATGCCCACAAAGAATAGAAAACAACTCGCCGGCTGCGATAGTGTCACAAACACTCTGTGGTCGTCGGGTTAATAATGGTCATAACGGATGGCCGCGCTCCATTTAACCATGGCTCAGAACTTTGTAGATAACGCACTTTGACGGTCTATAACAGTTCTGAACACCGCTTAATCGGCTGCATGGCATCGCGTCGTTTCGAGGAGGATCTGTTGGCAAGCACGCGATAACTCGCTTGGTGATGCGGGCAGAAATTAAGGCTGTGCGCCAGTAGTGCTGAACAAGAGCATTGATTACAGAACAAACACTAGCACATGTTGTAGTAGCATGCTGAAGCAATAACGCATGTTGGATTCTGCTAAACATTGAAAGTCGGGCTATGTGCGACGGATCCCGTTCCAATTCAAACCAAAGAAACCAAGAAATACGCAGAAGAGGGACTGACAACACAAGCGTTAAATTTCAGCTATGGTTTAATTCGGTAAACACTTATTCCTAGAGGCCAGGCCCGCGACATGTGACCTTAAACCACAGCGAAGTATGAACGTCAACGAACGCATATGGCACGTAACAAAGTTTGATAAGCAAATGAACACGAAAACGCCAGGTAGAAGAGGCATACAACTGTCCAGGTTCAATTTTATTCGGCTCGAGACCCCCCCTTTTATTTTTACGGAAGTACTGCAAGAGGGGTTATGATACTCTTATCAGGCTTTCCTCAGTTGCGCTGTTCGATATGGGGCATCTCGTTTATTCTGTATTATGTTCACATTTCGCTGCAACTGCTAGAACGCACCATGCATCTAGCCTTTCGCCACGTGCGCGCGTTTACAGAAATAAACCGTTTGAAGTAAGCGCATGCGTCGCCCGTCTCGTTCTTCGCGCTGCCGAATCGTAATAGACCCTGCGTGCCATGGTTAACGTTCCCGTTTAATCAACAGCAGCGGACGAGCACACAAAGTTACCTCCGTGCCGCTGGCTCCTCCTGTAGCTTGTGGCCGCTGCCGAGGATACAGCTTTCTGCTCGAGTACAGCAGTGGGGGTGGCGTCTGCACACCACTGCCACTGAACACCAGCTCGTTGGGCAGAGAGCTCAGCGAAATGGACCTGGTCCGAAGCGCGTAGCGGGCGTCAACCTCGTCCCAGGCCACGGAGTCTTTAGTGACCCATTCATCTTCCTCGTTCTTCACAGCGGCGATAAAAGAAAAAAAAAATGATTAGGACAGGCACCAGTGAATCCCAAGCTACATGTTTCAGCGGGAAGCACGCTGTCAAGTGGTCGCTTAAGCCGTCGGACATATGGCTACACGCTTGAAGCAGCCTTATGCTCACGTTGTAGGGTGCACTAAAAGGGTCACTACTCCAAACAGTCACAATCTGAAATTTGCAGAGTATTCAATGCTACCGTGAGCAGCGAGTTTCACTCGTATTTCAAACGATGGAAATCCCCCGCAGCGACTCCTATTTAAGCCGTAAAAATTACTAGAAAACGCCTGTTTACTTCGCAACCGTTTATAATAGGGATGACACTGATGAATCACTGCGCCACGGAAATCACTGCGCCATTTGCATGGCGTGCAAGGCTTTCACTTTACCAACGAATAACTGCGTGAGTGGATACAATCTGGATAATTCTGGTCTATATAGTTAACGCAAATTACCAGAGTTCATAGCCCACATAACGTAGGGAAAATTATCGACTAAAAAGAAACGAGCTATCTGGACTAGAGAAAGTGGAAACAGTGTTTTATTAGCACACAGCAGCCAAAAAGCGTCCAACTTCCCTACGTGCGAGTCTCCGAGTTTTATCAATGTTTGAAAATTCGCACTTGCCAAAAGTAAGCTCAAACTATATATCTGAGTAACAACGCAACTGTACTACTCAAAGCACTTAGCACACTTTCTTTTTGCCACACAAGCACGCGTTGAAGTCTTGCAAATCTCCGTTTTATATTTACAGAATTTTATGCACACTGCGCCGTAGTGCCCGTTGTTCAGAAACCACACTCCACTTGGAAATGAAATGCTATCGTGCTCGGTCACAGAAAAAACTGGCGGCAGTTTAACTCTTACACCATATGGTCGAGCCATGGCTGTTCTTGGTAGTCTATCACGCGAATATTGTTAAACGACATGTTTTGGATTCCGTTTAAATGTTAAGGCCTCTCAAAGGTGAAGCCAACGTAATGACAAAGGTAAAGTTAGGCTGGACAAGGTTTGGTCCAAGTCGTAGGTCAAATTGGGGGCCCGGGTGGGCCAAACTTTGGAGTGACCTGGGTCAAATTTGGAGACTGCCACCGTGATGTCCATAGTCAAATTAGATTGACACCAATTTCCGTCAAAATCGAAAAAGGTCAAATTTCGGGGGTGGAATGAACCAAATTTGGGGGTGGGATGGGCAACATTTGAGAAACGACCCGGGTCTAATTGGGAGATACCATCGCATCGGCCATAGTCAAATTATGCTTCGGCATCTAACTTAAGGCTGTTGCTGTGAAACCACCAAGACCGAAGGGCATTTGAAGGTCATACGAGCACATGGACTGATACGAGTTTTGCACTGAGTTGAGCTATTGCTTTAAAACTTATAGCACAAAGGAACGAGTAATGCTATGTGGCTCAGCGAGAAATGAGAGTGTTTTCAGTCACTCTGAACGCCGCTGCTTTTCTTCGAAAAATTTTTCCCAAGAAATTTTTCAAACACGCATCGAGTTCTCGCGCACATGCCATCCGCTTTCGGAAGTTCTAAAAGCGCCGCTCCCAGCCGTCGGTACATCCGGATGTTACCGACACATTGCAAAGAAATATGCACCAGTCCCTCGAGACGACAATTAATTGCGTCCTCTAGACATTTTTCTCATTCAGCTTGCCAAAGGTGCCCGTCATGCAGACTGGTAAACTGTATAGGACAACACAAAAACTTGCCGCAAGGCAATGGTCACAGGCAGCGCATTTGTCCATAAACAAGTGCTACCTGTAAAGTTATCGAACCTCCACAGCCCACCGCAGGTAAAAAAAAAAAATACCTTACGAGATCCGCGGCGGATTGTTTGAATAAGCATTTTATGTTGCTGCTGATTCTTTTCTAGCAACTGCCCATATATGCAGAACTGGTCATTCTCTAGATTCATAGATTGCTGATAGTCCTTATAGCACTCCTGGCGCAGTACGTGCAGCGGTTAAGCGATGCGCCACTGCCCCGGCTGGTGGCTGTTTCAAACACAGCCACCGGTGGGGCTTGTAAGACTCAGGTTGCTCTTCCTGTGCAACCTCTCGCGACAAATCACTGATTTAACTGCCATCTGCTACGGTGGGCAGGTTGTGAAGATGGCAAAGGTTCGCGCCGCAGCACGTGTGACTGCGGTCTCCATTCCCGCTTGCACAGACCATTCTAATGCTAACGTGTTAACAACAATGAAAACAAACTAAATTATAGGGTTCGGTTTGGTATGTACAGGGTGGTCCACTTTTAGTTAGAACCCGCTACCGCATGGCCGCACTCTTCAGAGGGCCACCGCGTGCGACACAGTCGCTCATCGCAGCAAAGTGGCGCAGCAGAAGGTGTACCTGGACGTGGTGCTTCGCGTCATTTGCCACTTCGCTTCGATGCGCATCCGTTTCGGACGCAGTGACCCTCCAAAGAGTAATGCCATGCGCTAGCGCATTCTAACTAAGAGTGGACGACCCTGTACGGCATGCGAGGTTCAAGGTCCCGAAGCGACGCATGGGCAATGAGGGACGCCGTACTGGAGGGTCCTGGAATAATTGACACCACCTAGGGTTCAACGTAGTACGCAGACCTCGCACAACACAGGCGTTCTTCGCCCGTGTATTTCGCCTCCATCGAATAAAGGCCGCCGCTGCCGGGATTCGCTACCGCGACCTTATGATCAGTAAACGAATGCCAAACCCGCTTAGTCACAGCGGCGAGACAACGATGAGGGGGCATGCAAGCACCAAGAGCGCTTATGCCCGATGTGCACGTACCCGCATACGCTTTACGTAGTCCCATAGGCGCTCCTTTTCTTCCTTCGTCACGGTGTTGCCCCGACGAGCAGCCAATTTGTCGATGTGCTCGAAGGAAAAACCAAGCAGTTCTTCCATGCAGATTTCTTCATCTGCACATAAGCAATAGGCACTCAGGGCTAGCTGGAAAGGTCGCGAGTATAGCAGCGCTAGAAGTTTCCGTTTCGTCCTAATACATTCACCTAACTGTAGAAATAAAGGATCAAAGCAACTGGCTTCCTGACTCCTAAAGTCTTTCGAAACGTACGCCCAAAGGCACAACTTGGGTGTCATAAACCAGCGTGGAAAATCTTTGAGGACTCACCCCAAAGAACGTGCAGAACGTTCTCGTCGACACTGAAGCACGACAGCGACCGCTGAGAATCCGCGCGGCATGCTCCAAGCCCGTCTTTCGCTTCCGGCGTTCCTTCCATTACAGGGCGCCTATTCCACAAGCGGACACGCCGGTACTGTAACGACACCTCGAATAACTGCGCGGAAA
This sequence comes from Amblyomma mixtum, assembly GCF_055824585.1. NCBI lineage: Eukaryota > Metazoa > Arthropoda > Arachnida > Ixodida > Ixodidae > Amblyomma > Amblyomma mixtum. Next base: position 202,455,824 of record NC_143014.1, read on the forward strand.
AGAAGACGCCCTTTTTGGCGCATTGGTCACATGAGCAGATGCGCGCATTCGTGCTCCTTGTGCCATGCCACAGCTAGAAGCGTGCGCATGCGCGACGGTACGTGGTGCCATTCTTAGTTTAGCCGAGGTGATAACGGTGGCTTGTTTCTGTTCCGTTCGTAGCAGGTGGACACGACATACATTACATATCCTAGCCCTTTGGATGCGTCCTCTTGCAACATCAGAGCGATAGCTTTACTCAGTGCTCGACTCGAGTTTCAGTCCGGTGAGCTCGATACGATGGTAGTCTCCAAATTTGACCCGGTCCAGTCTCAAAATTTGGCCCACCCCCGAAATTAGACCATCGATTTGAACCCAAACCGATGTCCAGGCTAATTTGAATGTGCTCAGTACGATGGTAGTCTCTAAATTTAATCCGGGCCACTGCAAAAATTTGGCCCACCACACCCCCGAAATTTGACCGTCATCGATTTTGACAAAAATCGATGCCCAGGTTAATTTGAATGTGCTCGATACGACGGTGGTATCCACATTTGACTTAATCAGGGTTCAAACAAACACACAGCCGACGCAAACAACAAGTCAAGCCAAGAGGTAAGAAACAGCCAAAAGCACTTAAACCAGCCTGCTTCAAGACCTAGAATTACAACAAACGGTATATCAGCAGTCATACTGCCGTATTTCGTGCCTCACACGACCTAAATTTCAACTACGCGTCATAGCTATCGTTTGGAGGATGATAACGAAACAGCGTCCAGAAATTCTATTATAGATTATTTAGCGGTCGTAAGCGACTAGCACGGGGTGCTTCGCGTATACCAATGCCTAACGCATAGTTTGAAAGGAGAAAACAGTCAAGCAAAAGTCTCGTGTCTATAGTCCTTTAAAGGGACTATGAAACAAGTTAAGTGAGATTACGTAAAGATAGACAATCCATCACTCGTCACCCCAGCGAAAGAATTTTCGAGCTAGCATGAATAACAACGAAGTTATAGACGATTAAAAATCACGCTCCTCCTCTCCCCCCTCAACTCATACACGCGGAGCACCAAGAAAAAATAAAGAAAACAGCTCCGGGACTGACTCCGCCCATGAATACGTCATTCGCTGACGTTCGTTTTACGACTTCCGGTTGTCGCACTCCCGAGGAGCAGCGTGCGTCGGCAGCGTCTGTCCGGTCTCGGCGCTTTCTTTGCTCCCGAACTCCCGGCAGAAAGAGGCGGCAGAGGTAAATTGAAAACGCATATATCTCGGCGCTTTCTTTGCTCCCGAACTCCCGGCAGAAAGAGGCGGCAGAGGTAAATTGAAAACATATGCGTGAAGGCAATGCCCTGGCCCGCGCTTGCCCGAGGGGGTCGCGCGGCGCCTCGAGCAGACGATTTTCACCGCTACCGGAAGTGTGCCCGTGACGTCGTAGCTGCCGCGGCTCGAGCGAATGACAGCGTGTGGTGGCCTACCGACGTCATGGGACTAGTGACGTCTGTTTTCCCGGTTTTGGTTTCAAAATCGCTCCCTACGAAGACACCAAACGGCCCGCGAATTTTAAAAAACGCGATTTTTAAAAAGCCATAATAAATTGACGGCTCAGTTCCGAAGACTCATACTTGGTGTCAGTGCTTCTGAGCATAACTTCTAACATTTACAAGCGGCTTTTAATTCTTTTCATGGTCCCTTTAAGGCTATAACGCGACAGTGGTTTCCCTTGCCCACGCAGACACGGACACTCTTTCCTCTTTCACAATCACAATCATTATGCGGAAGACTGCACGATACACGACATACATATAAAGCACCGTTCTGACCGAACCGTACGACTGTGCCTGCGTGGGGTAGCGGTAGCGTGTCTGACTCGCGACCCGAGAGTCGGGGGTTTCCGATGTGGCTCTCTAGTAAGAGCCACCTTTTCGACCAGTCCAGATTTGTTCGTCACGCCGACGGCAACGCCAATGCCGGCTTTTCTGTGACACGGGGCCTTTACGCTTTCGCGTAATGAATAAATATTGCCCGTTCGCTGGACGACCATGCCCAAACCGCGCACTAGCCACATTGAGTTTCCTCAAGACAAGCACTTGACCTGCCAGGTGCCTTCCCTTGGCGACTTTACGGGTCGCATCAGCCGCCGGCATCGATCCCGACGGCCGGTGTCTGGTCACCCTGCTCTGCTGCGGCCTGAATTCCCTTGTAGCTGTTTGCTGCTATTTCGAATGTTTTGCCCTTTAAAGAGGTGTAGACGAAAACTTTCTGAGTCTCCGCTTTTTTTCCATGATAGATACCCACGGGCCTAGTAATCATGAAGATGAACTGGAAACACCAGTGCACAGGGTGAATTATTATGCCCAAACTATTAGGCAGTTTCGGTCTCTGTCGGTGTTGGCTCTGAAGTGCACTTCGACGTCGGGGTCGACCGGCCAACCTGGACTTCGCATTAGTGACCACATTCTCGAGCCACATTCCTAATGACGTCGGCGACGCCGGCAAGCACCAAGCACTGCTTGCTCACTGGTAAGTTCGGTGACTTCACAATATTTGGGGCAAATGCACCTTGACGTCACTGGATGCCGGTGGAAATGCCGAGCGGATCCTCGGACAACATTCAGAATAACATTAAAGTATTTTTCCCTCAACGCCTGCGATTGAAACTTGTTAGAAGGCCTCTCCTTACGCCCATGAAACAAATATCATTTGTTGGCGTTCGAAAGTTTGTGTCCATGCGGTTTAACAAAAAAAAAAACTCACTGAGGTGTGAAATAGCCGATCATCTCTGTGGAGGGGCATCCCTCGGGTGCCCTGCGCAGATACGCCAGGTTGCAGAACATGGAAAGCCGGTTGAGCGTGATGAGGGCCAGGTGCCCTAGCCAGTACCGGTGCCGACACTCCTTGGAGATGAGTTCTCCGCCGTTGCTTCCACCCTGGAAGATTTAAGGTACCATGCGCAAGCGAAGCGCAGGCACAGTATCACCAGCTTCTGCGGCGGCACGTCCCTCGAAAGGGAGCGGGATACCTGCGATAGAAAGTGAACAGCGAGCTTCCGATACAGACTCTCGCAGGATAGCACCCACTCTAAGTGCATTTATCTATGAATACGTTGTTTCGGATAGTGCGGTGACATAAGATTACTGTGTTACCCCATGAAATCGCCCTCACTTTTTCACGCCCGGAGCATTAAAAAACCTTGAAAGTGCTTACAAATGCCCTCTCTGCCTTCTTAAGCTCTCAAAACTTTCACAGCATAAACCTTAATCACCGTTAAGCGCCCAATCGTGCGCATTTCCTGATTGTTCGAAACGAAACCGAACATAAGGCAGGAGAAACCATCGATGTAGCAAGACTGTCCTTTATTATTAAGTTATAACAGCATGGTAGCGGAGGCTTAATAGCCTAGTCGTAACCGTACCTGCCGGTTGCCTGCTGCAAGTATGCAGGCAGGTGCGTGTCCTTTGCCGTTGGCCAAACGCAGCTTATCCGGCACATGCATTAGCATGTTTGCGCTATGTTAAAACTTTTAATTCATACTGCACAATCAGCACAAACTGGTGCTTTTATCCAATGACAAGGTCGCCGCCATCCTGGTAGACTGTCGATGCAGCTGTGAGGTCAAACGAGAATAAACGCCAGCACTTCGACAGCTTCCCATACAGCAGTGCATGGCGCTTTGTTTCAAAGCTGCCACATGTAGCTGTGCATGTTTCGGTATAACAAGACACACTAAGTTTTGTTCGAGTAAACGAGCCATATTGCTTCTTCTGTCCCGCTTGTTACGGGTGTTGGATGGCGAAGAACGCAAGCCAGTGAACGGCGATCCAGAAAAGATTCTCATGCACGAAGAGTGTAAAGGAGCCCAGCCTTTTCCGATCGTGTTGCCCCGGATCTCCCCCCCACGCAGTTCTTTTGCTGACACCACGCACCTTGACGCAGGCCTCGAGCATGATGTTCGTGTAGAGGCCCAACTCCTGCGGGTCCCTGATGAAGAGGAACTCGCGACTGGAGTCGATCCAGTCGTACATGAGCCTCAGCAGGATCGTCAGCACCTGCGTGTCACCGTGCTGCGTGCCGTCCTAGTCTCCGCCACCAGGGTGCGGCCTGCCCAGCAGCAGCGCACCGAGTCGCTGGCTGAAGCTGCTGCGCGATGCCGGCACGGGGACGCAGGAGGGCGTGTTGACCACGATGCGCAGGAGAACATCGGACACCACCCAGGGAAGCTCTGGATGCCACCTTCCGAGGACTGAAGCTCGTAGGTCACCTGCGTCCTGACCCCACATAATACTCTAAGGATTTATCCTCCACAAGCTGTTAGCATTAACATAGTCGCCGTAAGGTGTAAAGCCAGTCTACGGCTGCCATCGAACGAAAAACGCTAAAACTAGATCATGGACCTTTGTCAAAACATGCATCGTGGGGAAATGTCTGCAGTAGATGCTGAAAAACACGTGGGGAGAATGGTCCCTATACCAGTTTTTATTTAAAGCTTTCCTTTCGCAGGAGGCACAATCAAGAGGCATTACTGAGCACCAAATGCACATAACGCTGCCAGCTCGAAGGATTCCTTCCCATTATTTGTCGAATGTTTTCTGTCGGAGACCCGGAGCAGGGGTTGGAGGGGCAGACTAGTTCAGCTTGCTAGTACCCACGATGCTCCCGCCACGACCATAGTAATCGTCTATTTATTAATACTGCACCAAACTTTTCAAATGAGTCGCCGTCGAATGTGTTAGTGCTCCGGCGGCCTCTCGCATAGAATTAGGACGCCAACTAAGCAAGTCGGTCGTTCAGGCACTTAAGATTCCTTACGGAAGCATCCTTCGTTTTTGACGTGAGAGGCTCATAACAGGGAACGAAGCACGTTTCGGAAGCTATTCCTGGTAGCCTGCGTAACGTAGGTGGGAGACTGCCGTCGTTGATATGAAGTCTTAACCATCTGTCTATTTGGTCGGAGGGATGCTACCTACCTTGAGAATGAATCATTGTACGGCTAGTCAGCCCGGCTTAGCAAGTATGTGCATTGCGCTGTGCTTCGAAGGGACACCACGACGAACTAGGGCGACAGAACTCCCCCCCCCCCCCTCCTCCCGGAACAGAGCAATCTTTCAGGCTTCCGCTCTAAAGGCTGAACGCCAGCCATGCACGCATTTCTATTCCTGGGAAGGGGAGGGGGCGGGAAACGGCAGGAGGCTGCTCGCACTGGAAAATGGTATCAACCACAAGCATTAGTTAATTTGTAGTACAGATTTATCGCCTCCCTCCTTGCACTGTAACTTCTCCCACAAGCATAACGCGAATGCTCAAGCGCGTGGCTTTGTCTGACGATAGCGGCGACAGGGCACCCGTTATCGTCATCGCCGCAAACACACCGTGGAGCACGGTCAGCACTCTGCGGCGAAGTGTCAGTCCTCCAAGCCACGCGCTTCGTCATTCGTGTTAAGTTTGCGGGCGCTGGTACTCCTTCCTGCAGTGTGGCTTCAACCATTAAGTTCTACGTACGGCTAAACAAAACAGCGAAGGACAAAGAAAGTGACACGAATACAACACTGTTAACAAGAGATATAAGGTGACAACGTTTAGCGTTCCATTCGTGCGCCGTATCTGTTCTAGGCTCGTTTATTCGCACGACCAGCTTCCCTCGATATGCACCGACCACAACTATGCTGAATAGCAGATTGAAAGCGCTATATGCAGAAAAGAAAACGTACGATGCCTCAGCTGGTATCAGGCGGAGACGTTAAGGATCTCGCGAGCCTCGTCCAGCTGCTGAGAGAAGAACTCCTCGCGCGTTCGACGCACCACGTGCTCGACCTGGCTCTCGAGCACCATGGCCATGTCCGTAGGGTCGTTCTTCTCCTTCACGTACTGAGCTTGGACACATTCCCGGAGAGGGCCTCGCTCTCGCTTTCGATGAGGTACGACTTGAGCAGCGCCCGCATCTTGATCGCGTACCTGGAGAAACGGAAAAGGATGAAATGCTGTGACTGAACTGTGAAGGTGATGCAAGCAACGAAAAAGGATAAGGTACTGTCACTTAACTGCGCAGGTGATGCAAGCAAAAGACCGTTATTAACGAAAGCTTGTCAATGAAATCGAACTGTAAGGACTAAATTGTGGTAATACTTCACCTCGTGCTACTTCTGTTCTTTACAGACCTCGCTGGTGCGAAAACAGATACTTCGCAACCCACGGCTAAAAAACAGTCTGCGAATCAAATAGCTGCAAGAGGCCTAATAGGAGAATCGAATTCCGCGTTTTTATGGTCGCTTTTTTCGCCCCACACTAGTTACAGAACATTGACCTAAATAAGATAAAGGGTGTAATATCTCGCAACTCGTTTAGTGCAACACACTTCATCTACTGTAGTATTCAGAGGTATTAGTACGTACCGCTTATAGGCGGACGTGGCTTTTAGCAGGAACTGTTCTCTTCCCTCGAGCAGCAGTCGCGGGCCCGGAAGCCTGTCTTACACCACTTCAAGGAACTCGGTGCTCAGTTCAACCTGTCCATCGGTACCACATAATGACGCATTCAGCACATAATGAATAAACAATGCAGATAGCATCGGTGAACGCACAATCGCGGACAAAAGTTAACGTCCTCCTTTCCAAGTTCAGAACCGTGCCGCACTGCAGGCGAGTGTCACATGGTGGTGTACTCCTGGTGTCGAGACCGGCGTGGAGGAGGGTTCATTTACTTTCGTCTCCGATAGTACAGCAACACTGTTCCCCCGTCTTCAGAGTGCGATTTTCTCCGCGCTAATATAAAAAGGTAGTCGGTAGAGAACAAACGAGAGCAGGTTAAGCAAGTGAGAACTCTCCTACCCAGCAAAATTCGTATATAAGCTCACTGGATGCAAACTGGTGGTTGGCGCTCTGACAGTAGTTCACGGAACGAAAACCCCAAACAGGCTGCCACAGTTCGAAAGAAGGGTGAAGCAGAGCTTTTTGAGCGTCTTGAATTGCGACAAGCGCTATGGTTCTATTCGCCCATGTCGATGAACAAGATGGTTACAAAGTACATCGCCAGAAGCAGCCATCGGAGTACTATACCTCGAGCATGGTATGTGCTATGTAGTTCATAAAAATTACAGGCCGCAACGTATTCAGTTCAGACCCTCATAGATACTTCCCAGCAGTCATCCTTTTTTTTTGGTGGGGTCATCGCGGGGTAAAACGGCCTGTCGAAATCGCCGCTGCTGTTGCCGCTACCGTGGTCATCCCTGTCGATGGACTCTGCTCCTTAATGTTCTTCGGCTGGTGTGCATCCTGTTCATAACAGTGTCCACCCAAGATCCTAAAAGTGCCCCCGCTGCGGGCAGTCCCATCCCAAAGAATATGTGCCCTCATGCACCCCCAGCTGCATTCTCTGCGGAGGCCCTCGTATGACCGGAACTTGGAACTGCAAGGCACGAGGCCGTAAACTAGCGTCCCCGAGGAATGCTCTCTCTCCCCCGCCCACGTCACGGCTTTCCCGCTGCGATCAACAAACCACAACCAACGGACGCAGCTCGACGGCTTCCCGGTCATCTTCTAGATCCCGACAGAACGGGAGCAAGAACTCGCGTCTCACCTGGGAAGACCGCGTTTCTGACAACGCCACCCGTCATCGCCCACCACCCCAGTCCTCCCAAACAGATCCGAGAGACCAGGAACTCAGGGCCTTGAGCGACGAGGTAAGCCGCCTTTTCCCCCTCCTAAGCACCCCCGCCCCCTCCATTCCCCCTCAACCAGCACCCTCTCTCATAAACCCGACCTCATCATCCACAGACACTTCGAGCACTCCCCCGCCGCAAAGAAGCAGCGCACCTCAGACGCCACACCCCTCCCATGGCAGCACTCGGAGCCAGATTTGGCCACAAACTAAAAGAGCTAGACGCCCGCCTCGAGGCCAGATTCAATCACCATGCAGCCACCCCAGTCGAAAAACTTGAGCAGCGCATGGACGCTATGCTTACCAAGATGCTGGAGCTCATGGAACACAATCTTACCCATCGTTTCACCCAACTTCAAACCCCCTCCACTCCCCCATCCTACCTCCGCAAGCTCAAACCACCTTTCCTGAGCAACACATACCAATTGACACCCGTCTCACTCTACCCTCCTCAATCCACCCACCATCTAATATGGCGGGATGGAACACTAATTATCTCCCCATTTAACTTCTAACTGCCGCGGCTTCCGGGACAAGCGCGCACCTCTGCAACTTCTCCTTCCCATCATCACACCTACACCCCACATACTTCTTTCCAGGAAACTGCACACCGGGCAACCCTTTCCAGCTACACATCTACACACTCACATACCACTAGCGCACCCAGGGCGACCGCACACATCTACCACAGCCTCACCTAAAAACTCCTCTCATCACGTCTGAGATGCCCTGCGTGATCACAGAACTTATACATCACACACATGCACTTCCTTCAATCTTTGTAGCAAATATATACCACCCCCCGTCCTAGCCGATGGCCCCGCTAGAATCACTTCTGCGAAAGCTACACCATCTAGCAGGGAAACATCCCCTACTCATCGGTGGGGACTTCAACAGTCAGCATATTGAGTGGGGATACACAACCACGACACATAGAAGTCGCAGGCTCTGGCTGCTCCTGCAGAACCTCCAACCCACTGTTCACAACATGTTTCAGGCGCCTACGCGGATCGGCAACAGTGTCAGCATGGACACCAGTCCTGACCTGACGTTGAGCCGCTACCTCCCCGGTATTACCTGGAACAGAACACAACATAGACTGGGCAGTGATTATTACATCATACAAATCACTGTCCGGTACAGACCACCCCGTCACGCAAATACAATACACAAACACATTAACTGGGATGATGCCTTAAGCTGCACGCACCGCCCTTCCAGACACTCCCATCGCAGACATCGACGCATGGATGCAATCACTCAAGCATGACGTTCACCACAACACATTAAAACTACCACCGAAACCCCTACCCTGGACACACGTCTACCCCACCTATGGGAGGCTTATCACAGCCCCCTGGAACGCTGGAAAGGCAACAAACATAAGAGGACACTTAAAAAGCGGCTTGCCGCGCTACAGACACAAATCCAACAACACTCTGAGGATTTCTGCCGATCCAACTGGGGACAGATATGTGACAGCATCGCCGGAAACCTGTCCAGCAAACGCACATGGCAACTCCTCCGACACTTCATTGACCTCACACACACCAAATCAGCAACATAACACCACGTGACACGCCTCACACACGAACACAATGACGATCCCGACGCCCTCCTAGACACACTTCAAACCATGTACACCTCTCCAGGTGCACCCACACCTCTACCCCACTACACAGGACAAGCCATTCCCGCCCTCGACACCGAAATCACGGATACGGAAGTCAGAGCGGCCCTCCTGATTCTCCGCGCCAACTCCGCACCTGGTGCAGACCAGATCACGAACTCCACGCTCGGTAATCTGGACGACCAATCGATCACCCAGATTACGAAATACTTCAACCAGTGCTGGAGGGAGGGTAACGTCCCGCCGGCCTGGCGCCACGCGAAGGTAATATTCATACCCAAACCTAACAAACCACTCACACTCCAAAACCTTCGCCCGATTTCGCTAACCTCATGCCTCGGGAAGCTCTTCAAGCATGTTGTATTAGCGAGACTCACAAGTCACATGGCGGACAACAATCTATACCCGCATAGCATGGTGGGTTTCCGCCCCCATCTACCAGCACAGGACGCCATGCTGCAACTCACACACGACATATTCGACCCGCTTCTGCCGGGTCCCACCAAGGCAGTCTTAGCTTTGGATCTCTGCAAAGCTTTTGATCGCATTGAACATCAGGCGATCATGACTGCTCTATCCCCTTTGAACGTAGGTGTGCGCACGTACACCTACTTTCAAGCATTCCTCACTGACCGCACGGCAGAGATACACTTCGGCCTTCTGTCTTCCCCCTCTTACACGCTTCAGAGCATCGGCACCCATCAAGGACCCGTCCTTTCCCCCTTCCTGTTTAACATTACCCTCATCCCCTTCGCCCGAAAATTGTATTCCCAACCGAAGCACACTCTTTATGTCGACGGTATCACGCTGTGGACAACGCTGTGGTGGTGGTGGTGTAAACTTTATTGGCCATGACAAATTACAGGTGGGTGGCAGTGACCCCCTCATAGCCTGCGGGAGGGGCCCACACAGCGGGTTCCTCCCTTACAAATGATGTGCCAGCCCCTGGAGGGCCAGCCTGTTAGAGGCACTGGTGATGGTGAGTCGTTGGTCTGGAGTGCTGAACTTGACATCAGCTGTTCCCAGTAAGTGCCACCTCTGGGGGGGGGGGGGGGAGGTTAAGTGGAACAGGTGAGCAGTACATGCAGAAAGTCGCCTGGTTTGCCGCATAGTCGACAGGAGGAGTAGAATAGGTCAGGGAAACGTCCGTGCATGACTATCGAGTATGGGAGTGTGCGAGTTTGAAGCCTGCGCCAGAAAGTTGATTGCGTGTTTGATAGCGATGGGTGAAGAAGTGCGTGTGTCTGTCTGTTAGAGCGATATTGTTGTAGGAGGAGAATGCGGAGGAGGCGGTGTGCTCTCCCGCCCGGAGGGTAAGATCTCGGGCGAGGGCATGCGCCTCCTCGTTTCCGGGTAGTCCGGCATGTGCTGGTGCCCAGATGAGCGTTACGGTTCTGGCGGGATTCCAGCGTCGGAGTATGGTGCTGGCTTGCCGAGAGATACGACCAGTGCTATAATTTAGGATTGCTGTTTGCGAATCGGATATAATTTTGGTGGCGGCTGCAGAGGAGATGGCTAGAGCGATAGGCGATTCCTCAGCCGTGGTTATGGACGAGGTAAGAATGGTTCCTGCCGTGATGGGGCGGCCGTCACTGCGAATAGCCAGTATGGCTGCCTGTGCGCCTGATGATGCGTAGAGCGCGGCATCAGTGTATGACACATTGGGATCCTCTTCGTAAGCTCTGTGTAGCGCTAAGGCTCGGGCCTCCCTGCGCTTTTGATCGCGCTCCGGGTGCATGTGTTTAGGGAGGGGGGGGGGGGGGGGTATCTGAACTGCTGCCCTTATGGGAGTGGGGATTGTGTCAGTGCCAGGTATAACGCCGACAGGCGATATGCGAAGAGTCTGCACGGGAACGGGGGCTCGTCCTGTAGGGGTGCGTGTGAGTCTGGCTAGTTGTGCCGTTTTGGTGGGTTCGCAGAGTTCCTCAAAAGTATTATGTATTCCTAGTCGAAGAAGGCGCTCTGTGGAAGCGCATGTGGGAAGGCGTAAAGCTGTGCGCGTACTGCTCCTAATGAGGCCGTCTAAGCGTTCTCTATCTTTCGCTAAGAGGGGGAGATATGGTAGTGCGTATGTTATTCTACTGCTGATGTAAGACTGTGTTAGTCGAAGCGTGTTTGGTTCCCGTAGGCCCGATTTTCTGTGTGCCACACGTTTGATGAGCCTGGTTGCCTGTTGCGTATGGAGTGCTTGGATCCTGTCAGTGTGAGAGCCAGAAGTCGTGAGAAACATTCCCAGTATGCGAATCTTTGGGGCTGTGGGAATTGGTTCCTTGCCCAAAACGAGCTGTAACGGCGGCATAGAGAACACCTTACAGGAAGCAGCCACCCTCACCCATAATTACGCACGGACCATAGGACTGTCTTGCTCCGCAGAGAAGTCCGAACTGCACATCATCCGGCCTAAGAACTGCCGTTACCCTCGCTCCTCCATTGCCCCTGAAATGAATGGTGACCCGGTACTGGAGGTTGACACCCTCCGCGTATTGGGCCTGCACATCCAGAACGATGGCAAAAACGCCACCACCCCCAAGAAACTCAAGCAGGTTGTAGGCGCGATATCGCACCTCATCCGCAGGGTTCCGGGACAATCGATGGATGTATGGACGGACGGACGGACGGACGGACGGATGGACGGATGGACGGATGGATGGATGGATGGATGGATGGATGGATGGATGGATGGATGGATGGATGGATGGATGGATGGATGGATGGATGGATGGATGGATGGATGGATGGATGGATGGATGGGTGGATGGATGGATGGATGGGTGGATGGGTGGATGGGTGGATGGGTGGATGGATGGATGGATGGATGGATGGATGGATGGATGGATGGATGGATGGATGGATGGATGGATGGATGGATGGATGGATGGATGGATGGATGGATGGATGGATGGATGGATGGATGGATGGATGGATGGATCGATCGATCGATCGATCGATCGATAGGAGCGCCCCCTTTGAAACGAGGTGGTGGCAATTGCCACCATGCTCAGCTTTTCTGTCTTAATTATTTTTTCGTTTACTGTGTTGGCAATTCTCATTAAGAATCGCCATCCTCTTTACCTACGGTTTCCTACAATTCTAACCTTATGTCACATCTCAAAGAGACATGAAGGAGCGCGACCTATGTCGCCTCATTCATGCCTTTTGCGCCATATGGGAGCACGGATGCATTTATTCTACCGTTGAACAACAGTTACAACAAAGGGCTTGAAATACAGACGGCGGCGTCTCTGCTCGCGGCCGAAGGCTCTCTCCCCGCCTCGGCACTCCGAGAGGGAACGCACGGAGCCAGTCAGGGTTGCCAGGCCACTTATGAGTTTGGCTGTCCCAGGCGGCTGGTGGCTTGCACCTGTGTTGCAACTGTGTTGGTCGACCAACACAGTCCCACTTCGAGTTATTGATCAATTCGCTCTCGTCCTACCATAAGCTTGCCGTCCTGTTTAGCTCAATTGGTAGAGCGACTGCTCCGGTGTAGCGGTGGTCCTGGGTTCGAACCCCGGACTAGGACGAATTTTTCTTTAACTACGAAGTTTCTGAGAAAGCTGTACAGCTTTCCTTTGTAGCCGTATGGGAGCGCTCGGGTGGATGCCAATGAGTAACTCCCTTATTACTCTACTGGCAGTCCAACAATCGCCCCAGGTCCTTTTGACCGTTGTTTTTTTTTTTCCTTATTTTTCCTGTCCATCTTGATCTTAATGGCCGCGATCTCATTTTGCTCTATGCCTACCGACTGTTGGAGCTGATGTCGGTTGAGCTGTAACTGCTGGATGGCGAGCTGCATTTGCTCCAGGCTAGAATGCATCTGCAAACATTCCTCTCTAAATTCTGCTTTCATCTGTATGATCATATCCTTGATTTTTAGGCTATTTTCGGCAACCCCAGTTTGTTTGCGTTCAGAGTTTTGGGGGACAGGCCCTGCACTACCGATTTTCATAATTCTTTTTAAATTTTCCATTTCCTCCTTAAGTTTACGATTATCTCTCCTAAGCTCTTCGAGTTCTTTTTTCAGTTCTCTGTATTCATTATTGTTTCCCGACAACTGAGGACCCGAGGTAACTCGCGCTGCCCAGCTCACCTTTTCTGCTCTTTTCTCCGTGGTCTTCTCCTTGCATCGCTCCGTTCATCCGCCTCTGCTTTTGTCGATTGAAGCCCAACTGACCGACCGCGAGTGGCTTCTTGAGCTTTGGCCGCCGGCTGGGCCCGCCTCGAACCTGGTCCTGGGCCTTGACTCCCTGTACTCTGCAACTCCGGGGTCACGCAGCTTCTCCGCCCAACTCTTCTTAATAATGTACGGAGTCTTGAATTTCTGCTCATAAAGGCTCGAGTTGGTCTTTGGTGTTTCGTTTGGTTTTGGGTTGGTGTTCACCGTTACACACTCAACAGCACACTACACATTCATGTCCCTCCACAGGATTCAGTCTCCCGCATAGTTCACATCTCATTATCACAGTGTTACGGCAAACGTCGGCCCTGTGTCCCACCTCCCCACACCCGTAGCAGGCCGGTATCATTTTCTTGTAAAGGTAGCAGAGAATTTTCTCTCCGTTGCAGTCGACGTAAAATGGAACTCTTCTACCCGACAAGGTCGCCGCCACTGCGGCCGTTTTTCCAAATTTACTTACAGCCAGAATTTCCGTCGCTTTGGCTCTGATATTTCTTTGAATGTCATCTTCACTTTCCTCCGGATTAATGCCCCTCAGTAATCCCTTGCCTGTGTCCTCTGGGGATTTGGCGTACGCGCAGGCCTGATACTTGCACCCGCCTAACATTATCGCTTGCACTCCGAGGATTAGTCGAGCCGCTTCTATATTCTTTGTCCCTACCACGATGATATTTTGCTCCATACCGAGCCTGACTTTGACCTCGGTTTTTATGTCGGTCCGGCCAGTGGCTGATGCAATGGCAGTTGCAAATTTCCATACGTTCGCTCTGTATCTTCCCAAGTCCAAACCGCTACTTGGTCTGATAGTTGCCACGACATCTCCCGTTTCCAGCGCCGGGGGTCTCGGAAATGATTTACCTTGGTCTATGCTCAACTTGGCATGTTCCACGTCCTCATTTCTTTCCGACACCTGCCGGTCCGGCTTGGCTTTTCGCATCAAATTCTTAGAATGTGCCTCAATCCACTGAAGTAAAGCTGGATCCAGGACTTGCTTTCCTTCCTAATCTCCTTTATGAGGACTCCCAACTTGCATCTCATTGCGATCGTATCCTACGATCCCCTCGATGTCGTCACGCCAAGCGCCTCTGCCAACTGTGGTAGAATACCAGTTTCTTAACTCACATCTTAGTGGTTGATATCCACGTACTCGTGAAAACTTCGTGTATCCAACCGCTCTAAAGGTTTGCCTTTACAGCCGCCGAGGAGACGACAGCGAGATTTTGTCAGAGCGCCTCAGAACAGCGTCCGAGCAGATGCACTTCATCTTCTTCTCTCACAAGTGTCTGCTACACTGTTAAAAAGAGAAAAGAGGAGGTTTACTCTGACGCCTCCTTTCGGTGGCGAACGGCGATGTAAGTTGTCCTCAAAAAAGAAGTAAGCAAATATTGAGCTTAGCGTGACCACTAGCTCCGCTAAATTGCTGCTCCTCTTGCAAAAGAATTTAGCATGCAGTTACAGAAGACTATTGACCTCCTTGTTCACACCAGAAACATGCGCAATAAAAGGCGTCCTTGGGGACCTTCGACACGGTCTGCAGATGTCGATCGCAAAGCGGAAGCGACGACGACGAAGCTGAAACAGATGGAAGGCACACGCATTGCCGAACCCCCGCTGCGCCGAAACGCTGGCGCGGCATTCCAAGCCGTGGGGCTGTGGTGGCGGCGGCCGCAGCTCCTGCCGGAGCCGCCCTGCGCGGCGTCATGGCGTCCCAGTGCGTGCGAGCTAGCTGGCGTCGTCGAGAACAGCTCCCAGTCCGAGGTGGAAGCACAGGTCAGGCTTCCGGCGTTCCTCATCCCCCGTGTCAGTTCCGGGGACCTGCGCAGCGTGCTCGCTGTCTCCATCCTGGGGAAGTCGTCCTCTCCCGCTCCTTCAGCACTGACACCGATCTGAAGCGAGCGCAGAGGAAGAGCGTATCTACATCGCTTGACGGGTGAGAGTGGAGAACCTGCAGCACGGCTGGTGGCGGCGTTTTGGGAGGTGTAACCGACGCCCACGTCCACCAAGGCAACACCGGTGCAGGCGTCCTTGATCGAGGGATACAAGCCACCGAAGGAAGCAGAAACGTTGCAAGCCGTTGGGCGCACTGCCGAAGAAATGTTCGCTGCGGTATCCGGACTGGCGGCTGACGTCGCGAGAGGAGTTTACGGCGGCGAAAGTGGAGCGCCCGAATGCAGTCGAGGGCGGTGGGGTCATCATATATCCACCGCAGCTGCTGCAAAGGGCGCCCACATTCCACTCTGGCACCACAGCGCGTCTTCGAACACATCGAAGAGGCCAGGGCAGTGCTTTTTTTTTGTGTGTGCGGCAATGGAATGAGGGGGCGGTGGGAGTGCTGGACAGCGGTACAGGATGGACAATCACACTATCTTGGACACTTAAGGAGAGAGTAATGGGCTGGAGGACCAGGCAACAGAACGCGCACATCATCTTGATGGAGCCGGCTTTTGTGGGGGGGCCGGCGACCGAGGTAGTCACGATCACTTGTACATAGTTCGGATTTTCAGTGCCACATTTTCTTGCTTTATCTTTCTTGCACTTTTTGTCTTTACCGCGATATCTTTGCCACGTTGTATTTCGCGTGTTCTGCTTCTTTACCTTTGTCTCAGACTGGTCGGTTCATTTGCTCTTTCGTGTGCTTTACTGTGTACTTTCGCGTGGTGTGCCAATAAAAGTAAAAAAAAAATTGTACCCTTGTGTCTGTGCCAATTCTTTAAAAACTCAGCATTAATGTGGTCCAATCACCGCGGTGGCTGAGTGGTTAGCGCGCTCGGCTACTGAGACGTAGTTCGCGGGTTCGAACTCCACCTTGACGGCCACGTTTCGATGGAGGCGAAAACCGAAGGCCTCCGTGGTCTGTGCGATGTCAGTGCGCGTGTCGAAATTACTCCGGAGACCCCCATTGCGGCACCACTTTCTTCTTTCACTCCAACCTGCCTCCCTTCCCTTACAGCGCGATTCGGGAGTCCATCGGGATTTCAGAATATTACTGCGTCATTTCCTTTTCTTAAAAAACCATTATTCAGTTTTCAAGGGGGCGCAAATTATCGTTTCAGGATCAAATTGTGAGACGTGGCGGACGTCAGTAATTTTATATCAATGTTAATTAGATAGAAATACAGCTTGAATTAACTGTACTTTAATTAGACTGGTGGTTATAGCCAAAGGCGAGTTCGTAGCCGCAGCGGAGACGATTTAATATTAGTTTTTGAAGTGAAGAAAAACTCGTTCTCTATAACCCTACGCGATACATTGCGATGCTTTTCTACGCACAAAACCGAAAGGCAGCCCACGCGTTGCACAAGGCTCGAGTTCAGGGCATACGCAACGTCCGCTGGTTTCGTGTTGCAAAGCCTGCGGCGCCCATTTCGAACCGTCTACGCTGCTTTCTCGCGGCATGCAGTTCATTTTGCTGCGTCGCTCACTGCATTAAATGGATGGTCACCTCCAGCTACGCGGCTGCCGTTGATGGGAAGGAGTCTTTTGTATGAATACGAGCTCGCGATTCCATGACCGGACTTTGCTAATTAAAAAGTTCAATAACTTCTTAATGAGCTTGATTTTCAAAGTAACTGACGTCCGACGCGGCTGCGAAGTTGTTCGGGAAATAAATTTTTTTTTCTCAAACACATTGCCTTCTCAAAAAAAAAAAAAAAAGGAGGGGAGGGGGTTCTTCCTGTTCTTCCGATCATACTGAACTAGACTACATGAGCGTATGAGATGTCTCTTCAAAGCGAGATTAATAGAAGTAGTTGCAGTAAGAGAAACATCACTGAAGGATATAGAGTCTTTCTGTTCTGAGAGGGCTCCTCAGTTCAGGAGCCCTGTGGAGTCTACATCCCGCTTGGCTCAATGCACCAGCGCTGCCTGGCCTTCCGCGTTAGCGGCCAGCAGAGCATTTCCGCGGAGGAAAGAGTGGGAGAAGCTATGGGAGTTAGCGTCAATGGCTGTGAGAAGAAGCAAAGGAAGAGATCAAGTTGCGGAGTGGGGTTAATGCATGGAGGGCGGAACGAGATGGAGTTTGTCTTGAATTGCCTCCATATGCCGTTCCCTGCAGTAATAACAAACAATAAGATTCGGAGTAATAAAAATGTTAGGAGAGTACAAAATAAATAAAAGACCCACTTTATTTAATACCTTGCGACGCACGACGTTAAAGATGGGGTTGAGGAACCCGCTCCATCCATCTCGATAGTCAGCACGTCCTTCACGAGTCGTGTCGTGCTTTGTCCTTGCGTCTCGGTTGCGAAGTACAGTCAACTCCCCCCTCCGCCCCGCGCCCTCCACTTCAATGAGATTATGCATGAATTTGAAGCACTCCATTCCCCGTTCTCCTCAGATCCTTGCAGGGTCCTCATATCAGGGGTCGGAAGGTTATTGATTTGGGTCTGCTTTCGGTGTACTGTCGGAAAATACCATCAATTAAAAACTGCCATGGCGACAGTGCTTCTCATCAATGCGTTTATCCAGTGCAGCTGCTGCATGCTTTTGCGATGTGCAATTTTGCGATTTGGCAACTTGTAATCTCTCCTTTCTTCTCGAGGCATCCTCGCGGAGACGTCACGACTCGGGTATCACGTGGTCTACTGGTAGATCTCTGCGCCGGACTCAAAGCGGACTAAAACTGATGGCGAAGGCGTGGGCCAAATGCGGTGGATAGCAACTGCAAGAGGGCTGAACATGCAGGATGCAGAGGGGGGGGGGGGGGGACACTCGTAATAAAATCATTAAACTGCTAATTTTAATGCAGCCCACCAACGAAACAAGACTTAATATTAAGATACTTTCTCTTATGAGACAGAGCCTTTTACCATAAACGATGTGCTAAATTTAGTAATTTTATTCTAACATATTTATTGCGCTCCCGTTAGTGACTGTGTCTGTGTGGTGTAGCGACTGTGAAGGCATTATTTCTGTTGAAGTTGCAGCGCTTACAAAGCATAGAGTTAATACATTGTCAAGAGGTAGTTGGCAGTTGTTCATTGCTGCCGTAAAGCATATCAGCGCTGGCGCTATCTAGGAAGGCATAAATTTAATTCGCAGGTCTTAAAATCTGCCGTTTGCGAAGTGTTTGTCTTGAACTCTGATTGCTTCTTGTCATTGTCGTTTGTTAAGACCGCTATTTCCGAGTTTTCTTGAAGCGTCATTTTCTTAATCTGCGTGTGGACAGCGCTATGTTCTTCTTGTGCCTTCGTAGTCCACTACGGTCTGAAGCATTCGGCACTCTATGAAGCGATGACCTCACGGTTTCATAGTGTTTCTAATTATTACCTAGAGGAATAAATGGCGCTCCCGCTCTTCATCTGTTTCGGCTGCCCTTTTAGCGCGTTTACGCTCCCTATCGATTGCTAAATCCCTCGCACGGTTGGCAGTGTCGACTGGATGATCAGTCTGAGCGCGACCTCTGCGAGTACCCACTCTGGAGGACGTCGGCACCAGCTGACTTGCTTCGTGCACAGCGAGACGCTGGATAGGCAGCGCGCAGCGGCCGCGGCGACGGCGGAGGGCGCCGCTGCGGCTGCTGCGAGTTGCGTGGTACGTCGTGTGATTACTTGCAACTCCACTCCTCCTGTTCAATGTCATTCGTGCAGACAGCGAAATCGGCGCCGCTAGGCTAGTGAACCTTAATAGTGAACTTAAGTGAAATAGTGAACTTTAAAATAACGAATGTAACAGCCATCTTTTAGATACTTTATCGCGAATTATGCGAATACACCAGCTCCCAGTAGGTCCTTTCTTGCATTACTTCGAGACAAAGTACTTGCGAATGCATTTCCGCCACGGATTATGCTGGGTCTGTATCTCTTGATACATTACGTTTTTCTGTGCCTCCTTGTTTGCCAGCCGGTTTCGTTGGGCGGTAACTGAACAGATTCCGGGACCTGAACACATATAAGTGACAAAGGTTGTGTGCGCTGAGAGGCAACTGTCCTCAAGAGGGACGGGCTCGAATTTTGAGGTTATTAATAGTCTCTTATGGGCTTCCTCTGCATGTATAAGGTAATCCACGGCTAAGTATTGGATGCAACCGACGCTTCCTAGAATGCAGGACCGGAAGTGAAGGACGCAGCCCTCTCAAGTGCGAGCTCGGAATATGCCTGCATGCCTGGTCCCTCTTGCTCGATCCCTGCACTCGAATGCGGTCAGTGTCGCGCAACCTGGCGCCTTCTGCTTCGTCGGGCCGCTTTGCCCTTTTTCTTACTGGTTTTTTGTCAGGACGGCGCGGTCTAGGTTTTCCTGCAGGCCGATGCCCCTTGATGCACTTCACGCCTGTTTTGCTTGGAAGACGCGCTCTTCCCCTTTCATTACTGCGGTCAGCCTTTGACTCAACTGTGCGTGCTGTCTGACCAGTAACTGCAGCTGCAAGTTTACGAAGCGCAACGCAAGAAGGCTTCGCCTTTCCTTCTATCGCATTCTTTTCTTTCGCACCTGCCCACGCAATTGAATTTAGGTCTTCAAATTTGATCCGTTTTCTCTTGGTCCTTGCCCTTTCCCTTTTTCTCCGCCTAGACTGTTCCGCGTGCGTCAGGATGGATGGATGGATGGATGGATGGATGGATGGATGGATGGATGGATGGATGGATGGATGGATGGATGGATGGATGGATGGACGGACGGACGGATGGACGGATGGACGGATGGACGGATGGACGAATGGACGGATGGACGGATGGATGGATGGATGGATGGATGGATGGATGGATGGATGGATGGATGGATGGATGGATGGATGGATGGATGGATGGATGGATGGATGGATGGATGGATGGATGGATGGATGGATGGAAGGATGGATGGATGGATGGATGGATGGATGGATGGATGGATGGATGGATGGATGGATGGATGGATGGATGGATGGATGGATGGATGAATGGATGGATGGACGGACGGACGGACGGACGGACGGACGGACGGACGGACGGACGGACGGACGGACGGATGGACGGATGGATGGATGGATGGATGGATGGATGGATGGATGGATGGATGGATGGATGGATGGATGGATGGATGGATGGATGGATGGATGGATGGATGGATGGATGGATGGATGGATGGATGGATGGATGGATGGATAGGAGCGCCCCCTTTGAAACGGGGAGGTGGCAATTGCCACCATGCTCAGCTTTTCTTTCTTTAGTATTTTTTTGTTTACTGTGTTTGCAATTCTCATTAAGATTCGCCATCACCTTTGCCTACGGTTTCCTACAATTCTAACCTTATGCCACATCTCTGCTTTTCAGCCACCAATCCTCCAATCGCTTTTTGCTGACTTCCACTGCAGATTTATTTACATGACCATTGTTATCGTTAAACCCTAGGGCCTCAGAAAGAGTGACTGTGCCTGCATCGACATCCGGATGGATGTCGATGCAGGCACCCGATGCAGGCAACAAGCTCCCTCTAGTTTTTCCGACGCCCCTCGGAAATGTTCCTCTAAGTCAAAACTGGCCTCTATGGCTTTGCAGCAGAGTGGCAGCGCCACACAGCTAGCTGCTCCAGAGTTCCCCGCCTCATTCCTTTGGGTGTTCTCCTCTACCGCATTTTTGTCGCTCTGCGCGCCATTCTCTGCATTGCAGTGCTCAGCTACAACTGAGTCCTCTTCTCTGCAAGCCTGGCTTTTACGGCTCTCCTTTTCCTCGGCAGCCTTCGCACCCTTCTTGCGCCAGTATTGCAAAGGTAGCCTCTCGCGATCCTTTGTCACTGATGCCACTGTGACCCCACAACTGGCCCTTAGCGCGGTCACTTCTGTCTAAAGGATTTTCCTTGGTTTCAACTTGGAAATCGTTTTCGATAGGAAAATCTCTTTTCGCGGTCCTGCCGATCCGACGCTTGTATCGGCTCTCCTGAAAGGACCCCGCTCTTGATAGCCCCGACAAAGGCGTCCGTTGCCACTCCTACCTCACTCGGAGGAGAATCCTCGCACTCGTGTCGTTTAGACGCTATATCTTAAGGCTCTCTCTTAGCATTGCATCCGACTACTCCGGACACGGTCTCGGATGCTGCGGCTTTCAAACCACCGTACCGGCTGAACGCGCTGTCTGCCACTTCCCTCGTGGTGTCGCGATTTACCAACTCGGCTATGGTCACAGATTTTGCGGGTCCTATCTCCTGACCAATTTCGTCTGCAGCGCTTGCTCTCTAAGGAGCTCCGGCTCTCGCCCTACCACCATCTCATTGTATTTTGATTTCAAGCTCCAATCGCTTTAGTTCCCTTATTTCATTTTCAGCTTCCCAATTTCGCCGTTCGCTCTCTTTTTCCCACTCGCGATCAGCTTCCTCCTTACGCGCTTTTTCCTCCTGGTCAGTTTTCTTTTTACGCGCTTTCTCCTCCTGGTCGACTTTCGCTTTACGCGCTTTTTCCTTCTGGTCAACTTTCCCTTTACGTACTTTTTCCTCCTGATCAGCTTTCTCTTTAGCCTCCCGTACCAAGTTACATGCATCTGCAAGCTGATCGTTATTCTTGACGTGTTTAAGAATGATTTGGCATAGTTCAATTTTGGTTGTTTTGCTAGGCACTTCTACCGACAGTTCCTCGCATATCAACAGCAAGTCCGACTTCCACAATTTCATTAGTTCCATGACAACGCTTTCTCCGCTGTCTCAAAATGTCTTGAGATTAACCCCTCTCAATTGACATAGACTTGATTCCCAGTCAAGATTATTCTCTGAATTTAAAGCCTGGCGAATCCCATACCAAAAACCAAACCGCTCAACCGTAGAGAAAGCCCGATGTCGCAAGGTCCATCCCAGCTGCTGCCAACCAGTGTTGAAGACTGTGCTTCAATCCCACCGCTGCCACCAGTTTTGGAGACGGAGGGGACCCTGAAGATGACTGACTGGTTCAGCCCCGCAGGTCCGGGTTCCGAAGGTCGGTGTCGAACTCCGCTATGGAGTAAACTGTACAGAAGGTTTATTTTACGTAATTACAGTCGAGAAGGCAGTGCTTCGATCACAAAACAACATCCCGTTAAATAGGCTTCGGATTCCCCAGATCCCTGACTGGGGAATAAAGTTCGTAGATCGACGTCCAATCAGATGCGCACATGTGGACACTGGTGGTACCACCCACGGCAGGGGGCGGTACTGGGCTCTCGCTCTCTGGCAGCTCGGTTGATGGGAAGGGGAAGACAGAGTCATCAAACACTGATTCGTCACTGCGGCAAGTCTTCTGTGCGTTGCCTCCGCGGGAAAGGAGTCTCCCGCAGTATCCCCGCAGGTGCATGAACGTCCTCGAACTCCCCCGCCGGATGACCGAAGCACGAGACCTCTGTCGAGGACACAGCCGTCTTTCAATCAACAGCAACCGCTTGACCTTGCGTAGCACCTCTCCGTCCGGCGACTCCAGGACAGACTCGGACACACTACCGCCGCCGCCGTCGTCTCTGCTTCCGCCGCTGCTGCCGCCGTCGCCAGCCCTCGCCGCATCTTTTCCTTGCGATAAGTCACGTCCGGTACTAATTCTTCCCAGGACCGTGTCCTCCCATCTTAACAAGCCGAGGCGGAGCGTCATTTTCGCAACGCTGCTCGTAAGTGGGAGGCCGGATCCACAAATGTGCTGCGTGTCGAACAGAAGACGAACGTTGTCGGAACGCTGCCCGCTAACGAACCACATGACAAGGAATTACGTCCGTGCGAACACATTTTTCACATCGCAGGACGCTCGTTGTAACCCTCCCGAAACTGAAACACAGTAATGACACGGTAATGTGTGGCAGCATTCAACGCAAATTTAACACTTGCAAAGGCCCGAATTAGAACCAGCTGACGTTGACCATCCCTATTTCAAAGGGTGTAATTACCACTTATTTCAAGGCGAAAACCTTATGTGACCCATTAACAACGAAACCCGGCGTCGTTGTCGGCGTCCAGGAAATGTGGTCCGCAAAACCCCCATTGAAGTCATCAGTAAAGAAAATTTTTTCCGAAGGGGCGGAGAATTAAACCAAGGCCTTCTGATCGCTAGGCGAGCACGCAACCCATACGCCCCAAAACCGCGTTACTTCTGGCTAATAAAGGTGAACCTAGTGCATGCGTTGCCTTACGACTGTATTTTAATGAGTAGGTGTGTCATTAGAAAGGAAGGGAAAAATACGAATTAACATTTTGTGCTTTCACCAAAGCACGTAAGAAGTCTTAAGTGCTCTCCGTAATTTTTTTTTATAAATCCGTCGGGGCGTTACTAATAAAAAGAAGGACATGAAAATGCTCTCGATCATGTATTCGGTATCAGCCGCAAAACTTCAAAAATAGGAGGACGCTTAAGCTTCGCCTTTAAGAGTGGAACGCGACAGCGTGTTGCAGCGCTGTCAGGGGTCCACGGAACGCCATCAGAACGCCATCGTCCGTTCGGCGCGACGTCTTATCCGTTGGTTGTACAAACTGAAAATTGGTTTTTGAGGAAAGGAAATGACCCAGTCACAGTCTCACTTATCTTGCTGGACACCCGAACCGCGTATAATACGATTTTTTTTTTTTACGCAGCCCTCTATTATAGGTCATCGGTTCTAATCCTTGCCGCGAGCGAGGCTCTAACTTAACTAGTAAGTTTATGCTGCACGAATGCTGAATAGTATGACACCATCCGGAACATTCTCTAGCAAACTGTTGGCATGATACGATTGTTTTTACGCAGCCCCCGATTATTTCCTACACGCGGTGCCGACTTCTACGAAGACGGCTTTTCGACCGAACGAGATATATACGGTGTCGCGTAATGTCTTTGATATATCACAAGTAAAAACAATTATCCACCGACACTGCATGGTTCCAGCAGGAATGGCGCTGTTAAATTGTAGTTGTTTCTTGTTTGAGAGAGAGAGAGAGAGAGAAAGACAATTCATTGATCTCTTGTGAAAACTGAGAACTGCTGCCTCAGATATTTCTGTTACACCTAATCCCTTAAAATTTGGCGCGGTTGCACGTAAATCGTAGCTGCAAAATGTCGCTATACACGTGTGATTTTTCACCGCGAAAGCTTTGTATGCTTTCCGAAACCCATACTCCGCAGTCCACGTTTTGCTGAAAATTTTAAACACTGCCCTCACTCTAGTCTGTACCGAGTTATGCGCCCGTAGTTTTTCTATTATTTTCTCCCACAGAGCCTCCAGGGCCTTCATATAGAGGTTACATTACATTACAAGGAGTGTCGAGTAAGTTTTGCCTTTTTGGCTGCATTTTTGTGTGTGTGTGTGCGAAATGGAAATTTCACGTCCAAGTGAAAACTTTTGATGCCTTCTTTCCAAGAAGTACATCAAGTGTTCGTGTAATACCTATATATAACAGCATAGGTGCTCTCCCTTCAGCGCTGCATCACATGTCTCTACATTTTCAAGGAAAAACCAAGTGCAGCTGTTGCCGATACTAACAGCGCCACGCACTGGTGACCACTTTGCTATCGATGTAATGAACACGGGGAACAAATCCATCCAATTATTGTTTTCGGTCAATCTCACTTTCCGACTATGCTGACATTTGTCCGTCAACAAAAGAAGCATTTATCGGCGTTGAAAATTATTCTTTAAGGTCTTCTCGCCAGCCAATACCAACACGTGACGTCATTACCGAAAAGAGAGGGTTGTCATCATTTCCCAAAGTGAGTGGTGGTGTGCCGTAGTCTCTAAGATCCGCGAAAAAGCTCAGTGTGTATGCATGCATTTTACTTGCGAAATCTACCGGTGGTGGCGACACCTATATTTCGTTTCTTTGCCTTTCCCTGCTTATAAAATCTGCGTTTCCGGTGAAAGAGCTCCCTTCATGATAAGAATGCGGTTCCCTGTCGATGCAGGTCAACTTCTAATTGTCTCCAGCGTTCCCTAACTGATCTCTGTGCTCCTAAATTATTCCCTCAGTGTTCTCTAATTGTTCTAACTATCCATAAACCAGCTCAACTCGCCATCTTAGTGAAGATTAAGAATGCATTTTACAGTGACGTGCAAACCCTTTGTTGTTAGCAATGCTGACGTAAACGAGACAGTGCATGGAACAAAATGATTTAAATATCTACGCAGAAAAAAAAATGAATGATTTAAAGAGCTAAACTCTAAATTTTGAGCCCGTATGAGAAAATCAAATAGCGTTCATCTCTGATACGTATTCCAACCCCTCCAGTCACGTGTGATCAGGCTTATCCTTCTCGCGTCAGTTTCACTTTTAGAAGGCGAAGAAGGAGAAGAGCAGCCGCTTGTCGCAGCCCTGCTTGCGAAGCATCTGCTTTTCGTGAGGACGCACGACAGCCAAGGAGCATTAAAGAAGAGCCAGCTTCACGGCCAATGACGGAGCGTCGTCCTGCAGCAAGCGCCGCGGGCCGACGCCCCGCCCGTGGCACAGACGTCCGTGAGACGCGGTCTCCGAGCATCGCTACTCGGACACCGCCGGTGCGGCAGCCGAAAGAGCGGGTCACCAGGTAAGCAGGTAGTGCAGTACGTAAGCACCTAAGCCCTGATCACTTAAGCAGCGAAGCGAAGCACCTAAGCATTGAGCATCAAGCACCTAAGCACACAGCGCCGAAGCACATGAGCCCTTAAGCCTTGATCGCCTAAGCATTAAAGCTTGCGGAGGAAAGACCTCTTTCCCGAAGTCGCACTTCTGTTGCGCTAACGAATGTCACCGTATTTCCTACCTTCAGTCGAAGAACGGATTACGACAACAACGTAATGTCGTATTTGTTCGCGCGGGATCGCGATGTCAGTGCGCGTTAAAGAACCCCGGGTGGTCGGAATTGCCGGAGCCCTTCACTACGGCGCCCTCATAACCTGAGTCACTTTGGGACATTAAACCCCCTACAGACCAAACCAAAGCTAAAAAAAAGAGATGGGGCAGATTTTCCTCGCGAGGAAAAAAAATAGAAATGCAAAGTGTTATAAGGAAAGTGAAAATGCGCCGTAACTGTAACACTATATGGGATAAATCGTGAACGACTCTCCTTGGACGAGGGATGAAGATGGGAGGAAAACAAAGCAGAGAGAGGTGTCGCAGTGGAGGGCTCCGGGTAAATTTCGACCACCTGGAGATCTTTAACGTGCACAGCATGCGGATGTTTTTGTGCTGCGCAATGTCAGCACATGTTAAAGAGCCCCATGTGGTCGATATTTATCCGGAACCCTCCGCTGCGGAGTCTCATAGACGATGTGGTGCCTCAGGATTGATTGATCTCCGCACTGCTCCAGTGTAGGTTTATGGATGTTGGGTACCGCCGTATTTCTTTGGGAGGCCCATGTAGTGTAATGCAGTGTGGCCCTTTCCCCGCATGCTGGACAACTGCCTACATACGCGGTTTGGTGCATTTTACTGAGCATATAGGGGCACCGGTGCGTGCACGTTAGAAGCTGGCGCAAAATTGCACTTTGTTCCTGAGTTAATTTAGAGCGGAGAGTTGGATAGCGTCTCCTAGCCTGAAGTTCAGCTGTAAGTTCCTCCATAGAGTTTCCCAACAAAGACTGATGAATATTAAATGTGCCAAATAGCTACCATGTTCAAGCATTCACGTTATGGTTTATGGTCTGTTGGCGTTTAACGCCCCGAAGCGACTCGAGCTATGAAGGTCGCCGTAGTGCAGGGCTTCGGAAATTTCGACCACCTGGGGTTCTTTAACGTGCACTGACATCGCCCAGTACACGTTGGTACGGGCACGTTACAGCATCCAATGCGTTAGTGTGGATAGAAAAATTTTCTGGTTTTCTCAGTTTCTGTCAAGGTAAACTCGGCTCATTTCGAAAATAAAACTCCTCAGTTAGCCCTGCCTTCGTTCCCTCTTCTCTGCATCTTCCATCACAGGCTACGTTCCCCTTCATTTGGTGTCCGCTTTGCTGCTCCAGCAGACCAACATACCGAGCACTATATATGAGAGAGTTTGAGCAATGTACCGCAGACCGAGCAGTCTTACCTAAGTTTGTTTTTCTTCGTTCTCATGTACAGTGAGGGTGGCGCTGTCGTCGTCGTCGAGAGAAAGGACGAAAGACTCGGTCCTGAAGGAGTACCGGATACTCCTGTGGTGGTGATTGCACCTGCGCCTGCTCCTGTCTCCCACCCACCTGCAGCGCCGCAGCAGCAGCACCGCGTGCGCAAGCAGGCCACCCGCTTCGCCCACCGCCACGACATACGGCGACAGCTGCAAGCGGGAGACATGGTACTGCGCCAGCGCTTTGCCTTGCAGTGCTCCTCAACAACTCCCATTGGTACCTCCCTGGGCTTCATTCAATCCCCGGCAATTTTTCGCCGCTTCCTTAGCGTCTTTTTCGTCTGTTGCGTCGTTTGCCGATTTCGAGGACTGGGGGCACGGCCAGATGAGTCATGTTAGGCGTCAGGGCTCTCACCTCATAGATGGAATCTTTGGTTATCTGAAGCACCACAGTGTGCAGTGTGAGATTGACTGAAAACGTTTTATTGCATGAAAGGATCGGATCCTTTCGCTCTTCGTTACAACCCCACGCAGAGGGACAGTCAGGAAGGGATGAAGTGTTGGGAGGGTGCCACGGAACTAGCAGCAGGGCAAGCGTCTGACTGATGAGAGCATACGACGTAACGTGTTATTAGCGCTTAAAGAACCCCTACCGAGGATCTCGGATCTAAACCTCAGCTGAAGAGATGCTACCATGACCTCAGTGAGTGTCGGCCTGGCGTGTTCATTTTCTCCTTAAACCGCATGGGGCTCCCCTTATGTTGCTGTCATGGTCCTTAATATGATAGGTGCCACTGTGTTCAGTAAACGACCATACGATGTGACAGCTGCAGTATTGCTGTTACCAGTAGATGATGGTACAAAGACATGTGAGAGGCACAGTGTAACTCCTTGACAGCGAAGGCCGCCCATGTGTAAGACATGAAAGTTAAGAACAGACGGGGACATGCACTTCGTATACAGCCAGCTTTCGAAATCCTAAAATTCAACAAGTCTATGCTGTCGTTCACATCAGCGCGTCCTGCGTTTCAGGGTCTTCCCCGCGTGGTCGAGGCAGCCATGGACCCACGGCCTTACCTCGGCGTGTCCAGCAGCGCCCCGGACTTCACGTGGGCGCTGTCCTCACTGGCCGGTGCCTTCGTCACCGTATCCATCCTCATCGGTGTCGTCCGCTTCTTCGTGCTCAACATGCGTGCGTACACTCGAAACAGAAAAGAGCAAAAAGGGAGTAAGTTGGGAGTGCACAAGAGGACAGCTTACTCCCTTTTTACGCCCATACGCCGCATTCCTGTTTAGGGTGTATTCTCCTCTTGCCTTCTTGCTCTTATTGATCTCTTTCTTTGAACATTTATTCCAGGTTAGACAGACAGTTAAGTCTGATATTTGCAGAATACATGTGTTATATTCTGGCTGTAGGCAGTTGCCTTTTCGGATTCTTTTTTTTAATTATCCTTTGCGCTGATTTAACAGCTGTACGCATTCAGCACAATTATAACACAGCATCAAAACTTCCGTTGTTTTCTTTATAGAAGTTCACTTTTGCCAAGAGTAGTCTGTAGTTTTTTTCTGAAAATCTGGTGAAATTTTTGTTTTGAGCATGGGACAAAATGAAACTACTTTCACCCATTTAGCTACGGAACCAATAGGCGCATCTTTTCCACTTTTCTTATATCTTAGCCACTGACGACCACCACCTCGAAACCGTCGGTAAGTTTGTGATGATGGGTCATGAAATATAAGCTACTTTTCCCTTTCATACCTATAGACAACAAGTGCTGACCGTGTACATCTGTGCATTTACCCACTGCCCAGGTGGAGCGGAACGAGATCACACACAGCCATACGGTACGTTTGAGGAAGCGGGCACACATGCCCGCTTCTAAGGATGATATGTGCATGCAACCGCGACCAGACGATGCAATCTAAGGCTTGACGACATCTCGTCTGGTCGAGCAGTAGGCTCAAGTTGAAAGAAAAAGGAGCGCCGACCAAAGGTTGCTGTTAAAATGTTGGACGTTTCGTCTACCGTAAGGAAGCCTTGTCCACACGCGCCTTGACTCACGTTTGTATTGCCGTCAAATGTGCGTGCACGTATTCTCACCTGTCTTCTGACCACATTTTCACCAATCACGACCCTCTTTCTTCTCCTCTTCCCCTTCCCCAGTGCAGAGAACACATATCCATCTTTCCGGCCGACCTCTTTGCCTTTCTTTTCATTAAACTTATCTCTTCTTCTCTTCTTAACACCTGAAGGAATTGCTTCGTAAAATGTGCAGTTCCCCAAAATTATTCCACGCAATTAGGAGCGCTCTGCGCTGTGCAAACTACGTGAATACCATGCGTAAGGGGAATTCCAATAAATGCTGTGGAAACAATTGCAGCCCATCATACCGCACTGCTTCCGGCGTGTATCCGCGGACATTTATTGGCCTTGGCACCAAAACTTGCTGCATCCGCAGTGAGCACTGCGCGCGCTAAGCTGCCCTGGTTGTGCATCGCTTAACCGCTGCACGACTGCGCCAGGAGGGGTGTGATGTCTCTCAGGGATCTAGGAGTGTGAAATCTGCATATATAGGATTTAACCCATTACGCTATGGCGTCATACCCTTAAGGGGGAGCTTATGTATCCTCACCAATATTTCCTCCTCCGTATTATGGCTGCTGTTCCAACGTCGCAGGTTCTAGCTGGTTGGGCGCCAACGCGGTCGTTCCCGGTATGAGCGGCGGCCGGACCGCGGTAGTGTGCTACTGGAACTCGTCCAGCCTTCTGAGGGCCGCGCCCAAAGACTACGACCTGAGCAAGCTGTGCGCCCACTGCTGCACGCACCTCGCCTGCATGGCTAGCTTTAGTTTTAGTCTACATGGGTAATTCAACTACTGTAACCAAATGCACAAAGAAAAATAATTGATGGATGGCACGCGAGGCTATTCACCTCAAGCATAAAATCAAACGACTGAGAAAATCAAACAAAATGCGCCCGGTTCGAAACTAGCTTACTCGCCTTCACTCTCTAATTTATTAAAAAGAAAAATAAGATTGCTAAACTGACTGATTGTAACACCACACTTGATGGGTTCATTAAAACAGCACCCAGCAAATCCTGGAGATATCTAAGTTCCTAACGCACAAGCAGCAAGACAAAATCCACCGAAGGAATTGACGCTGACACCTCTAACACTCACTTTCAGTCGTAGCTCACACACGACAACGACTGCTGTGACCTTACCCTCGCATTTGAATGTAAGACCACGGTAACATGTACTCTGTCAAACATTTTGTCCGTACTGTGACTGAACATCGCTACTTGGGTGTAGTCATCACTTCTGACTTAAACTGCACTACGCATGTTCAAAGGATAGCTAGCAAAACAATGAACAAATTATTTTTCCTTAAAAGGGCCCTTCGTCATTCTTCATCTGATACAAACTTCTTGCTTACGTCACCTTTACCCGTACAGCCATAGAATACGCTAACATAGCTTGGTTCCCCCACACTAAAAACAACGTTAAAACACTTGAAATTGTGCAAAGGAAAGCCTTGCGCTTTATCTTCAACTGCTATGGCCGCATGTCTTCAGCCACATATCGTTTACACACGGCAGGGCTTCACACGCTGTCCGGCCGTGCCAAATTACACCGCCTAAAGTATCTGTATTTACTGCTTAATAACGTATTAAAGGTGTCTCCAAGAGACTTTGTTCGTATAAACACTACAAGAGGAACACGTCACAAGCATGCACTCACCCTTGAATAATATTTGTCACAGTAATACTTTCCGATATTATTTTACCCACAAGTTGTCCGAGATTGGAATAGCTTGCATACATCCGTCACAGCCCAGCGCACCATAGACAAATTTATTACCTTCGCTGAGAGCTCTGTGTTTACATACATCTCACCATAACATTGTTCATAATCTTATAATATAGTGTTCCTTTCAGTGTATTTATTGTATTCAAGTTCCATCATCAGTTTTATGACACGATTGATTCATTTATTATTATCATGTGTATTGCATGTTTTGCCTTAATTTTTTACTCTTGACGTTTGATTTTTGACTTTGAGGGGGGCCACGCCGCGTCCAAACCCCTTTGCAACGCTACCTGTTAAAACAAAGGGTCGACTTCACGTAGAGATCGGCTTTAAGATGCAGCGTCCGCGATCACACGACCGCCCCTTGCGCATAGCTGGCGCCTCGCGCCAGCTTCGTCGTAATTCGTCTGTTCGGCGTGCGATCGCAACGAGACGGCGTCAGAGACAGCGTCAATCGAATCACAAGATAATCAGCCGTGACTGGACGACGCAGCATTCTGCATTCCTGTGCAGTAGCAAACGCAGCAGTCATGATAGAGCCGCTACTGGCGAAGAAGCACATGAGACGCGTTGTGGAAGGGCCATAGATGCAGCCTGTTGGAGCCGGAGGGGCCCTGAAGATGACTGACTCGTTCAGCCCCGCAGGTCCCGGCTCCGAAGGTCGGTGTCGAACTCCGCTATAGAGGAAACTGTACAGAAGGATTATTTTACATATTTACAGTCGAGAAGGCAGTGCTCAGATCACAAAACAACATCCCGTTAAATAGGCTTCGGATTCCCCAGATCCCTGACTAGGGAATAAAGTTCAGAGATCGATGTCCAATCAGATGGGCACATGTGGACACTGTGGTACCACCCACGGCAGGGGGCAGTGCTAGGCTCTCTCGCTCTCTCGCAGCTCGGTCGATGGGAAGGGGAAGACAGAGTCATCAAACATTGATGCGTCACTGCGGCAAGTCTTCTGGGCGTTGCCTCCCCAGGAAAGGAGTCTACTGCAATCTCCCGGCAGGTGAATGAACGTCCTCGAACTCCCTCGCCGGATGACCGAAGCACAAGACCTCTGTCGAGGACGCAGCCGCCTTTCAATCAACAGCAACCGCTTGACCTTGAGCAGCACCACTCCGTCCGGCGACCCGAGGACAGACTCGGCCACACTACCGCCGTCGCCGCTGCTTCCGCCGCTTCTGCCGCCGTCGCCAGCCCTCGGCGCGTCTTTGCTTCGCGATGAGTCACGTCTGGTGCTAATTCTTCCCAGACCCGTGGGCTCCGATCTCAACAGCCTCTAGATTTGTCGATGATTTCTTCTTTTAGCAGTAAAAATACATCTCGTATCGAAAGGTTTGGTCTAAACCCGAACACAGTGTTTGGGAAGAAGCTGTTTTTATCGAAATGTCTGTAAATTCTTTTCTGAATAATTTTTTCCATCAACTTGCCGAGGCACGACGTGGTCGATATAGGCCTAAATTCTCAATACTGATTTCTTTGCCGGGTTTCGGAATAAACAGAACTCCTGCCTTCCAAACAGCAATTTTTCCTTCCAACCAGCATTTGTTGAAGAATTCCGTGATAGCCTCCAACGACTTGTCCAAGTTAGCTAGCAGTTTGGTGATCACAATATCTCTGCCAGTGCAGGTATCCCTTCTCATGTCCAAGAGTGCGGGACGCACCTCCCAGGTTGTGATCGCCTCGTTCATTTTCTCATTCTGTGTGTTCGTGTATTCATCCGTGTCCAGACCGACACCTTCCGTTTGTATGTATCTCCTTTTGAGTCCTGCAATGAGCTCCCTTCCGCTCCCCTTGAAGTTGTGTATGGCTTTCAAGAGATTCGCTTTTCGCTCTGTTCTACTCGTTCCTCGGTCCATCAGGCATCTCAGTATGGACCAGGTTGTCTTGAGGTTAGGTCTGCCATTGAGAGAGTCGCAGTGGTTGTGCCAGTTAGCCTTAGCCAAATTCGAGGCACACTGCTCAGCGTGCTTCTTAAGCTCGGCTATTCTTTTTTTTTTAGGTTCCTGTTGAGCTTCTGCTTTCTCCACCTCTTTGTGTGACCTCTCCTCACTTCCCACGGGTGCAATATGCCAGTCAATGCCAGTCGATGTCTTAATTTTTTTGGTGAGAGTTTCCACGTCCTCCATAAGTGTTTTCGCCCTTGCCTCGTAATCGTCAATGCGGTGCTCCTCCTTTTCTCTCGTGCACTCCTTGACTGTATCCCAGTATGTAATTCTCGCTGCCCCTATCCCTGCTGCTCTTGTTTTACTCCACCGTAGTCTCCAGGATAAAATGATCGCTTCCCAAGTTCGCCTTGAAATTCTCCCAGGCGGCATGTCTTAGATTTTTTCTTAGGCTTAAATCCGGACTAGTGTCCTTACAGACACTATTGCCCACTCTAGTAGGCTCGATTGGGTCCGTTAGGATTGTTAGCTCTTCATTCGTGATTGCATCTGCTAAGTGTTTCCCCTTCGCAATCTCATACGAGTAGCCCCATAGGTAGCTTGCGGCGTTGAAGTCCCCTACAATTAGAAGTGGACCTCCATTAGACGTAATTTTGTCTTTTCTAATAATTTCCTCGAACACACCCCTTGCATCCTTCGGCCTGCTATAGATATTTACGATCCAAGTTCTCTTGGTTTCTCTACGAAGGGGCAACATTTCTATGCAAGTATATTCTACCCAATGCAATTTCATACCAACGATTTAGGCCGTGTATTCTTTGGGTACTAATATGCACGTGCTTGGGTGCAGACTAAAAATCTTGTATACAATTAGCTCCGCATCAGCATTAGTCTCCTGCAGCGCTATTACCGCGGTTTTGAGATCAATGATATTTACATATTGCTGTAATGTGGCCTGTTTTCTCCCAAATCATCTGCAGTTCCATTGCCAAATTATTCATTTGATTTTTTTTATTATGACTGTCCCTCTTGTTCGGGACACCCATCGAAATCATCGTCTATACCTCTACTGACAGTCCAACTCTCGCCCCAGATCCTTTTGACCGTTGTTTTTTTTTCCTTATTTGTCCTGTCCATCTTAATCTCAATGGCCGCTATTTCATTTTGCGCTATGCCTACCGACTGGTGGAGCTGATGTTGGTTGAGCTGTAACAGCTGCATGGCGAGTTGCATTTGCTCCAAGCTATAACGCATCTGCAAAAATTCCTCTCTAAATTCTGCTTTCATCTGTATGATCATATCCTTGATTTTTTTAGGCTATTTTCGGCAACCCCCGTTTGTTTGTGTTCAGAGCTTTGGGGGACAGGCCCTGCACTATCGATTTTCATAGTTCTTTTTAAATTTCCTATTTTCCTCCTTAAGTTTAAGATTATCTCTCCTAAGCTCTTCCGGTTATTTTTTTTTTTAGTTCTCTACATTCATTATTGTTTCCCAACAACTGCGGAGTTGAGGTAACTCGCGCTGCCCAGCTCACATCTTCTGCTCTTTTCTCCGTGGTCTTCTCCTTGCATCGCTCCGTTGATCCGCGTCTGCTTCTGTCGATTGAAGTACAACTGACCGAACGCGAGTGGCTGCTTGAGCTTTGGCCGTCGGCTGCGCCCGCCTCGAACCTGGTGCTGGGCCTTGATTCCATGTCCTTTGCATCTCCGGGGTCTCGCCGCTTCTCCGCCCAACTCTTCTTAATAATGTACGGAGCCTTGAATTCCTGCTCACAAAGGCTCGAGTTGGTCTTGTGTTCACCGTTACACACTGAACAGCGCACTACACATTCATGTCCCTCCACAGGATCCAGTCTCCCGCATAGTTCACATCTCGTTATCACAGTGTTACGGCAAACGTCGGCCCTGTGTCCCTCCTCCACATACTCGTAGCAGGCCGGTATCATGGCAATTTCCTCGCTGGCGTCCCAGAACCCTCCTCGCAGCGCCGCCTCTCCTCTCTTTCTCCGTTCTCCTCTTTTTTTTCTTTCACGGCTGTTGCGCTCTTCGGTCTATTCCTCCGGCGAGTCTGCCTCTGCGCACCGCCGCCGCGAATCTGCGCGTCTTCTGGACCGCGGCCTGGTCAGCGCACCTCTCAATGTGCTGACGCATGAACACGTAGGTGGAGGTGGAAACGTTTATTGCCAATGATGTAACTCGTAGGGGCGCCTGGTTTGCCGCAAAAGTTTGCATGATGACGAGAATTGGTCTGGGTATCGGGCATGCAGCAGTATTGGGTATTGAGCAGTCCGGGTTTGTAGTTGTCGCCAATGTGCAGCCTGCGCTATGGTGAGGGACGGAGCGGGGGGTGCGTATTCCCTTCATTTGGGTCGGTAATACGAGAGAATATCACGGAAGGAGACCAGGTAGTGCGCGGGCAGCGGGCGAACGGACCGTCGTGTGAATCGCCCTTTAACGCCATTTTAAGTACGTGCGCAGTCGCCTTCTTTGCGCGAGGAACGTACCGGCCACACAAATAGCTTGAAGGGCAACGCGAAAATCGCGAGCCGGCCGCCCTAGAAGCTCGCCAGGAGCAGAACAGCTCTAAAAGAAAATACGAGCACAACCGCTTTATTAAGGCGAAAGCCTTTAATGCCTCATACTGTCGTGAGCAGGGAATGCTAGCAAGTGTGTTCGAGTTCCGGCAAAGAAAAAGAAAACTTTGGAGAATGGGAATCGAGCCAGGGCGTTTGGCACTTCATAGTCGCTGCCATTCCGCCACGAACACGGTTTGAGCAAGAATAAAGGCAGATCTAGTGAACGCGCGGGTTCCGTGAGTGAAATAAAACAAATAAAGAAATGCAAATATGAAAAGAAACAAAATAATAAAGAAATTAAACTATAAAACATGAAAAATATTAAAGAACACAGACCGCGTGGTCCAGAAGACGCGCAGATTCGCGGCGGCGGTGCGCGGAGGCAGACTCGCCGGAGGAATATAGACCGAAGAGCGCAACAGCCGTGAAAGAAAAAAAGAGAAGGGAGAAAGAGAGGAGGAGGAGGGGCGGCGCTGCGAGGAGGGTTCTGGGACGCCAGCGAGGAAATTGCCGGTATCATTTTCTAGTAAAGGTAGCAGAGAATTTTCTCTCCGTTGCAGTCGACGTAAAATGGAACTCTTCTACTCGAGAAGGTCGCCGCCACTGTGGCCGTTTTTCCAAATTTCCTTACAGCCAGAATTTCCGTCGCTTTGGCTCTGATATTTCTTTGAATGTCGTCTTCACTTTCCTCCAGATTAATGCCCCTCAGTAATCCCTTGCACGTGTCCTCGGGGGGTTAGGCGTACGCGCAGGTTTGATACTTGCACCTGCCTAACATTATCGCTTGCACTCCGAGGATTAGTCGAGCCGCTTCTATATTCTTTGTCCCTACCACGATCGTAATTTGCTCCAAACTGAGCCCGACTTTGATCTCGGTTTTTATGTCCGGCCGGCCAGTGGCTGATGCAACGGCCGTTGCAACTTTCCATACGCTCGCTCTGTATTTTCCCAAGTCCAAACCGCTGCTTGGTCTGATAATTTCCACGACATCTCTCCTTTCCAGCGCCGACACCTGCCGGTCCGGCTTTGGCTTTTCGCACCAAATTCTTGGAATGTGCCTCAATCCACTGAAACGAAGTCGGATCTAGGACTTGGTTTCCTTCCTCATCTCCTTTATGAGGATTCCCAACTTGCATCTCATTGGGATCGTATCCTATGATCCTCTCCATGTCGTCAGGCCAAGCGCCTCTGCCAACTGTCGAAGAATACCAGTTTCTTGACTTACATCTTAGTGGCTGGTATCCACGTACTCGTGAAAACTTCGTGTATCCAACCGCTCTAAAGGTTTGCCTTTACAGCCGCCGAGGATACAACAGCGAGATTTTGTCAGAGCGCCTCAGAACAGCGTCCGAGCAGAAACGCTTCATCTTTACTCTGACGCTTCCTTTCGGCGGTGAACGGCTAAGTTGTCCTCAAAAAAGAAGTAAGCAAATATGGAGCTTAGCGCGACCACTGGCTCCGCTAAATGGCTGCTCCTTTTGCAAAATAATTTAGCATGTAGTTACAGAAGACTATTGACCTCCTTGTTCACACCAGAAACATGCGCAATAAAAGGCGTCCTTGGGGACCTTCGACACGGTCTGCAGATGTCGATCG
Organism: Amblyomma mixtum; assembly: GCF_055824585.1. Classification (NCBI taxonomy): domain Eukaryota; kingdom Metazoa; phylum Arthropoda; class Arachnida; order Ixodida; family Ixodidae; genus Amblyomma; species Amblyomma mixtum. The sequence continues at coordinate 202,493,033 of NC_143014.1, forward strand.
CAAAGCGGAAGCGACGACGACGAAGCTGAAACAAATGGAGGGCACGCGCATTGCCGAACCCCCGCTGCGCCGGAGCGCTGACGCGGCATTCCAAGCCGGGGGGCGGTGGTGGCGGCTGCCGCAGCTCCTGCCGGAGCCGCCCTTCTACGCGGCGTCATGGCGTCCCAGTGCGTCCGAGCTAGCTGGCGTCGTCGAGAACAGCTCGCAGTCCGAGGCGGAGACACAGGTCAGGCTTCCGGCGTCCCTCGTCCACCGCATCAGCCCCGAGGACCTGCGCAGGATGCTCGCTGTCTCCATCCTGGGGAAGCCGTCCTCTCCCGCTCCTCCAGCTGTGACACCGATTTGAAGCGGAGCGCAGAGGAAGGGCGCATCTGCATCGCTTGACGGGTGAGCGTGGAGAACCTGCAGGACGGCTGGTGGCGGGGTTTCGGGAGGCGCAGCCGACGCCCACGTCCACCAAGGCAGCACCGGTGCGGGCGTCCTTGACCGAGGAATACAGGCCGTAGAAGGAAGCAGGAACGTGTCAAGCCGTGGGGCGCACTGCCGAAGGAATGTTCGCTGCGGTATCCGGACTGGCGAATGACGTCGTGAGAGGAGATTGCGGCGGCGAAAGCGGAGCGCCCGAATGCAGTCTAGGGCGGTGGGGTCATCATAGCCACCGCAGCTTCTGCAAAGGGCGCTCACTGTCAACTCTGGCACCACAGCACGGCTTCGAACGCATCGAAGAGGCACTCGACCAGGGCAGTGATTTTTTTTGTGTGTGTGTGTGTGGCAAGGAGGGGCGGAGGGAGTTTTGGACAGCGGCAAAAGATGGACACTCACAGTATCTTGGACACATTTAAGGAGAGAGAAATGGGCTGGAGGACCACGCAACGCAATGCGCACATCTTGATGGAGCCGGCTTTTGTGGGGGGGCCGGCGACAGAGGCAGTCACGATCACTTGTACATAGGTCGGATTTTCAGTGTCACATTTTTTTGCTGTATCTTTTCGCACTTTTTGTCTCTATCGCGATATCTTTGCCAAGTTGTATTTCGTGTTTTCTGCTTCTTTACCTTTGTCTCAGAATGGTCAGTTCATTTTCTCTTTCGTGTACTTTACTGTGTGCTTTCGCGTGGTGTGACAATAAAAGTAAAAAAAATTGTACCCTTGTGTCTGGGCCAATTCTTTATAAACTCAGCATTAATGTGGTCCAACCACCGCGGTGGCTGAGTGGTTAGAGCGCTCGGCTACTGAGCCGGAGTTCGCGGGTTCGAACCCTACATTGACGGCCGCGTTTCGATGGAGGCGCAAACCGAAGGCGCACGTGGTCTGTGCGGTTTCAGTGCGCGTTAAATATCCGCAGGTTGTCTAAATTATTCCGGAGTCCCCCATTGCGGCACCTCTTCTTTCACTCCAACCTGCCTCCCTTCCCTTATAGCGCGGTTCGGGAGTCCATCGGGATTTTATACAATTACTGCGTCATTTCCTTTTCTCAAAAAGCCATTATTCAATTTTCAAGGGGGCTCAAATTATCCTTTGAGGAGCAAATTGTGAGACGTGGCGGGCGTCAGTAATTTTATATTAATGTTAATTAGATGTAAATACAGCTTGAATTAACTGTACTTTAATTAGACTGGCGGTTATAGCCAATGCCGAGTTCGTAGCCGCGGCAGAGACGATTTCATATAAGTTTTGGAAGTGAAGAAAAACTCGTTCTCTATAGCCCTACGCGATACATTGCGATGCTTTTCTACGCACAAAACCGAAACGCAGCGCACGCGTTGCACAAGGCTCGAGTTTAGGGCATACGCAACGCCCGCTGGTTTCGTGTTGCAAAACCTACGGCGCCCATTTCGAACCGTCTGCGCTACTGTATCGCGGCATGCAGTTTATTTTGCTGCGTCATTCACTGCAATAAAACGGATGGTCAGCTCCAGCTACGCGGCTGCCGTTTCTGGGAACGACGTCTTTTCTATGGATACGAGCTCGCGATTCCGTGATCGGACTTTGCTAATTAAAAAAGGTTCAGTAGCTTCCTAATGGGCTTGATTTTCAAAGTAACTGACGTCTGACGCTGCTGCGAAGTTGTTCGGGAAATGAAAATTTTTTCTCAAACACATTACTTTCTCAATAAAAAAAAAAGGAGGTGGTAGGGGGAGGGTCTTCCTGTTCTTCCGATCATAGTGAGCTAGACTACATGAGCGTATGAGATATTTCTTGAACGCGAGTATCATATAAGTAGTTGTAGTAATATAAACTTCACTGAAGGAAATAAGTGGAGTCTTTCTGTTCTGTGAGGGCTCCTCAGTTCAGGAGCCCTCTTAAGCCTGCATCCCGCTTGGCTCAGTGCACCAGGGCTGCCTTGCCTTCCGCGTTAGCAGCCAGCGGAGCATTTCCACAGAGGAACGAGTGGGAGAAAGCATGGGGTTAGTGCCAGTGGCTGCGTGAAGGCCCAAAGGAAGAGATCAAGTGCCGGAGTAGGGTTTGTGCATAGAGGGCGGAACGAGATGAATGAGTTTGTCTTGAATTGCCTCCATATGCCGCTCCCTGCAGTAATAGCAAACGATAAGATTCGGAGTAACAAAAATGTTAGGAGAGTACAAAATAAATAAAAGATCGACTTTAATTAATACCTTGCGGCGCACAAAGTGAAAGATGGAGCTGAGGAACCCGTTCCATCCATATCGATTGTCAGCTCGTCCTTCCCGAGTCGTGTCGTGCTGTGTCCTTGCGTCTCAGTACAGTCAGCTCTCCATCCGCCCCGCGCCCTCCACTTCAATGGGATTATGGATGAATTTGAAGCACTCCATTCGTCGTTCTCATCAGATCCTTGCGGAAGGGGTTGGAAGGTTATGGATTTGGGTCTGCTTTCGGTGTACTGTCTGAAAATACCATCAAACAAAAACTGCCATGACGACTATGCTTCCCATCAATGTGTTTATCCAGCACAGCTGCTGTATGCTTTTGCGATTTGGCAACTTGTAATCTCTCCTTTCTTCTCGGGGTCACCCTCGCGGAGACGTCATGACCCGGGGATCACGTGGTCTTCTGGTAGATCTCTGCGCCAGACTCAAAGCGGACGAAGACTGATGCCGAAGGCGTGGCCCAAATGCGGTGGATAGCAACTGCAAGAGGGCCGAACATGCAGGATGCAGGGGGGGGGGGGGGGGGGCACACACTCGTAATAATATCATTAAACTGCTAATTCTAATGTAGCCCACCAACGAAACAAGACTGAATATTAAGATACTTTCTCTCATGAGACAGCATTTTACCGTAAACGATATGCTCAATTTATTCATTTTTTTCTAACATACTTATTGCGCCCCCGTTAATGACTGTCTGTACGGTAGCGCGACTGTGAAGGCATTATTTCTGTTGAAGTTGCAGCGCTTACAAAGCATAGTTAATACTTTGAAGGAACCGAGTTGCGCTATAAAAAAGACAGCCACAGGAAAAGCCAAGGAGACAGACAGACAGGTTCCTTCAAAGCAATGCACCAATTTGCCCAACAAGAAGTTCGTCTAAACTACCATAGTTAATACACTGTCACAAAGTAGTTGGCAGTCGTTCATTGCTGTTGTAAAGCCTATCAGCTCTGGTGCTCTCTAGGATAGCATAAATTTAATTCGCAGGACTTAAAATGTACCGCTTGCGAAGTGTTTGTCTTGAACTCTGATTGCTTCTTTGTCATTGTCGTTTGTTAAGACCGCTGTTTCCGAGTTTTCTTGAAGCGTCATTTTCTTGTTCTGCGTGTGGCCAGCGCTAAGTTCTTTTTGTGTCTTCCTAGTACACTACGATCCGAAGCATTCGGCGCTCAGTGAAGCGATGACCTCAGGGTATCAGCGTGTTTCTAAATATTACCTAGAGGGACAAATAGCGCCACCGCCTATGAGAATTTCTTAAAGACCGCTACATCCATGGAGGGAAGGCCGGGAAGACAGGGTTTCGTGTTTTGCTGGGGTAGTGTTAGGCCGAAAGCGCGGTTTGTACCTCAGAGTTGGTAGCTGCGCCGAGATGCTCTCCTCTGTGTGCAGGTTAGGGTATTCCAGTACTAGGTTTTTCGCGTCTTCAATAGATTTGATGGTTTAGGGGGTTTAACGTCCCAAAGCGACGAAGGCTATGAGGGACGTCGTAGGGATGGGCTCTGGAAATTTCAACCAGCTGTGGTTCTTTAACATGCACTGACATCGCCCAGCACAAGGGCCTCTAAAATTTCGCCTTCATCGAAATTCTGCCGCGGCCACGATCGAACCAGCGTCTTTCGGGTTAGCAACGGAGCGCCATAACCACTGAGCCACCACGGCCGCATATTCAATAGATTTAAAGCTGGTGAAAGTTCGGTTTTAGGCGGGTATGGAGATTTTCACAGCATTTCATTGAGCTTTGCCAGAAGAATAGTCGAATTTTTACGGGATTTTATGCCCAGTACCCAAGCCAATTAAGAAATTTTGTCTTCCCGGCATTCCTTCCGGTCTTCCCGGCATTCACTTCAAATATGGTGGATGAAATGTAACGCTGCCAGCTTACCGTCGAGTTATATTAAGAAACTCCACGCAAGGCATGTGAAGCAGCATTGCTCCATGGCACGTTGTGACAGCTTGGACTATATATCGTAAGTGTCACTTTATATTTTGCCTCTGGACACTCACAGCTGTGCTCATGTAGAGTTCGTCTACTTCATGTATGCGCAATGGCGCCGATATGTTTTTGTGGGTGCTACCTGTGTCGTAAATTTTGTTGGTGTACTTTATCACTGTTTGTGTGGTTGATATAAAAAATAGCTGCAGCTTAGCTCAGCTAACCCTGGTTATGCAAGCGGAAGTCACGCTTGCATAACCAGCGTGAAATCACGCTGCGGAGTATTGCTGCAGTGCCGCGTGTCTGCCACAACGTTGTCGGCGCTAATGCATGCAGCCCACATCTCTCTCTTACCACCGCCACGTACCTCAAAGCGCGATAGAGGCTTCCACTGAACCAAGGAGCCAGTTATGCGCCCTTCCTTTCCTCAAAATCATCGGAGTCTGGCACGTTATCAAAGCCACCGCCAATGAACACAATGAACGCCGGTGTCGCTTTTCTGCAACAACGTTGTCAGTGCAAACGCATGCAGCGCACATCTGTCACTACCGCCACGTAGCTCCTATGACGAATGTAACAGCCACCTTTTAGATACTTTATCGCGAATTGTGCGAATGCACAAGCGCCCAGTAGGTCTTTTCTTGCATTACTTCGAGACAAAGTACTTGCGAATGCATTTCCGCTACGGATTATGCTGGGTCTGTATCTCTTGATACATTACGTTTTTCTGTGCCTCCTTGTTTTCCAGCCGGTTTCGTTGGGCGGTAACTTAACAGATTCCGGGACCTGAGCACTTTTAAGTGACAAAGGTTGTGTGCGCTGAGAGGCAACTGTCCTCTAGAGGGACGGGCTCGAAAGTGCGACGTGGCGAATCTGGAAAAAGACAACTTAAAGGGGTTGAGACACCAAATTTTGAGGTTATTAATAGTATCTTATGGGCTTCCTCTGCATGTATTGGATGCAACCGACGCTTCCTAGAATGCAGGACCAAAAGTGAAGTACGCAGCCCTCTCAAGTGCGAGCGAGGAATATGCCTGCATGCCTGGTCCCTCTTGCTCGATCCCTGCACTCGAATGCGCTCAGGGTCGCGCAACCTGACGCCTTATGTTTTCTCGGGCCGCTTTGCCCTTTTTCTTACTGTCTTTCTGTCAGGACGACGCGGTCTAGGTTTTCCCTGCAGGCCGATGCCCCTTGATGCACTTCGCACCTGGTTTGCTTGGAAGACGCGCTCTTCCCTTTTCATTACTGCGGTCAGCCTTTGACTCACCTGCGCGTGCCGCCTGACCAGTAACTGCAGCTGCAAGTTTACGAGGCGCAACGCGGGAAGGCTTCGCCTTTCCTTCTATCGCATTCTTTTCTTTCGCACCTGTCCACGCAATTGAATTTATGGCTTCAAATTTGATTCGTTTTCTCTTAGTCCTTGCCCTTTCCCTTTTTCTCCGCCTAGACTGTTCTGCGTGCGTCTCTTGATCTCAACTAGCTCTCTCTAGTTTTTCCGTCGCCCCTCGGAAATGTTCCTCTAAGTCAAAACTGGCCTCTTAGGCTTTGCAGCAGAGTGGCAGCGCCACACAGCTAGCTGCTCCCGAGTTCCCCGCCTCATTCCTTTGGGGGTTCTCCTCTACCGCTTGCCTCTCGCTCTGCGCGCCATTCTCTACATTGCAGTGCTCAGCTACAGCTGAGTCCTCTTCTCTGCAAGCCTGGCTTTTACGGCTCTCCTTTTCTTCGGCAGCCTCGCACTCTTCTCGCGCCAGTATTGCAAAGGTAGCCTCTCCCGATTCTTTTTCACTGATGCCACTGTGACACCTCAACTGGCCCTTACCGCCGTCACTACTGTCTGAAGGGTTTTCTTTCTTTAAACCTGGAAACCTTTTTCGATAGGAAAATCTCTCTTTTCGCGGCCCTGCCTCTCCGACGCTTGTATCGGCTCTCCTGAAAGGGCCCCGCTCTTTAAAGCCCCGACAAAGGTGTCCGTTCCCACTCCTACCTCACTCGAAGCAGAATCCTCGCCCTCCTGTCTTTTAGACGCTATCTCTGAATGCTCTCTCGTAGCATTTCATCTAACTACTCCGGACACGGTCTCGGATTCTGCGGCTTTCCTTAGACCACCGTACTGGCTGAACGCGTTCTCTGCCACTTCCTTCGTGGTGTCGCGATTTACCAACTCGTCTACAGTCACACTTCGCGGGTCCTTTCTCCTGACCAATTTCAAATGCATCGCTTGCTCTTTCAGGAGCTCCGGCTCTCGCCCTACCACCATTTCATCGTATTTTGATTTCAAGCTCCAACTGCTTTAGTTCCCTTATTTCATTTTCAGCTTCCCAATTTCGCCGTTGTTTTTTTTTCCCACTCCCGATCCGCTTCTTCCTTACGCGCTTTTTCCTCCAGGCAAGCTTTCCCTTTACGCGCTTTTTCCTCCTGATCGGCTTTCTCTTTAGCCTCCCCTACCAAGTTCCATGTATCTGCAAGCTGATCGTTATTCTTGACGTGTTTAAGAATGATTTGGCATAGTTCAATTTCGGTTATTTTGCTAGACACTTCTACCGACAGTTCCTCGCATACGAACAGCAAGTCCGACTTCCACAATTTCATTAGTTCCATGACAACGCTTTCCTCGTTTTGGCTCTGCTGTCTAAAACTGTCTTTAGATTAACCCTCTCATTTGACATACACTTGATTCCCAGTCAAGATTATACTCTGAATCTAAAGCCTGGCGAATCCCATAGCAAAAGTCAGAACGCTCACCCGTAGAGAAAGCCAGATGTCGCACGGTCCATCCCAGCTGCTGCCAACCAGTGTTGAAGACTGTGCTTCAATCTCACCGCTGCCACCAGTTTTGGTGACGAAGGGGGCCCTGAAGATGACTGACTCGTTCTGCCCCGCAGGTCCCGGCTCCGAAGGTCGGTGTCGAACTCCGCTATGCAGGAAACTGTACAGAAGGTTTATTTTACATATTTACAGTCGAGAAGGCAGAGCTTCGATCACAAAACAACATCCCGTTAAATAGGCTTCGGATTCCCCAGATCCCTGACTAGGAAATAAAGTTCGGAGATCGATGTCCAATCAGATGGACGCATGTGGACACTGGTGGTACCACCCACGGCAGGGGGTGGTGCTGGGCTCTCTCGCTTTCTCACAGCTCGGCCGATGGGAAGGGGAGGACAGAGTCATCAAACACTGATGCGTCACTGCAGCAAGTCTTTTGTGCGTTGCCTCCGCGGCAAAGGAGTCTCCCGCAGTCTCCCAGCAGGTGAATGAACGTCCTCGAACTCCCCCGCCGGATGACCGAAGCACGAGACCTCTGTCGAGGACGCAGCCGCCTTTCAATCAACAGCAACCGCTTGACCTTTCACAGCACCACTCCGTCCGGCGACCCGAGGACAGACTCGGCCACACTACCGCCGCCTCCGTCTTGTCTGCTTCCGCCGCTGCTGCCGCCGTCGGCGGCCCTCGCCGCATCTTTTCCTTGCGATGAGTCACGTCCGGTACTAATTCTTCCCAGGTCCGTGTCCTCCGATCTTAACAAGCCGGGGTGGAGCGTCATGCTCGCAACGCTGCACGTAAGTGGGAGCCCGGAGCCACAAACGTGCTGCGTGTAGAACAGAAGAAGAACGCTGTCGGAACGCTGCCCGCTAACGAGCCGCATGACAAGGTGTTAAGTCCGTGCGAACACATTTTTCACATCGTAAGGCGCTCGTTGTAACCCTCCCGAAACTGGAACACAGTGACGACACGGTCATGTGTGGCAGCATTCAACGCAAATGTAATACTTGCAAAGGCCCGAATTCGAACCAGCTGACGTTGGCCAACCACATTACAAAGGGTGCAATTACCACGTATTTTAAGGCGAAAGCCTTATATGGCCCATTAACAACGGAACCGGGCGTCGTTGTCGGCGTCCAGGAAATGTGGTCCGCAAGACCCCCATTGACGTCATCAGTAAAGAAAATTTTTTCCCAAGGGGCGTAGAATTAAACCAAGGCCTTCTGATCGCGAGGCGAGCACGCAACCCATACGCCACAAAACCGCATTAATTCTGGCTGATAAAGGTGAGCCTAGTGCATGCGTTTCCTTACAACTGTATGTTAATGAGTATGTGGGCCATTAGAAAGGGAGGAAAAAATACCAATTAACATTCATGATATCGCCAAAGCACGTAAGAAGTCTTAAGTGCTCTCCATAATTTTTTTTATAACTCCGTCGGGACGTTACTAATACAAAGAACGACTTGAAAATGCTCTCAGTCATGCATTCAGTGTTAGCCGGAAAACTTCAACAATAGGAGGATGCTTAAGCTTCGCCTTTAAAAGTGGAACGTGACAGCGTGTTGCAGCGCTGCCAGGGAGTCCACGTAACGCCCTCGGAACGCCATCACCCGTTCGGCGCAACGCATTGCCCGTTGGCTGTACAAATCGATTTTTCTTTTTACGAAAGGAAATGACCCAGTAACAGTCTCGCTTATCTTGCTCTACACCCGAACCGCGCATGATACAATATTTTTAAGCAGCCCTCGATTATAGGTCGCCGGTTCGAATCCTTGCCGCGAGCTAGGCTATAACTTAGCTAGTAAGTTTATGCTGCACAAACGCTGAATCGTATGACACTATTCGGAACATTCTGTAGCAAACGGTTGGCATAATACGATTGTTTTTACGCAGCCCCCGATTATTTCCTACACGCGGAGACGACTGCTACGCCCACGGCTTTTCAACCGAACGAGCTGCATGCACTGTCGCGTAATATCTTTGTTATATCATAAGAAAAAACAATTATCCACCAACACAGCTCTATCTACATGGTTCCAGAAGAAACGGCGCTGATAAATGGTAGCTATTTCTTGTTTGAGAGAGAGCGAGAAACATTTCATTGATCCCTTGTGAAGACTGAGAACTACTGCCTAAGATATTTCTGTTACACCTAATCCCTTAAAGATTTGCGTGGTTACACGTAAATCCTAGCTGCAAAATGTCATTATATCCGTGTGCTTATGCACCGCAAAAGCTTAGTACGCTTTCCGAAACTCATACACCACAGTCCACGTCTTGCTGAAATTTTGAGCACTGTCCTCACTCTGGTCTGTACCGAATTATGCGCCCGTAGTTAAAGTTCTATGATTTTCTCCCACAGAGCCTTCATGGCCCTCAGATCGAGGTTGCATTATAATACAAGTAGTGTTGAGTAAGTTTTGCCTTTTCGGCTGCATTTTGTGTGTGTGTGTGTGTGTGTGTGTGTGTGCGTGCGTGTGTGTGTGTGTGTGTGTGTGTGTGTGTGTGTGTGTGTGTGTGTGTGTGTGTGTGTGTGTGTGTGTGTGTGTGTGTGTGTGTGTGTGTGTACGTGTGTGTGTGTGTGTGTGTGTGGTTTGGTTGGTTTGGTTTATGGGGTTTAACGTCCCAAAGCGACTAAGGCTATGAGAGACGCCGTAGTGAAGGGCTCCGGAAATTTCGACCACCTGGGGTTCTTTAACGTGCACTGACATCGCACAGTACACGGGCGTCTAGAATTTCTCCTCCAAAGAAATTCAACCGCCGCGGCCGGGATCGAACCCGCGTCTTTCGGGTCAGCAGCCGAGCCCCGTAACCACTGAGCCACCGCGGCGGCCGTGTGTGTGCGTGCGTGTGTGTGTGTGTGTGTGTGTGTGTGTGTGTGTGTGTGTGTGTGTGTGTGTGTGTGTGTGTGTGTGTGTGTGTGTGTGTGTGTGTGTGTGTGTGTGTGTGTGTGCGTGCGTGCGTGCGTGCGTGCGGAATGGAAAGTTCACATCCAAGTGAAAACGTATGATGCCCTCTTTCCAAGCAGTACATCAAGTTTTTGGTGTAGCAGGTATAACAGCATAGGCGCACTCCCTTCAGCGCTGCACCACATGTCTCTACATGGTCAAGGAAGAATTAAGAGCAGCTGTTGCCGATACTAACGACGCCACGCACTGGTGACCCCTTTGCTATCGATGTAAAGGAACACAAGGAACAAATCAATCCAATTATTGTTTTCAGTCAATCTCACTTTCTGACTATGCTGACGTTTGTCCGTCAACAAAAGACGCATTTATTGGCGTTGAAAATTATACTTAAAGGTCTTCTCGCCGGCCAATACCAACACGTGACGTCATTACCGAAAAGGGAGGGTTGTCATCATTTCCCAAAGTGAGTGGTGGTGTACCGTAGCCTCTAATGTCCGCGAAAAAGCTCAGTGTCGATGCATGCATTTTACTTGCGAAATCTGCCGGTGGTGGCGACACGTATATTTCGTTTCTTTGCCTTTCCTTGCTTATAAAATCTCCGTTTCCTATGAAAGAGCTCCCTTCATGTTAAGAATGCCGTTCCCTGTCGATGCAGGCCAACTTCGAATTGTCTTCAGAGTTCCCTAACTTATCTCAATGTTCTTAAATAATTCCCTCAGTGTTCTCTGATTGTTCTAACTATCCATAAACCAGCTCAACTCGCCGTCTTAGTGAAGATTAAGAATGCATTTTACACTGACGATGCAAACCCTTTGTTGTCCGCAATGCTGACGTAAACGAGACAGTGCATGGAACAAAATGATTTAAATATCTACGCAGAAAAAAAAAAAGAATGATTAAAAGAGCTAAACTCTAAATTTTTTGCCCGTATAAGAAAATCAAATGGCGTTCATTTCTGATACGTATCCCAACCCCTCCAGTCACGTGTCATCAGCCTTATCCTTCTCGCGTCAGTTTCACTTTTCGAAGGCGAAGAAGGAGAAGAGCAGCCGCTTGTCGCAGCCCTGCTTGCGAAGCATCTGCTTTTCGTGAGGAAGCACCACAGCCGAGGAGCATCAAAGAAGAGCCAGCTTCCCGGCCAATGACGGAGCGTCGTCCTGCATTAAGCGCCGCGGGCCGACGTCCCGCTCGTGGCACAGACGTCCGTGAGACGCGGCCTCCGAGCATCGCTACTCGGACACCGTTGGTGCGGCAGCCGAGCGAGCGGGTCACCAGGTAAGCAGGGAGTGCAGTACCTAAGCACCTAAGCCCTGATCACTTAAGAAGCGAAGCACCTGAGCCTTCAGCATCAAACACCTAAGCAATCAGCGCCGAAGCACATAAGCCCTTAAGCCTTGATCGCCTAAGCATTAAAGCTTGCGGAGGAAAGTCCTCTTTCCCGAAGTCGCACTTCTGTTGCGCTAACGAACGTCACTGTATTTCCTACCTTCAGTCGAAGAACGGATTACAACAACAACGTAATGTCGTGTTTATTCGCGCGGGATCGCGATGTCAGTGCGCGTTAAAGAACCCCGGGTGGTCGGAATTGCCGGAGCCTTTCACTACGGCGTCCCTCATAACCTGAGTCGCTTTGAGTCATTAAACCCCCTACAGACCAAACCAAAGCTAAAAAAAAAAGATGGGCAGATTTTTCTCGCCAGGAAAAAAAAAGGAAATGCACAAGTATTATAAGGAAAGGGAAAATGCGCCGTAATTGCAGCACTGTATGAGACAAATGTGACCGACTCTATCTGGACGAAGGATGAAGAAGGAAGGAAAACAAAGCAGAGAGAGGTGTCGCAGTGGAGGGCTCTGTGTAAATTTCGACCGCCTCAAGATCTTAAACGTACACAACATACGGATGTTTTTGTGCTGCGCAATGTCAGCACATGTTAAAGAGCCCCAGGTGGTCGATATTTATCCGGAACCCTCCACTGCGCAGTCTCATAGCCCATGTGCAGCCTCAGGATTGACTGATCCCCCCACTGCTCCAGTGTAGGATTATGTATGTTGGCTACCACCGTATTTCTTTGGCAGGCCCATGTAGGGTAATACAGTGTGCACGCATGCTGGACAACTGCCTACATACGCGGTTGGGTGCATTTTGCTGAGCATATAGGGGCACCAGTGCGTGTACGTTAGAAGCTGGCGCAAAATTACACTTTGTTCCTTAGTTAATTTAGAGCGGAGAGTTGGATAGCGTCTCCTAGCCTGAAGTTCAGCTGTAAGTTCCTCCATAGAGTTTCCCATCAAAAACTGGTGAACATTAAATGTGCCAAATAACTACTAAGCTGAAGCATTCACGTTATGATTTATGGTCTATTGGCGTTTAACGTCCCGAAGCGACGCGGGCTATGAAGGTCGCTGTAGTGAAGGGCTCTGGAAATTTCGACCACCTGGGGTTGCTAAGGGCACGTTACAGCATCCAATGCGTTAGCGTGGATAGAAAATTTTTCTGGTTTTCTCGGTTTCTGTCAAGGTAAACTGGGCTCATTTCGAAAACAACACTCCTCATTTAGCCCTGCCTTCCTTCTCTCTTCTCTGCATCTTCCACCACAGGCTGCGTTCCTCTTCATTTGGTGTCCGCTTTGCTCCTCCAACAGACCATCATACCGAACACTTCCTATGACAGAGTTCGAGTTATGTGCCGCAGACAGAGCAGTCTTACCTCAGCTTGTTTCTCTTCGTTCTCATGTACAGTGAGGTTGGCGCTGTCGTCGTCGTCGAGAGAAAGGAGGAAAGACTCGGTCCTGAAGAATTACCGGATACTCCCGTGGTGGTGATTGCACCTGCGCCTGCTCCTGCCTGCCACCCACCTGCAGCGCCGCAGCAGCAGCACCGCGTGCGCAAGCAGGCCACCCGCTTCGCCCACCGCCACGACATATGGCGACAGCTGCAAGCGGGAGACATGGTACTGCGCCAGCGCTTTGCCTTCCAGTGCTCCTCAACAACTCTCCTTGGTACCTCCCTGGGCTTCGTTCAAACACCAGCTCTCTTTCGCCGCCTCCTTTGCGTCTTTTACGTCTATTCCATCGTTTGCCGATTGCGAGGAGTGGGGGCACGTCCAGATTAGCCGTGTTAGGCGCCAGGGCTCTCACCTCATAACTGGAATCGTTGGTTATCTGAAGCACCACGGTGTACAGTGTGAAATTGACTGAAAACATTTTATTGCATGAAAGGATCGGATCCCTTCGCTATTGCTTATAACCCCGCGCAGAGGGACAGTCAGGAAGTGATGAAGTGTTGGGAGGGTGCCACGGAACTAGCAGCAGGGCAAGCGTCTGACTGATGAGAGTATACGACGTAACGTGTTATTAGCGCTTAAAGAACCCCTGCCGAGGATCTCGGATCTAAACCTCAGCTGAAGAGATGTTAGCATGACTTCAGTGAGTGTCGGCCTGGCGTGTTCATTTTCTCCTTAAACCGCATGGGGCTGGTATCCCCTTATGTTGCTGTCATAGTCCTTAATATGATACGTGTCACTGTGTTCAGTAAACGACCATACGATGTGAGAGCTCCAGTATTGCTGTTACCAGTAGATGATGGTACTAAGACATGTGAGAGGCACAGTGTAACTGCTTGACAGCGAAGGCCGCCCATGTGTAAGACATGAAAGTGAAGAATCGAAGGGGACATGCCCTTCGTATACAGCCAGCTTTCGAAAGCCTAAAATTCAACAAGTCTATGCTGTCGTTCACATCAGCGCGTCCTGCGTTTCAGGGTCTTCCCCGCGTGGTCGAGGCAGGCATGGACCCACGGCCTTACCTCGGCGCGTCCAGCAGCGCCCCGGGCTTCACGTGGCCGCTGTCCTCACTGGCCGGTGCCTTCGTCACCGTATCCATCCTCATCGGTGTCGTCGGCTTCTTCGTGCTCAACATGCGTGCGTACACTCGAAACAGAACAGAGTAAAAAGGGAGTAATTGGGAGTGCACAAGAGGACAGCTTACTCCCTTTTTACGCCCATACGCCGCATTCCTGTTCAGAGAGTATTCTCCTCTCGACTTCTTGCTCTTATTAATCTCTTTCTTTGAACATTTATTCCAGGTTAGACAGAATATTTGCAGAATACTTGTGTTATATTCTGGCTGTAGGCAGGTGCCTTTTCAGCTCCTTTTTTAAAATTATTCTTTGCGCTGATTTAACAGCTAACACAGCATTTAGATTTAACAGCTAACTTCAGTTGCTTTATTTATAGACGTTCACTTTTGCCAAGAGTAGTCTGTAGTTTGTGCCGCAAATATGGTGAAACTTTTATTTTTAACTTGTGACAGAATGAAACTACTTTTACCCATTTAGCTACGGAACCAATAGACGCATCTTTTCCACTTTTCTTATCTCTTAGCGACTGACGACGACCACCTCGAAACCGTCGGTAAGTTTGTGACGATGGGTCATGAAAGATAAGCTACTCCTGCCTTTCATACCTATAGACAACAAGAGCTGAGCGTGTACATCTGTGCATTTACCCACTGCCCAGGTGGAGCGGAACGAGATCACACACAGCCGTACGGTACGTTTGAGGAGGCGGGCGCACATGCGTGCTTCAAAGGATGATACGTGCATGCAACCACGACCAGACGATGCAGTCTAAGGTTTGACGACATCTCGTCTGGTCGGGTAGTAGGCTCAAGCTGAAAGAAAAAGGAGCGCCGACCAAAGGTTGCTGTCAAAATGTTGGACGTTTCGTCTTCCGCCAGGAAGCCTTGTCCACACGCGCCTTGACTCACGTTTGTATTGCCGTCAAATGTGCGTGCACGTATTCTCACCTGTCTTCTGACCACATTTTCACCAATCACGACCCTCTTTCTTCTCCTCTTCCCCTTCCCCAGTGCAGAGAACACATATCCATCTTTCCGGCCGACCTCTTTGCCGTTCTTTTCATTAAACTTATCTCTTCTTCTCTTTTTAACACCTGAAGGAATTGCTTCGTAAAATGTGCAGTTCCCCAAAATTATTCCACGCAATTAGGAGCGCTCTGCGCTGTGCAAACTACGTAAATACCATGCGTAAGAGGAATTCCAATAAATGCTGTGGAAACAATTGTAGCCCACCATACCGCACTGCTTCCAGCGTGTATTCGCCGACATTTATTGGCCTTGGCACCAAAACTTGCTGCATCCGCAGTGAGCACTGCGTGCGCTAAGCTGCCCTGGTCAACCTGCGGCAGATACCGTCACAGCACCCATGTCATCTACTCCATCCTCGTCCTATTCCCGTTCCAAATTCCAGCTTGAAATCGCCCTATCTCGCAATGCGGACTCATTCCACGATCCCTACTTCATAATTCTTACTTTCCAGTCAGGTAATCCTGCGTCGGCGTTGTCGTTGTGAGCGAAAAATCACGGGCATGGCTCTGGCAGGTGGTCCCCAGAGAGCAACCTAGGAGGCAAGTGGGCCACCTAGGTCACGTGACCTTGAGGCGTCATCACAACCTGCCCACCGCGAAACTGCCCACCGTGGCAGGTGGCAGTTAACAATTGGTTGCTCAAGAAAAGCAACCTGGGCCACACAAAGCACACCGCTGGGAGCACCTGCCATCGCAGGGCAGTTGTGCATCGCTTAACCGCTGCACCACTGCGCCAGGAGGGGTGTGATGACTCTCAGGGATCTACGAATGTAAAGTGGAGAATGACCTTTTTGCATATATGGGATTTAACTCATTATGCTATTGCGTAATACCTTTAAGACGGAGCTTATGTATCCCCACCAATATTTCCTCCTCCGTATTATGGCTGCTGTTCCAACGTCGCAGGTTCCAGCTGGTTGGGCGCCAACGCGGTCGTTCCCGGTATGAGCGGCGCCCGGACGCGGTGGTGTGCTACTGGAACTCGTGCAGCCTTCAGAGGGCCGCGCCCAAAGACTACGACCTGAGCAAGCGTTGCACCCACTGTTGCACACACCTCGTCTGCATGGCTAGTTTTAGTTTTAGTCTACATGGGTAATTACACTATTGTAACTAAATGCACAAAGAAAAAGAATCCATGGATGAAACGCGAGGCTATTCACCTCAAGCGTAAAATCAAAGGACTGAGAAAAACAAACAAAATACGCCTGTTTCCAAACTACCTTACTCGCCTTCACTTCTTATCAAGAAAAATAAAGACTGCTAAACTGACTTATTGTAATACCACACTTAATGGGTTCATTAATACAGCACCCAGCAAATTCTGGAGATATATAAGTTCCTAACGCACAAGCAGCAAGACAAAATCCATCGAAGGAATTGACGCTGACACCTTTAACATTCACTTTCAGTCGGTGCTCACACACGACAACGACTGCTCTGACCTTACCCTCGCATTCGAATGTAAGACCACGCTGACATGTACTCCGTCGAACATTTTGTCCGTAGTGTGACTGAATATCGATACTTGGGTGTATTCATCACTTCTGACTCAAACTGGACTACGCATGTTCAAAGGATAGCTAGCAAAACAATGGACAAATTATTTTTCCTTAAAAGGGCCCTTCGTCATTCTACATCTGATACAAAAACTTCTTGCTTACGTCACTTTTACCCGTCTAGTCATAGAATACGCTAACATAGCTTGGTTCCCCCACACTAAAAACAACGTTAAAACACTCGAAATTGTGCAGAGGAAAGCCGCGCGCTCTATCTTCAACTGCTATGGCCGCATGCATTCAGCCACAGATCTACGCACGGCAGGGCTTCACACGCTGTCCAGCCGTGCCAAATTACACCGTCTAAAGTATTTGTATTTACTGCTTATTAACTTATTAAAGATGTCTCCCACAGACTTTGTTCGTGTAAACACTGCAAGAGGAACGCGTCACAAGCATGCACTCACCCTTGAATATTTCTGCCAGATTAATACTTTCCGATATTCTTTTTTTACACAAGTTGTCCGAGATTGGAATACCTTGCATACACCCGTCACAGCCCAGCGCACCATAGACAAATTTATTACCCTCGACGAGAGCTCTGTGCTTAGATTCATCTCACCATTACATTGTTCATAATCTTATAATACAGTGTTCCTTTTAGTGTATTTATTGTATTCAAGTGCTATCATCAGTTTTATGACACGATTGCTTCATTTATTATTATCATGTGTATTGCATGTTTTGCCTTTATTTTTGACTCTTAAAAAAAAGATTACCACTGAATCTGTATTTGTATGCTTTGCCCTCTCCTGTAAAAACCCCAAGATGGGATTGACAGTATTCCGAAATAAATAAATGGGCGCGCGCGTGGACCCTAACGGACTCCGGCTGCAGTTCCAAGAGGACGACACCGGTATACGCACGCGTATTTTCTGCGCCTGCGTAAAAGCAGGCATAGCGAGACTTCGGTTCAATTCCGTAGACTACCAACAGGCGAGGAGCAATACAACAAGCGCAGCTCCTTGGCCACACGAAACTATTCGATTTGATCCGTTCAAGTAGGTCATGTCTCCACAATCAGTGCTGGCTGCTTTATTTAGGTAGCTTTATGTACCATGATTCCCATGATGGATGAACTGTTCCTTTAATGGCTGCTCCGGAAGAGCGGAGTGCCAGATCTCTCTACGTATAGTATTCTTGTGGCAAATCTGTGTATCTTACGTGACATCACCTTCTTGTAAAGGACCAGAGCTCGCTACGTCCAAAAGCATGAAGAGTTGAGTCGCTGCTTTATTTAGGTAGTTTTATGTACTGCGATTCCCATGGTGGATGAACTCTTCCCATAATGGCTGCTCGTGAAGTCGGAGTGTCACATCTCCCTCCATACTACTATTGTGACAAAACTATGTAGCTTACTTGACAGCGCCGGCTTGCAAATGACCAGAGTTTGCCACATCCAAAAGCACGGCGAGTTGTGTCGGTAAAGTTCATATTCCCACTTCAGTCCGGATTTATTTTTCGGCAGTAAATGGATAATTTCCTCGGTAAGCATGACATGCATGCTTTGCAGTACAGGTGTTGCAGTGTCTACTGTATGGATGGTGGATGGTGGGATATAGATGGATTGGAATCGGTCTCGAACCAGTCATGCCAAACCACACCTAAAAACACTTCTGCCGCCGACTTTGTTGTAGCGCATAACGAGCCAGAGACAAACCGCTTATGATAAACGCTGACGAGTCAACGACAGGGGCCCTTAAGCTTACTCTGTCTCGAGTCAAACTGAAGCTGTTTCAGGTTCTCGCAACTGAAAGAAACAAAGCCATAACATTTGCAAAGCTTCTTATGCGAGAGTCCGCGCCCCGGACCGCCCAATTTCCGCTGCCCTCTTCGTTCTTTTTTAGCGGCGTCCCGCGTCTGTTCGCTGTTTAGCCCCAAGCTGGGACTTCCACGCCCGTGGGCGTCGCGGATTGCCAGTGAGGAGAAGACGGAATCGCTGTGCTACATGCTGCCACTGGCAACGCGATCTTCGCAGTGATAGCAGAGGGTTCGAAGTCCCGCATGGCTCCCTTCCACTCGCGGCACGCCGGTTCTTTTCATATGCGAACGAAAAGTTTCGCAAGGTTCGAGTCAGGTTCGGTGTCATGTTCTCTCTCCGGTTCACCCAAGGTTCCCGGGCGATGTTGACCTGAGTTTGTCGATAACGGAAGCCAGAAGCATTTCGCGCTAAAAATAGAGATGTTCTCATAGTATAGAAAGCTTGGCAGCTGGCGCGCTGCTAGGCAGGGCTCAAGTCCGTGCGCGACATGGACGCCCTGAAGACGAGCCACCCGCAGCTAAGCTGGTGCTCTCTGTGCGGCTCCTGGGCTCCGGCCCGCAGAACCTGACCGAAGGCACTGACGCGGCCTCGAGGCGCGCCCTGCTTGCCGACAGCGTGGCCCGCTGGCTCGGAGAGTTCAACTTCGATGGCGTTGAGCTGGACTGGGACCGACTACCGGCGGACCTCAACCCCGTCTACGTCGACCTCGTCAGGGTACGGCTCCACGAGTGAGCCTAATAAATATCAACATTCACATGAACCGTGGTTTTGTAGTAGTACGGCTGCGCTCAGGTGGGTGTTGATGACTGATTACGGCAACGCCCACAGGGACGCCGGAACAGTGGGGGGGGGGGGGGGGGCAGGTGGAGCCAGAGCCCCCCCCCCCCCCCCCAAGTATTCTCCAGCCCCTCCCCCACCTGAATTCCTGCCTTGTTTACATTTTTTTTTGTAGCCGAACTTACGACCTCCGCGTTCCCATGACGTCCCAGTAGGAAACCACACGGTGAACACACCCCAAGTCTCTGGAACAGGCATGAATTAGAGTGCTAGCCTTCGTTTTGGTTTTCATAGAACAGCAATTTTAGCAATAAAAACACCCCGGCGCAGGTGCCACGCCGAGCGCCACTTGCTCGCTGGTTTCATTCTACGCTGAAATGCAAATAAGGTAGTAGAATGACCGAGCCAAACATATCTCATGGCCTTCATGTAGAAAACCTTTTATTTTCAATCCAAGGTTCCGGCACCAACTCCTTCCCTTCTTCAGGAGTGTCTGGAATTCGCAGTAGCAGCAGAAGCAGCGAGCTGGCTTCACTTTTCCTTTGTTAAGAAGTGGCGAAATCCATTAACATATGCGAAGGGAAGTTTTCCCGGAGTCCCAATCACCCTTGTCTTTGTGAGTCGGATGTATCATCGCTCAGCATGGCGCACGAAAAGGGGGAGACCTATCTTCGTCGTCTCGAAGTGGCTGGTAGGCTCGGCTGTTCGTTGTTCGGGCTAGAGGTACAGAGGGATCAAGTGAGGATGTTGGCGCGACGGTGCAGGGTCATTCCAATTTGTTCAGAAGAAAATTCTAAGAAAGTTTAGCGTGAGCAAAGTCCCTGTATGAGGTAGCCCACTCCTGCCGTCAGGGAAGCAAAGCCCGTTTCCTTGCATTTCCTGCCTAGCCTCTACAGCTGTGCGACAGGAGGTCGACAGCGGTCCCTCCTCTCTCGGGGCCATCTTGAAGTCAAATGGCGATATTCCAGAAGTTACTCAGAAAGGGGAACCTGCACCGGAGCAGTCGCTCTACCAATTGAGCTAACCAGGACGGCAAGCTTATGGTAGGGCGAGAGCGAATTGATCAATAACTCAAAGTGGAAACTGTGTGGGTCAAATGTTTAGGGGAATCCCCCAAGGTGGAGTAGATTTGTAATAAGGGAGTAATTACTCATTGACATCCACCCGAGCGCAGCCATACGGCTACAAAGGAAAGCTATACAGCTTTCTCAGAAACTTCGTAGTTCGCTCTCGCTTCTTCCTGATGATCTGTCTGTACGGTGAAGACCGCTCCGTCTAGGTACATGTCGAACTTCGACAATGCGAACATGATCGCCAGGCATTCCTTTTCGGTCACGGAGTAATTCCGCTCCGCCGATGTGAGCGTGCGACTAGCGAACGCGACAGGGCGCAGTTTGCCCTCGTGTTCCTGCAACAAAACAGCTCCAACACCGTAGTCACTAGCGTCTGTCTGCAAGACAAACTGCTTGTTCAGGTCGGGGAGGCGCAGACTAACGGTATTCGCTATCGCGCGAGCCAAGGCAACAAATGCGTCACTCTGTTCCTTGCCCCAGACCCACTTCGAGCCTTTACGCAACAGCAGGTTCAGCGACCTTGCAAGCTCCGAACAGCGCGGGATGAATTGCCTGTAGAACGCAATCATCCCCAAAAACCTCTGCAAGCTTTTCACATCCATGGGGCAGGGGAAGTTCAGAATTGCCTGCAGTTTGTCATCATTCGGTCTCAGTGTGCCATCATCCACGACAAAGCCCAAGAGGTTCACTCTCTTCGATGCCAACTGCACTTTCTTTGGATTGATGGTTAGACCGGCACGTCTCATTCTATCGAGAACGGAATTCAGGGGAATGAGGTGCTCCTCGAACGACTGTGAGAATATCACAACGTCGCCGAGGTACGCCATGGCGTAGTTGAACCTTGCATCGCCCAGCACTATGTCCATCAGTCGCATGAACGTGCTTGGGGCGTTAGACAAACCAAACGGGAGTCGAGTAAATTCGAAGAGCCCGCGGTGGCAGGTGAATGCGGTTTTCTCAATGTCACCTTCGGCCACCTCAATCTGCAGGTACCCTCTGCTTGCATCTAGGACTGTGAAGAACCTCGCGTTCCCTAACGCGCACACCACAGCCTCGATCGACTGAAAAGGGTACACAACCGTAGGCGTCAGTGAGTTGAGCTTACGATAATCAACACACAGCCTGACCGATCCATCTTTCTTCGGTGCTAGAACCACTGGTGACGCCCAGGGACTTTGTGAGGGTCTCACCGCACCGGTGTCAATCATCTCGTCAAGGGCACAGTCGAGAAGCTGCCTCTTATGCGCACTTAACGGCCTCGGGTTACACCTGAAAGGGCGCGCATCACCCGTCTGAATCTCGTGCTGAAGCAGGTCGGTTCTGCCCGGTTTCTCCGTGAAGCAATCCGAAAACGGGAGTAAAGTTTCCGCGAGCCTTCGGCGCTGACTACTGGGTCCTGAGAAAGACGCAATAATCGCTTCTAACGGGCCGCCACCGTCTCTCAGCGTCTCGAGGGAGCTCCCCTGCCTTTCTGTCGCACAGGTGTGGACACCCACCTTTTGTGCCGGACAGCCGGGCAAGGGTGCGCTTTCGAAGGGAATGAGGGGGGCGAGCGGGCTGTAACGACAGCCATTCTCCCCCATGTCGACCAAAATGCCTTCGCTCGAGAGAAAATCCCTTCTCAGAATTACTGGTATCGACAAACCAGGCAGATAGACGAAGCGATGTCTCCGTTTCTGCCGTCAAAGCGCATCGTAAGACGCACCGCTCCCTTTGCCTTTGCCGCCCCAGCTGCTAAGCTTTTAACGGGGTTTCGGCCGGTCTGACACGGATGTTACCTATCCGGCAGGCCTCGTACACCTCGTCACCGACCAGTGACAGCGTTGAGCCCGCGTCTACGAGTGCGGAGTAGCATCGACCCGCTAACTGCAGTAGCATAAATGGGCTTGAGCGCGGAACGACTCCCTGAGCTCTACAGGCGAGCGGGACAAAGGCCTCCCCGTCGCGGGCGCGGGAGTTCTTTTCCTGACTAGCGCCTTGACAACCATGAAATTCTCCCGCTGACGGTGAAAGGCCGGTGCCACCAGACATCACCGCCAGCGTCTGGCGTTTCCCTGCATACGCCTAGCTTGGCACTCGCGTGCCATGTGGCCGGGCTGGTTGCAATTCCAGCAAAGCCGGTCGTTCACCCGCCGCGTGGACGGAGGACCCCTCGTTCTACGAAGCGGTTGGGGACGACTCTCCCCTTTCTCCGCGCCTTCCTGACGCTCGCTCGGCGCGCGGCCTGTGAGGCCGGCACGACGCCGCTGCTCGAACGCGTACGGGTCCAGCGCGCGAGGGACAACAGGGGGTTCCGCCTGCCTTTCCACGGCCATTACCTCGGCGCGCCGAGCCCTCATCGCGTATTCTCGGCCTCCATCCCATGCGCATCCAGGTTCCAGCGATTCGGCAGGCCTGGGGGGGGGGGGGGCGGCTGGTAGCGCAGTTCGGCCAGCAAATCCGCCTGCACGGTCTTGGCCTCCTGTGCTAGGGCCTCGAGGTTTGTAAAACTGCGGCCCCGCAGATACGGCCTGAAGCGTGGATGGCACTGCCTGATCACACACGCAACCTGATCTCGGTCGGTTGCCGTCGGATCTGCCCTCTTGTGCAGCTCTTGCATTGCGCGTACGTACTCGAGCTTTCCTCTGGGTGTTGGGTGCGCAACGCGAGCTCCTCCAGCATCCGGCGCTCATAATCAGGCGGCAGAACTCGGCGCGGAAACGGTCTTTGAAGTCCGCCATCGACTGGAAAGTCGGCTGGCAGCGCCTCCATCGCGCCGCGCTGTCGACGAGTGCTACAGGCAGGACCTGCCCTAGCATCACGTCATCTGGGGCGCCCAGAGCCGTCTGGTAGTCGTCGAGTTGTAGTAAAAACTCGTTGACTGATTTCGCGTCCGTGTACCCGGAAAAGGAGGGGACCTCCATATTTATCCGCGGGCGCGATGTTGTCGCCGATGCTACCGATGCTGCGGCCTGGCTGGCGCCAGCCACCGAACCGAGCTGACGGGCTAATGCGGCAAACATCTCAGTGACCTGCCCTATTACGATCGCCGCGTCGGCCGTCTCACTACCGGCTGCCCCTCCATCCAAAGCCGTGGCTGAAACATCCCTTTTGGGAGGCATAGTTCGCGCTAACTGTCCGGCCGCACCGGCTAACTGCTCATGGCAACAAGAACATTCATTTACACAACAATCTATCTACAAACACACGGAAATACACAACAGAAAACACCCGAAAACTACATAAATAACACAAAACCTCTAACAAATTCGAAACACTGCACAAGTCGCTACCCCGCGAACATTCCGCCTGACCCGCTCCTTAACCCTAGCGGTCCGGCGTGGCCCTGAACAAAGAGGGCCTGCCACGAGTCTGGCTGCACGTCCCAAAATCGGCAGAGAAATCGTCCACAAGGTGTTAATTAAAGCCCCACGTTGGGCGCCATTATTTGTGAGCGATTCCTCTCCGCGGGGACGCACAGGCAGTGACTCGAGGCAGGTCTTTGTACAAAAAGGTTTATTCTCACGTTGCCGGGGGGGGGGGGGGGGGGGTCGGTCGTCGTTGGGGCAGCGGGGTCAGGTGGCCCTCTGGCAGGGCAGGTGTCTACAAGCGCTGGTCCAAAAAGAGAGAGCCAGCCTTCGCGGTCGCGCCTTAAGGAAGCTTCCTCCTAGCCTCGCTCCCCCCGCCCCACCACTGGGGAAGAAGGGGTCGAGGCTACCCGCGGTGAGCGGCGCGGGATTTGAGCTGCCCGCGAGCAGACCCTACAGTGTTCAACGTCTTCGTCAGAGCACGCGCTTCTGCGATTTTGTGGTCCGCAGGAACTTAGTTATCCGAGGAAGCATCTGGCCAGCTATGGGTCAACGAAGCGTTTTCACAAATCTACATGCGTCTGGTCCCGTGTGTTTCGAGCTTCTTGTTTCGTTCCTGGGCTCATGCAGCGACGAAAGTAGCGCAGCGCTCGTGGCACCGAGTGCATCAGTTGCAGCGCCCGCTCTATGACGCTGCCTGCACTTGGTAGCAGGGCAAAAGATGGAGCCGACTGGGCAGGCAATGCATACCACGTGACCAGCATGTCTAGTAAGGCTTTCAAAATTCTCAAATCACTGCTGTTAGTTGATCCATGACCATGGCCAGTGGCTTCGCTTTCGGCGATGTCCCTTTACCACGCGCACTGCGCTTCTTCCACCTGGGATGCTTTGGCCAGCCAGCGAACACGCAGGAAATGATTGCCCTCGTAGGCCATCGACGCGGGCTTGGCCGTAGTTACTGCTTCAATAGAGTTATACCATACCGTTACCGTGTTTACGCTACGTTAGTGTTTCCAGACGTCGGATTTTCTGGTTAGCGCTGCGCACTGTAGCGCCCCCTTTTATTGCATTTTTGGGTCGAAATATTCTTTCCTGGCCGGTGTCGTGAAGGTTGAGAGGCGCTCTCTCATATGCGCGCTTACTGGAAGCACAACGTCTTCAACTCCGGGGGTAGTTTACGGCGCCTCCTCGTTCGCTATAGCCGAGTGGTGCGGCCAAAGTTTTTGGTCGTATCTGCGACGAATTGCCATTGCCCTTATGCATATTTTGACCGTAGCACCGTACCCTTTCGTAATAATCAAGAGTATATCTGCGGCCGTTATAAGTGGGCTCGACTGCATCCGCTGAATTCGCTTTAATACACAGGTATCACAAAAGCTAGGTAAGGCTGCAGATATATGGGTAGAGGAAGCAATGACCGATCACAACCTTAGTCATTTTCATTGTGGAGAGGTCGCACAGGTATCCGAAGGAAAAGTGAATATTGAGAATATTGAAGTTCTCCCACGACCATGTCTAGAAAAGACAGACGAGTACGTAGTCGCCTATTTCGGGGGGCTGAAAGGTGTCTATCTGTATACAGGTGCCGATACATGACAGCTTCGTTTCTGAATAGTACGCGGGAACGTAGAGACCGCGTGCGGGGGTCATGTAGGCGCCCGCGTAAGTGCACTGCGCACGAGAAATTCCCGTCTGACTCCAGCGTCAGGATGACCAATTACTCGCGCGACGGGGTCGTCGAAACTGCTCAAGATGGTGGGTTTTGTAGATGCAAAATCCACCGGCTTTTCGCCTTATACCTAATCAGACGGATTAGAGCGTAGGCATAGCCGATTTACATTAATTTCTGTTTCATTGCATTTTGCGGCTCTTGCCGTAAATATGTCGTTTTGCCACGGAAAATAAACAAAGTGGGTAAAACGAGAACATATCGCATTACAACAGTTTTTGCATTTTTCATTTTATATATCGATGCACCAGAAAAAAATCTAAACAGCATAAAAAGATTGATTAAAACCCATCTACGTTCTAAATTTTTTTTTGTCTTGAACCCGTTTGAACCCGTTTGAACCGGTTCAGTACGGTCCGAACCGGTTCGAACCGGAACGGAATGTCGCTCTGGAGCCGAACCTGGAACTGAACCCGAAAGGTGTGAACCCGAACCTGAACCGAACCAGAAAAAATTCCGGTTCGACACCCTGCGCTAAAAGTGTCTCTCGCGCGCAGGAGACTCGGTGAACGCTATGTTTACGAAATGCGACACAGCACACAACTTAAAAAAAAAAAACAGCAGTTGTGCTAACATTGGGTCGCGGTCTGCGGCGTCCTGTATCAATCCGCTGGCCAATCGCAACGGTAAACCAAATCAACTTTTAATATTTGACTCTATCAAACAATCCACGTATCAAAATTTTAGAGCTCATAATTTTTTTTCTTGTGATAACCTTCTTGTTCAAACCAGCTGGCTTAGCTTACAATGTAAATAACTGAAAACTAAGGTTTGGCATGCAATTGAGCTTGCCGTCCCGGTTAGCTCAATTGGCAGAGCGGCTGCTCCGGTGAAGCGGCGGTCCCGGGTTCGATCCCCGGACGAGGACGAATTCTTCTTTAACTGCGAACTTTCTGAGAAAGCTTATAGCTTTACTTTGTAGCCGTATGGCTGCGCTTGGGTGGATGTCAATGAGTAATTACTCCCTTATTATTATATATATTAATAAAAGTCCCCGAATTCAATAAAATAGGGGGCATTGTTCATTCAACTGAATGGCTGACCATAATCTGAGCCCATCTTTCGCAAAAATATTTAAACGAAGCATTTTATAGGTAGCTTTCAGGCACGGCCAGTCTCGAGGGGAGCATGTGCTCTTTAGAACACGCGAAAAGCGATATCGGCGTGATTAAGTGTTATATGTACATGTCCCAGCAATCAGTTTATTTGTCATGAAGTACGTGAATCTGTCAACTGTACAAGTATCGCCTCAAGCCACGCGTTAATAACGGCGCTGTCGGATCTACCACTCACTCGTCGTAGATACTGTGATAGATTGTGCAGTCACGCACTGTGACGTAGGTGTGCCACAATAGAGCATGTGCCACTTTTGTGCCTGTGTTGCTATCACCGGTTGTGGTGATAACTGGCCACCGCCGTAGCTTTTAAGCAGTCGTGTTCTTTCAATAAAGCGCTTCTGATTTTGTGCAGTGTGACTCACCCGTCAGTCTGTTACAGAGACCTTTCTCCCCGATCGTACATCTTCATGGGAGGAGCCCAAAACTTTCGCTCCTTGTGGTTCCATTTTCTTCCACTTAGCATTAACTTGTCATTTAATCACGAACCGTGAAACATATGCGACAAATTAATCAGAGTACGTCCTGCTGAATTTAAAACAACAAATGCTTGACATAGTTCTGAGGAATGGGAGAGTGATTCTTATTTTTAAATGTTTTCATCGAACAAATTTGGCGATGAAGAATCTGTGCACATGTGGGTTGAGTTGAGGACGCGCAGCATAAGCAGCTTGTTTTTCTTTTCTCTGATTTCGGTGCTGCGTTCACCACGAACCAGCCGGCGACAGCTCGAAACCATGCGAGCGCCACCCGCCGGCCGCAGATGCGGCCGCCGGCCGTAATAGGGAGCGGTTAAAATGGTTAGGGTAGGTTAGGGTGCCTCGATGCGCGCATCGAGGCACCCTGAGAAAGTAGAGGGGTCGTCGCCCCTTTAGCGGAAGCGGACGGCCCAACTCCCGGAGGAAAACTCCCATTGCTTCCGCGGCGTCCTGCTCAGGTGCTTCCCGTAGCGATGACAGATGTCGGGGCTAGCGAAAATCTTTTCCATCCATTTTATTATTACTTTAAATAAACCACTACTACTTCCTCGGCGAATGCGAAGGCCGTAGCCCCATAGCCGTAGGAAAGAGCGCACGCCCCCCTCGAGACCGGCCGTGCTACAGCGTACAGGTTTGTCCCCCCGACACCCAGAGGGTACCACACTGCCACAATTCCTGTGGTTTGTCGAGTCCGCCGAGCAAGGGAGCGCCCATGACAGGATGATAGCATACCACGAGATCTCACTCCACTACAGGGAGCAACCACTCCACTACCCTCCGCCTCACAAATCACTTACTTAAGTAGAGCAAGGGACGTGGCACCAGCTACAATCTCGCACTTTTCTCTCCCCCGCCCATTTAGCACTAATGTACCCAGGGCTGTTCTCGCCAGAGTGTACTCTATGTGAAGTCCCAAGCTGGTTTTCCACCACATACTCTGCATATGATCTGAGTTCCAGCAGCCATCATAGTGACTACTTACTGACCTCGAGCGATGGGAGGCGGCGGTGTCCAGCTCTGACCTAGCTGTCCAAAAGGAGCTGGTGGGCTGGGCTTTGCAAGTCGCCGGGCGTCAGCGACTGCTGGCCACTTCACGAGACCAAGAGCCAACCTAAGAAAAGTCTACGATATGACTCAGTATTTATTGAAGTTTACCACCACAAGGGCGAACATCCCCAAAGACAGACTTGTACAGTGGTGGAACGCAGTGCGACACTCGCTGGCGAGTGTGGCTGAGTCCGCATGCGGACACCCGCTTATTTATTAATTATTTTCTTAATTATTATTTTTAGGCTAGGGCGCAGACTATTTTTGTGCCCACCCGTTATAAAGGGAAAAGCCACACGTCGTGATCATCATCAGAGGGACGTGGAGGAACCCGTTATGCATAGCACGCCGTTCTGATTGCCTCAGAACGCTACAGTCTGCAACCCCGCCGCGGTGGCTCAGCGGTTACAGCGCTCGGCTGCTGACCCGAAAGACGCGGGTTCGATCCCGGCCGCGGCGGCTGAATTGCTTGAAGGCGAAATTCTAGAGGCCCGCGTACTGTGCGATGTCCGTGCACGTTAAAGAACCCCAGGTGGTAAAATTTCCGGAGCCCTTCACTACGGCGTCTCTCATAGCCTCAGTCGCTTTGGGACGTTAAACCCCAATAAACCAAACCAAACCAAGCTACAGTCTGCAAACGACACCGTTAGAAGCACGGGAAGCTCAGAGCATAATATGATATGATGAACGCTTGAGGAAATTGGACGATAACAGGTTGGCAGTTAAGGCATTTAAATACTTATACAAAAAGAGCGGGCATCTGCAGTGAGCGAGAAAAAGATATACATAATAGATGGAAAGTTGGAAACTGTTCTATCGGACGTTTTGCGGACCGTTCTATAACTTTCTCATTGGTTGGAATGCTTCGCCTATCTGGTTTAGTTTGATTTATTGGGGTTTAACGTCCCAAAGCAACTCAGGCTATGAGGGACGCCGTAGTGAAGGGCTCTGGAAATTTCGACCGCCTGGGGTTATTTGACGTGCATTGACATCGCACAGTACACGGGCCTTTAGAATTTAGCCTCCATCGAAATTCATTTCGTCTCCATCGAAATGTGACCGCCGCGGCCGGGATCGAACCCGCGTCTTTCGGGTCAGCAGCCGAGCCCCATAACCACTGAGCCACCGCGGCGGCCCTTCGCCTATCTCCAATGCTTGCGAAGAGGTTAATTAATCTCGACTAATTATGCAATTGAGCGCAACGCAAAATATAGTGTCACTTACTCCATACAAGAGCCAGTAACATGCATTTAGTCGCACCGTCTTAGACCATCTTTGTCGCATCGGGAGTAGCACGCCATGTTTTTGAGGCGGAACATTTAAATTCACGGGTCTGTGAAGGCTTTTAAGCTAATATACAGTGTTTCCCAGCTAACTGAAGCCAGGATTTGAAGACGATGCGACTAAGACGGTGCAACACTCTTATATGACAACTTGACATCGCAAAGTCGTAATGTGCTGATTCGACATAGAATCTCAGAACAGGCTGTCGCGACTCAACAAGTCGCGACAGTACGATGCGCGTGATAAAAGCGCCTTACACCATGCTGCCACAAATAAGGCGACTATACGTAGCTGCACCGACAGCACCAGCACATTTCTATAATTTAACCTGTATGTCTAACGAAGTTTATAATTCAAAAGGAGCAAGACTAAGCAGGCAATAATAATGTAAGCGTAGATAGAGCCCCCAAAAAGGCTCTAACTCTCCACGGAGGTTGACGGCACCGACCTTCCTTGATCGCGGCGCAAGCTTCCGCCAAGCTCCCTAGAGGTCGACTCCCAAGGCCCTTCCTAAGCTCTTCTTTATATAGAGCCACTGGAATGGACCACTTTTCCAGTAACGTCCTGCGCATGCGCAAAGCCTCCTGGTCCTCCAGTTTTGATGACTGAATTTTTGAATGGGAGAGGACTTTGCTGAACGTGCTTTTCCACGAGGTCCCCTCGACGGGACAACCCATTGCACAATAATGGACTATTTCGGGAAATCTGTGAGTCAGCTTTCCGCAATACTTGTTTTCCAACCAAAAGGTCTCGGCGCTCGGCTGCTGGTCCGAAAGACGCGGGTTCGATTGACCCCGGCCGCGGCGTCTGAATTTCGATGGAGGCGAAATTCTAGAGGCCCGTGTGCTGTGCGATGTCAGTGCACGTTAAAGAACCCCAGGTGGACGAAATTTCCGAAGCCCTTCACTACGGCGTCCCTCATAGCCTGAGTCGCTTTGGGACGTTAAACCCCAACAAACCAAATCAAACCAAAAGGTTTCGTTCGGAGACGACACTCTTGCATTGTTTGTGCAGTCAGGTTCCCCTTGGTCAAATGTTTAGGGGAATCCCCCAAGGTGGAGTAAATTTGTAATAAGGGAGTAATTACTCATTGACATTCACCCGAGGGCAGCCATACGGCTACAGAGGAAAGCTATACAGCTTTCTCAGAAACTTCGTAGTTAAAGAAAAATTCGTCCTGGTCCGGGGTTCGAACCCGGGACCACCGCTTCACCGGAGCAGTCGCTCTCGTCCTGGTCCGGGCACTAAAGAAATTTCACATTTATCTTTATGGGAGACATTTCAGAATTCAAAGGGATCATCAGCCGCTTGAATAGTTAACTAAGGCCAAAATGAACAATAGTAAAGTCATGAGTTGGAGTTTGGCCTTGCAAGGTGGAATATATTAAAGGCAGAGAACGTTGGAGCAGACTTCATGAGTAGAGCCAACTAAACAGCTTTAGCTATCTCTGGGATGTATATTTTTGTTGTTGTTATTGTGTGCTTATGCAAGGGGGTGTGTTGTGGACATTAATATGTTCATTAAGGACACCGTACAGACAATGGCAGTGGTGTGTTAATGTTCCGTAAATGCAGTTTGGTGTGCTGTGTTAGTGGTGTGCTTTTGGTGTGTGCTTGACATCTGCGGTGCGTTGTGTGCTGGGTCCAGAATCGTCACAGAAGATAGTCGGTTGGCTGGAAGGCTTGAAGATGGGGATGATGTGAGCAGTTTTTTATGGAAAAACTCCTGAGAGAGGGCGCCCTTGTCACATATTGATAGGAAGTTTGAAATAGAAGTGTGAACTAAAGAAGTTTGGAGAAGATGACGAGGATGACGATAAGCATGACGTATGAAGAAGACGTATTCGGTGAGGTTCAGGAAGAGATGATTGGTGGAGAAGAGAAGACTATGACGACGGCGACAAGGATGATGTGTACCAATGCCAAGGTTATAAAAGCACGAGGGATAGCACGGCACGGGGGGGGAAGAGAAGAACATAGAAGCGGGGGTTCTGGAGGGTCAGAAATAGCTCGGCTGGAAGAGAGCAACGACAGCTACTGCTCCGGTGACCTCGAGTTCAACGGCGTCGCACCGTAGACTTCCTGCCGTTCCTGAGCCCATTCCGGGAAATCAACAGCTGACGCAACCACCTGCTACGGCCAGGAGTGCCTCCAGCACTGTTGCCACCCATCCGGGTGGTGCCCACAACGCCAATGTTGCCAGCATCGCCTCCACGGGCGCTTGGACCAGGAGCTCGTACGACACTGCCAATGAGGCCGCCAGCGACGCCCTGAGCACTTCGAACACCACCTCGATGCCGGCTACCTGGATGCCACCAACTGGACCCATGCAACGCTTCATCAGCATCGAACCTTGAGCACGAACACCGAACGATAGTAGACTGGGTGTTCCCGGGTCGTGTGTATTGGTAGTATTGTGTTTAGTGTTAGTTTTGTGTGCTAGTGTTTGTGTCGTGTAGGGTGTATTAAATGTGCGTCTGTGTGGGTACACCTGTCACCTAGTCCATTCTTTCGGCCCGAGTGTTCTCCGGGGATCCATGACACTTATCCAACAAATAAAGATCTATGGGTGACCAATTCATTGTAATTTCATTATTAGCCTATTATGAGGAACTACATCAAAAGCTTAGATTTGCTAAAGTCTAAAAAGAGTGCGTCAATCTGGCTGTTACTGTCGAGGACTGAGACGAAGGACTGGACTACAGATAAAAGTTGCGCAATTGTAGAGTATACTTTCCGGAATCCGTGTTGGCAGTTTGATAGCATCGAATTCTACTCTAAAAGATCGTGAATGCGAGTGTCGATAACATGTTCCATAAGTTTACAGCAAGATTGCAGTAATGATATAGGACGATAGTTTAATACTAGGCGATCGCTTTGCTTAAAAATTAATATGACTCATGCAGTCTTCCATTCACCTGGCACTTTCCCTGTCAACAAAGATGTATGAAAGATAATGACGAAGAACTTGGCAACTGATTTGTCCTACCTAAGAAGAAACTTGCTCAGAATATTTTCAGGTCCAGAGGAGAGAGAGAGACTTTAATGAATAAAGGAGAGGTGTGCCTGGTTATGAGCCTAGCATGCTACTCCAGATGAGGGTGAAAAAAAAGAGAAAAAGGGAGAAAAGAAAGGTGACATCAAGCGTACTCAACACTCATGCACTCACAAACACACGATTATCAAAGTATGTCCACTAAACCCGTGTCCCTAAGAAAAACTAATAATGCTTTTGTCCCTCACACAGCCGAAGTCGCATTACTCCAGGGTCCAAGGACATGCTCCAGGTGCACGGGGCTGTCCTGACAAAGTCCTAAAGCACTGAACAGTGCCTTGCGATGGGGATTAAATATTTGGCAGCAGCAGATCAAATGCTGAAGATCCTCGTGCACACCACGTGTCGAGCACAGAGGGCTGCTTGATACACCAATTTTATAAAGATAGAATTTAGTGAAGGCAATGTCCAGACGAATTCGGTGCAGGCAATTACGATCATGTCTATCTAAATTGCGTGGCATGCGGAATTCACAAGTGGTGTGGATGCGAAGAAGGGGTCTATATTGACGCAGCGGACCACACCACAAAGAGTGTTGCGTCTGCCAGGATTTAGTAGCCAGAAGTCTCGCGCCATTATGGGTAGGAGCAAGGAGGTGTCACCATGCGCCGGCTTCGCTGCACCACCAGCATGATCGTTGCCTGCAAGGCCACAGTGAGTGGGTAACCACTGAAGCACAACACGGTGACGTAGCTCACAGGCCTCGGTGTGTAATCTGTTCAAGACATCGACGATCTGCTCCTGAAGGCTTCCTGATGACTTGATCGATTGTAGTGCAGCGCGAGAGTCACTCAAGGTAACCCATGTTGCTGGCGGTTGTTTTAGAATGTAAGTAAATGCTGCTCGCAGAGCAGCCAGCTTCGAGTTGAGGTGCAGTGACTGAGTCCACTGCACCTCCCACCCACGCTGCGAGTGGATGGTTAGGTACACGAGCCACAAACCGCACCTGGGCATGAAGCTCCTGGGATAACAGTACTGATGCAGACAGACGTCTGCTCTCTGCTAGAGTACCCACTGTGGAGGTGTTTTTGGGAAGGCCGAGACAGATTCTCAAGGCTTTAGCTTGCACAGCTTCAAGGATTTTAATATTTGTTGGCAAAATACCCTGAAAAGCTGGGAGACTGTAGCGCAGAAGGCCTTCACAGAGCACTCCATACAGTCGTAGTAATGAAGGTGTAGAACAGCCTCTTCTGATGGTGGAGAGCATAGAAAAATAGAGGCATAAGAGCGGAGCATGATTTTCAGCTGTTGCACACGTGGGGGCCATGACAGCGACCTGTCAAACGTTACCCCCAGAAATTTATGGCTTGTGACGTACGGTATTGGAGTACCAGCAACTTTCAGCACGTAGAGCGAGAGATCACACCTCAAAAATGCAATTGCTGAGCTTTTATCTGACGACATGGCGAGACCGCGCTTACTCAAGAATGATTCAGTGCAGCCTATTGCCCTCTGTAGTCGGGCATGCACAATGCGCCTGTTGTATCTGGAACACCATATACAGATGCCATCTGCAAAAAGGGAGATTTCAACTGTCGGAGGCAAGCATTTTTCCTAGCCAACAAGTGAGATTGAAAATAGTGGGACTTAGTATCCACGCCCACCAGTACACGCCACACCCTGGCGTATGTGTCAAGTTCGCCGTAGTTCGTCATAGTACCGGTGGGCGTCGCTTTGTGCGTGCCAGTTTCGAAAGGAGCGCGCAATGGGCAAAATTTTTTGAACAGCCGCGCCTAGAGTACTTGCGCTTTTGAAATTGTAAAAATTGGCATAGTTGCACTAGCAACTAGCTACAAATCTCTTAATTGCAACCACGCACTTAACTGTAATAGCTAAAAAGGTGACACAAATTTACCAACTTACTATATAGTCGGATACAAGAACGAAGCGGCTTTTCCCCGTCAAAGGCCCCCCTCCCAGCCAACGGCGTTGACCGGTTCTCATGAGCTTGCTAGAGTGACAATGCAGGGAGTAGCGGATAAAACGAGATAGTCCTCTCCTTCCATGGCCGGGGATAGTGCCCTCCCTGCATTGTCATGCCGCTGCTTGCATTCTCACGCTAGCAGCAGTCTCATGAGAATCGGCCGACTAAATCGGCTGGAAGGGGGTCGTTTGACAGGGAAAAGCCGCTTCGTTCAAGTTGACTGGAGTTCACGATTCACCTGCATCCTGATGTCCGCCAACACTCGTACTGCTGTATGCCGCAAGAAGGCCTATTTTTAGAAAGTAGTGACGGGCTTCCCAGAAACATGAGGCAGACACCCTATCCATTTAACCAGACTCATCAGACTGGGAGTGTAGTACGATCCTCTACCTTTGTGTCTTTTTTCGCTGCTGGAATGTCTCACAACAGTACTAGCAACCAACTAGACCACCTTTCTACGCTGCCCAGTGAAGAACTGCAGGGTTCATGTTCAGCACGCTTAGTTATGTAATACCAGTGAGTTATTAACTTTATTGAATGCTTTAGCAAAGTCAAGATATATGCAGTCAGATGAAAAAGCTGAGTCCAGATAGAAGTGCAAGTCATAAGTGAAGGAAGGTTTATGGGTGTTAACGTCCCAAAGCGACTCAGGCTATGAAGGTAGTTGAATGTCACAAGAAAAAAACTTTCGTAAGCCATGCTCTGTTAGAGAGAAGAAATGATCTTCCAGAAAATTATTAAGATGTGTAAATATATGTACCACTATTTTGCGCGCTATGATCTCAAAGATATGGGTCAATGGTTGGATGAATTGTTTATCTCCGGCTTTATGTGCTGATATCAACACAGCAGTCTTTCAGTCTTCAGTAGTACACCATGATACGACTGTGAGTTCTATCATCATAAAATGATAGAACTATACTCTTCAGCATTCTGTACGTATACTTGCTATTTATACCATAAATTCCGCCAGATGTTAGTTTCAAATTGGTAATAGGTATGATGCCTTGCAAGTCAAACTAATGGTGGGATCCATCGTGAATTATGATCGCACAGTTGGAGATCGGGACGTTGGATAACATTGGATGAAGGAAACGACTTAACGAAAGTATCTACTACAGTAGCACAAAGGTGGTAAAGACACTTTATTGGTGTTTCCAGGTTTTATTCTGTTCCAGAAGTGTTTTGGATTAGTCTTCAGAATGTCCAGGAGGGTTGCTTTAAAGAAGGTGGATTTAGTAGACTGCAGTGCTCGTTAATATGCTGAAGCAGCAGTCTTGTATGCTGTTCAAGGGGCAGGAATGCGCCAATCCGTAGCAGAAGATATGCTGCCCCCTGACCTCATCGCTCAGTCCCCAGGCGAGGGGGGGGGACTATAGCCTTCCAGCCCCCCCCCCCCCCCCCCACCTTGCAGTCAGCGCCTATGATGCGGCCATAATATCCATTTAGAAAAATTGCCATTTTGCCATTAGATAGGACATGAGCACTTACGTGAACAGTTATGAAAGGGTCCACTGCGGATTATCAAATTAAAGATGTCTGCAGCAGTTTTTTCTGCGACAGTTATTAATGCCCAAACCAAAAAACTAGAAGGTGGGGTAGTGGAAAAAGTGGGAGCTAGCTGCGGCGAACGGGCGACGTGAAGCCGGAAGCCATCGCTAGGTCTGCTTTGAAGGTCGGTAACAGATTGTTTGCAGTTTGGAAACGGCCAGGTATGTAACGGTCTGGAATACAGTTTCTCAATGCGTCGAGGTTGACTGCAGTGTTTGGTTTCTTATGCGCCTTGAGTAAGTCGGATGGCACCAGCTGCTGGCCAGCTAGCTGCGCGAACACCTGCTGTGTCGGGACCAATCAGCATGCGCGCACTGGCAGCACGTGGAATAGCACACCAGCGCTGTTAACTCTAAGCCAGTACTCCTGTTGGCAGTCTGTACTTCACGCCGCAGATCCCGCTTTTTCCACTAGCCCTACTCCTAGTTCACTGTACTAGAACACCCGAAATCGTGGTCGTGTAGGTTGGCATTGCGGCCCGCAAGGATGAGAAAGAAGGGGCGCGCCTGATGCGGCGCCTGCGCCGAGAAAAGCACATAGCAACGGTGCCTGCCCGGAGCGTGCTAGTGTATGTGCTTCTGGGCTGCGAGAGCTGCTTCCCTTGCCTGCTCCTCCTGCGGCGCTAATGAAACGCGAACACCTACTCTGCTGTAGCCCAGCATTCAACCAAACGCGACGGTCGGCAGCTACAGGAACCTTGGTATTCGGCTGACCCGAACGACCACCTCCTCTTATCAGCCCGTCAACTGATAGCGTTCTGGCACCTGCTGAAATACCTACTTTTGATGGGGCTGCCATCGGTGCTGTGTGCGTATCTGCGCTCTACAAGCTTGGTACCCGTCATCCTTTGAAAACCCCTCCCCTCGTCGATAATCTATACATAACCAAGCAGCTCTGGTGACACACCTGCTATACTGCAGGGCACACACTTAGGTGCTACACATGCAGCAAGCTCACAAGCATTGTCCCCACTGAACACAGAATATATGGTAGATGCCTTGAAACGTCTCTAATGGTCATAGACTTCTTGGGCTGCAAAAGATATCTACAAGATGCTGTCTGGTACTTGTTTAGAACACATCTAGCAAAGATGTCCGGCAGCTGTCTTGGGAAAGATTTTTATGCCTTGAGCAGCTACGCAAGATGCTTACTAAGGTTGTCATCCAAGATATTCTTCTTCAGAAGCCTGGAGAGCTTCCTCACTAGACGTTTTACAGTTTGAGCTATATGCAGTTGCAGTGCAATATTTCCATTTACACAGGAGACACCAGAGAAGCGTGGCCACCAGAAACATGACAGAAAAAAAGTTAAATTCACATGTTACCAACACATGCATACATGCACAACTGCCTACGGCAGGAATTGACAGTAGTTTTATTGCTCCTTACATGCTATTCGGATTACTGTGCCACATGCATGACAAAACTCCCTGCCCACTGAGCACCAATCCATAAACAGATATAATGCTCTTGCTGAGATGAACAAGCCGTTTTAAGGCGTCTCAACTGACCACAGCGACAGTTATTAAATATTTATAAGACGTCTTGCACATCTTGTCAAGACGTCTTACCAACATACAAACAAGATGTGCAAGACATCTTCCAGATGGTTACAAGGCATTTATAGATGAGGCGCGTGAGGCGTAGACGAGGCGCATGTGCGTGCACGTCACTGTGTGTTAAATTGAGGCCACATGCACATCAAATTCGACGATGCTTTGGACAACGTGCCAATTATGCGGATGCTCCGATTCTTCAAAGGCGTTTTGTGACGCGGGGTACAAACATAACAGTGACCCGACTTTCTGGTGAGACTGCAACCTAAAACCATCGTCTCTAGATTCACCAGAAGGGGAGAGGGGGGGGGGAATTAGCACGACGCGGACCTGCAGCGCAAAAGCGAGACTAGAGTGCAATCATGCTGGCAGCATGCTTCCTGCAACGGTGTGCCGCACGCTGGCATGCCGGGCGACGGCGGATTGTTGCGCACGGCATTGCTAGGTGTCGGTAGGCCAAACATGGTGCACACTGAAGCCGCAGTGAAAGCGCTTTAGAACTCCACAGCTTATGATAAAACATCTTATGATTGACACCGTCGATACAGTAACTGAAATCCGTAATACCTTCGTCAGGAAAGCGAATGGAAAAGCCGCAGGTCGCAAGCACGGAGTCAGAGCCCCGAGCCGTCGCCAAAGCCGTTGTATGTGCTGGATCGCATCTTTGTGCCCGCATGTCTTCATAAATCTGACTCCACTGGGAGTGTCAGCAGCACTGTTGAAAGTGCAAACCGCCTTCGGCAGCCGTTTTTGATGAAACTCAACGAGATAGGCAAATTTGGATGCGCAAAAAAAAAATGGCTGCTTATTCGTAAAAAATTCGTTCAAGTGGAACTTCACTCCGAAAATTGTTCGCTGTTGGGGGAAGTAATTGCATTGCCTTGTATGATTTGCCGATGGAGAATTGGAAATGTTTTGCTGTGGCGGAAATTTCGTTGTAGCGGAGTTTGACCATTTCTGGTCACAGGCAAGACTTGCCAAGCTTCACTGACAGTTGCACATCGCAGCTCCATGCACAGTCACCTCAGCCATGTGGCAGCGAATAGCCCATTTCAACCCTTCACAGTTACTGAATACCATGGATAGAACTTGTGACAGAAGGAGTTGCTAGCAGCCCTGATCGAACTACACTGCATGCCTTGCAACGCGAAAAAGCAGGTGTAGTAAGTGGAGAAGCCGGGCCCCTGGCATGGCGCCACTGCTGTTGCCTTTACTATAGCAACATGTGAACACTGCATGCCAACAAAAAGCAAAAAGCATGCAAGTTTCACCTGCCCTCTTCTCACTCTGCACATACGAAACTGTTCAAATTAATCTGTTTCTATGCTGTTTCAGCCTGTGATCACAGTGGTCTGAACGATACCATTTTAAGGCTTATTGGTCCGCTCGTGAACAAAGTTAATAGACCCAGCATGCAAAAATAATTCCACTATGAATAAATGCATCTATACTTCACAATTGAAGCTAATTATTTATCTTAGATTAATAAAAAATTCTATATTTGCGCACCCTTAACTGGTTTTAGTCCACTGTTTTAACAATACAAGTGCACCAATGAAAAAAAAATCAGAAACCAAACCAGTTTTAGTCTACACGGTGAGAACAAATTTCATTTGTACCTTTGGGTTAGGCAAGCACTTTGTGTCTATTGTTGATTAAACCAGGCCACCTTCCTTTAAGAGGTGTACAGTTTGCAGTTACAAGAAACAATTTTAGCTTCAAGGTGCATGTGATAAGGACACAGGAATCCTGTGTCACCAATGATCTTATTTCCGAAACATCAACTTCACTAAATGGTGCAAAAAATAAAATGCTTGAATTGTACAAATGCCAGTTTTACATGCAAGGAAGAATATAGTAATCTGAAAATTATTTCTATTCCACCAAATTTTCTGAAAAGATGATGATCCCACATAAAGAGCACATAAGGTAATATTGCTGACACCAGCACTGCTACCAGCATGCTGAGTAAAATGCAACAGCAAGAGTGCACAATGCTCACCAGAACTCAGTTTGCTGTAAGCACAGCATAAAATTAGATGGCATGGAAACCGAGCCCACTAAAACTAGAATATATAGTACAAGAATCTTCATTCCTTTTATTCCTCACATTGCAGCCATGTAAACAGTGTGCATCAGGAGAACAAGACAAAACGACAAAAATGGTCTAGTTTTAAAAAAATAACATTCTACTGGTCACGTATAGCTCTTGTGAAATGAAGCAAAAAGGTTCAAAACAAATATTTTCACAGGGAGGTACCCATCACTTTGTTTGGATAATACATGCATTCACCCACAATTGCCCATCCTGCTCAAAGAATAATGACGCTTCATGAACAAGGATCTAGTGACAACATTATCGAAAGAAAAAAAAAGAAAGCAGCTCACTCATGTACATTCCACATATTTTCCCTTTTTGGACTAATAACACCTGATAATATGTTTTGGACTAATAACACCTGATAATATGTGCCCAAAGAATGCATAGTTACATGAACAATTCATTCACAACAGATTGCTGCTCCTCAAGACCTACAAGTTCCATCAACAATAACAAAAGTAATCCTTTCTCATGCAGAAGCACTTTATAAGTTGTTGCAACAAGTACACACCGGAAGTAACAGTTTGACACCCACCCATAATCTTGAAGTCAAAGGTCTGAACAAAGTTGACGAAGAGGCACATAAAGAGCCCGCCAAAGCACAAACAACCATGGACTTGGAGCTACTTTCTTTCATCGTGCAGAAGTCTACTGCAAAATCGCACCTACGCAATCATCAAAACATCCGATAGCTTTCGCAATCAGGGGTTCTATTTTTCAGTGCTCTGCCCAATAAAAGTTATTACAGAAAAACATGAGCTCATCTCAAAGAAAGTGATAAAAGTCAACAGAGTCAGCCGTGCATTGCTTAACCTTGCAAATTGTTTCAATTATAATGAGCAAGCCCGAATGAATAATGAGCACTCCTTCAATTTTGGGCTTCAGACTCTACTGTGTAACGCCAGCCAGAGCCCACTAAATACCATTACAGTGCCAAGAGCCATATGGACCCTTCAAATACCAAGAAAGTTCACCGAAGGGCAATCAACCTTAGCAAATATGCAAGATCTGACTCTCCAAGCAAGGTTGTACCTTTGCACTATACATGCCTGAGCAAACCAAACATTTAAGAAGGCAGCACTACTTGCACAATTCATAAACAAGCCAAACCATAATTAAACAGCTCTCAAGAACTACAAGAATTAAAAGTAGCACAAGAAACAACTATAGAAGACTCTTAAAAATATGGACATGATTGTTGTGCACGGCACACTTCCTAGTTCCACAGAAGGAAGGAAAAAAGCGGTACCGAAATGCCATCAAAGCCAGCATCCTTTAATAGTATAAAGTGGGAAGGAGCTGCTGCTTCGGTTTCCCTTAAAACAAGTAAGAAGAAGAGAAAAACGGAGCGGTATAGCAAGGCATCAAGCACGGGCAGGAACAAACAGGAATGGGCTACTGCAGGCAGACACCCAGCTGCTGGGCCACTTGGAGCAACGCCTTCAGCCCTGGTAAAAAGCTGCTAGTCTCGGAGAAGTTCGACGAGGACACCAGATAGCTGTGGATGCTCAGGGCAGTGTTGTAGTCGTTCTGCTGGATGGCCTGTACAATCTGGTGGAGGCCGTGCGTTGTCGTCGGTGCAAGCTGCGCAGACATTTGATTGACCGATTTATTTATTAACTTATTGATTAACTTATAGATTTCACATGTTGTACAAGCATTGTGGGATAAGAGGCATAACGTAGTAAAGGGCTCTACATTAATTTTCACCACCTGGGATTCTTTAACATAGACCAGAATTTCAGTGCACAGGCATTTTTCCCCCTTCGTCTTTACCGAAATGCAGACACTACGGCCAGGATCAAACCACCAACGTTGATATCTGCAACCAAGCACTGCAACCAAGCACCACAGCCACTAAGCGACCACAGAATTTCTATGGGTTTAAGTAGAAATATTGCAGCCTCTGAAGGGTGGCGCATTTCGACAGCTCACTGGGTCATCATGGGAAGTGCAATAACCAGACGATTATGTTGGCTCCTTATTAAAAAAAGAAAAAAACATTTAAAGGCGAGAAATTCAGTGAAAAAATGACGCAGTCATTAAACTGCTGCACCATAAAAATGGCTGCCTGCAGAGGTCCTAGTCGTCCCAGAGTCACAGCCAACGCATGCTTTATTTTTTATGTTTCTGAGAACCTCAACAATGCACTACTTTCTCCTCTAAAAAAGGGCACAGCACCAAAACTTCCGGCTAAGCAGCACTAGCCAGCTACAAAAAAAAATAAAGGAAGCATTTCTTGAGAACATGTAATAAGTCAAACCTTGCTAGAATGAAATTCACGACAACTGCAATAAGTTCATTTCAGCAAACTTTACTGTCGTGAAATAAGCCCGAAACAGTGATATTGGACCAGATTGTTCATGGACTACGTTTATTTCCATAAAACAGTCGACTGTGACAGCTTTCAGCACTTTGATATCAGCGCTGTGGCACAATTATCACCGTACTCTGTAATTAGGTTGCATCATGATCTCGTCATGCAGATACTGCCGACCAATTATTTTCATACCCTATCAGGATTTTTGAAGTGTCGGAAGAAACAACCAAAGAATTTTTGTTTGAGCTTTTGAATCGGCAAGTTGCTGGGAGGAGTGGTCGATAGTTCTCTGTGCATTCTTACGCTTTCACATGATCACATCGCTCCAGATATCGGCCAACATCGTGCCGTCCTTGTACAAATATGACAGCATGGCAGCTGATTTCATGAGCTTGGTGCTTGACAGCAGCACTGTTGCACAGTCACCGACGTGTGCACACAAATGGGCCAAGCCCATGTAAACAAGCAAACACGTCGTGGCAAAAATGTGTGCAGCGCCTGCCATAAGGAGGGTCCAAAACGCGAAAATGGAGATGGCAAAAAAGCCAAGGAGGCAGAACAACCAACATGCCGATAGCAAGCTCTTCACCGGCGTTCTCTTTTGTAGGCTTTGAGGTGTTGAGCTGAGCTTTGAAGCCAGAGGTCCAATAATGTTTACACTTAGAGACTCAAAACACAGTACCAGCAATGAAAGAGTCAGGGCAATGAAGCATTTTGTTTCATGTTAAAATGCATCATGTTTGCAATCTTCCCATCAAAGAGCCAGCCATTTTTCCTCTCTCTGCATCAGCGTATCTCCCACTTGGTTCACTGTTTCCTTTTTTTTTTTTTTACACATTAGGGAGGAAAACTTGACTCTGATAAGTTCCTTGAACAGTAACTACACACAAGTTTATGCAGCACAGGACGTGCGGCAACGATTTGAGTGCACATTCATGTGTGGTGCATATTGTGGTCACCCCATCTTGAACAGCATGCATGTTAGCAGCGCCACTTGAAGTGCACACTGACTTCAGCGGCCATTTCAGTGAAGCCAAACAGCTCATCAAACTACACGAGCATCTTCGGATGTGCGAAAATAAACAAACTGGTGATTTTATGTCACATAGCAAAAAATAAATTTTGTATTTCCTCTTGTACTTTGCAAAAACTTCACTGAAGCTAAATTCTGCTCCACAAAAATGCAGTATGAGGGGGGGTGCATAGGTGCCAAGTATTCAATCTGCCGGGGCAGTGGGCTGGGGCTCATTTAGCACCCTCTCTCTTTTTCATTTGTGCGTAGAGGCTATGTGTGTAAGCGTCAGTTTTATTTGTCTCTAGTTGGACGAATATGCTAAAAAGAATGACCCCATGGTCCTTAAACACTAAATAAATAAATGAACAAAATAAACTGAAAAATACGTGAACTCTTGGTAGATATTCATGACGTCCTTAAAGTGCGAGAAAACACTGAGCAACACAAACATTTCCATAAGAAGCTAACAATTCAAGTGTTACAAACTCATTACAAAACTCTTCATTTGTAAAAACCATTGGGCTATGCAAGCACTTCTACAATAAGCTAACAATTCAAAAATTAAAAAGATATTTTAAACTCTTTGTGTCTAAGAAAAACTGGGCAGTACTAACATTTCCACAATAAGCTAACAATTAAAAATTTAAGGACGGGTTATAAACTCATCTGTCAAAGATGTAAACAAACACCTCATTTGATACAAAACAAAGAAACAGGAGTCAAAGATCAAAGGTTGTAATGAGCGGATAATTTGAGTTCAGGGGCTGTGACAGCTTTAAAAAAGCTGCCGTATTTTACTGCCATGAAGTTCACTGTCCTTCTATCCTTCATTTTATACAAAGGCTACCACACAATCAAGAATGTGCTTCTTTGCACAGCTGATCACAGAATAAAATTGTCCGTGATGACACAAATTTATTTTGCGGGCAAGCTCTTTGTGCCACGGGGAAGTGCTATGCAATTTAAGGGGGGATGAAGGTCTTGAAAACTTGTTTTTTATTTTTCGACATAACTTGTTGAAACTTAGCACGCAGGTGTATCATAGAATGCTGATTTCAAATATGCATTTAGATTTCAAATATCTCACCTGGAAGAAAATTTATCCCAAAATAACATTCAAATTGGGTAATTTCTTATGGGCCTTTATAGTAATTTATCAGTTAAAGAATGATTTTTTAAGAATAGGCAGACATTTGCAAAGGCCCAAAGCACATCCTAAAGCTTTCTGTTTTTCTTTAAACTTGATAAATGAGCAATTAGGCCAAGTGTGGGCTAATTACTGCAACGTCACTTTTTCTTTCCAACTTTGTTGTTTATTTATGATCAATAAAATTAGTTTGTAGACATTCTGTTAGCTTTAGGATGTGCTTTGGGCCTTTGTAAATGTCTGCTTATTCTTTAAAAATGTTTATTTAACTGATAAATTACTAAAAAGGCCCGTAAGAAATTACGTAATTAGGATTTTTTATTTTGCCATATATTTCCTTCCAGCTGAGATATTTGAAATCTAAATACATATTCGAAATCAGCATTCAATGATACACCCAGGTGCTAAGTTTCAGAAAGATATGTTAACAAATAAAGAAAAAGTTTTCAAGACCCTCATCCCCCCTTAACCACGCTTGTCCCATTATTGACCTCAGCTAAGCATTGATGTGACGGAGGCATGAAAACGGTCTCTCAGATGTGCATGACGTGACTGGGTTATTTCAAGCAATTTCCACAAGCTTAGCCACCCCAGGCAAAATATCTCGCAGCTGCTTACCAATATCGCCCAAACGCACCAATACAATGCCCTGATATGTTTGCAAGTGAGTACTGCGCTGCCTTGCTCTATCTACAAGCATACTACGGTGAAGGCTGAGCCATTCAGGCTCAAGAGCTTGCTTGTAAAACTTCAACATGTATGTTTTGTCACCATTCCCTGTCAAAAACTGCTGAATATATGCCGTGTGCTGCCACATTTCTAGTGGATACCTGTCGCCCAGCGAGAAATGCACTGTGTCCACTATCCTTTAAGACCGCTGGCGATACATGTCCTCGGCCGAAGAAAATACGTGTGGCACAGATCAGTCGTCCTATCAAAATGGAATCTTCCATTGCCTTGGCACAGGAGCTTCTTTCTCTTTACTATACAGTTCCAATTCATGCGCCTCTGCTTCAGTCTCA
This sequence comes from Amblyomma mixtum, assembly GCF_055824585.1. Lineage (NCBI taxonomy): Eukaryota > Metazoa > Arthropoda > Arachnida > Ixodida > Ixodidae > Amblyomma > Amblyomma mixtum. Next base: position 202,537,950 of record NC_143014.1, read on the forward strand.
TTCCAAAATCTGCAAAATCCTTGCCTCCTAAGTTTACTAAGGCCCGAATTCTAGAATGCTCCTTACCCTATACCGTTTCCTTCCCTTACATGACGGACCCTTCATCCTACCTTATGTGTGGGAACCTTCACAGGGACCCAGCACATATTCTGAAACGTCCCTTCACCGTCCCTTATGAAAGCAGAACCGCGGAAGGGTACAGAAGCCACCAAGCAAGTCTGGTTTTGGGGCTAGGTAGCAAATACAGAGATACATAGGCCCAAACACCGAAATAAATAACCTACAGGTAGATTTTGTAACATTTACTGCATTTACTCACATAATTTGCGCCCACACGTAATTTGCGCACCCAGGTATTCTTTACAAAACTTTTAGTCGCACATTTTACACCCCTTGCTACGCCAGACCACCAGTGTGCACGCGGGTGCACGCAAAGCAGGCCTGGGAAGATTGGCGAGCCGCATCATCATGTACGGCTTCAAGAGGTGTGAGCAGTGGGGGGCAAGAACTGCGCGCAGTTTACCTGGCTCACTCACGCTGGTGTTTGCTTTTCAGGATGAACAGCCGCGAGAGCAAACTTCTGGTAACTGCTAGCACACACAGGAAACCGAAACTACCAAACCGTTTGCTGTTCAGCTTGCTGCTAGTCAGCCAGGCCGCATGCGGGGGCACTGATTTATCGTGTGCTATCTCCCTCTGCCTCTAACTGCAGGCTTTGCAACTGCATCGTTGCACGTTTATTGCTTTGCACTGCGCATGAGCTGGCATGCCACCCTGCGGGGAACTATACATAAGAGTGGGGAAGAGCAGGAGGGAGTATGGGTCCTATATTTCGAGTCAACTTTTTTCTGGCCAGTAAGGGGTAAAGAGCTGGGGGGTCGGTGTGCAGGTGGCAACACATGGTATATATTGTTACGACCCTGCAGAGTTTTTTTAGGGCATGTTCGTGACATCTCCACGTAATTTGAGCGTCCCCTCTTTCAAGTCCTAACCTAAAAAAAAAAAAGGGCACAAATTACGCGAGCAAATACGGTAAACAAAATTACCAGAGGGTGCAAGCACCTATTTTGCAACTTAGGTATATGAATTTCTTTTTCGGTGCAAAAGCAAAGTTCGTTTGGAAACGACAAGAAGCTATTTGCAGCTTTTTGTTTAGAATCGCATTAACACACCATAGCATGACACCTGGAAAACATTATTTTACTTCTGACGAGTAAAATTGGCTATCCAAACTAGTGGGTTTGGGTTTATGGGGTTTAACATCCCAAAGCGACTCAGGTTATGAGGGACACTGTAGTGGAGGGCTCTGGATAATTTCGACAACCTGGGGTTCTTTAACGTGCACTGACATCACACAGTAAATGGGCCTCTAGCATTCTGCCGGCATCGAAATGCGACCACCACAGTCGGAATCAAACCCGCGTCTTTTGGGTCAGTAGCCGAGCACCATAACCACTGAGTCACCGCGGCAGCTCCCAACTAGTAGGATCTGTGAGGCTCAACCCTATTGCTGGGTCACATCCTTTCCCTGTCGTGAGAGCTGCATGCACGTTCGATAGAACGCTGTCGTGAACTCCATGCACATCATCACTCATTTGGCGCAGAGTTGGCACCATCTGACGGCTCCACTCTGGTGTATCCCACAGGCCTGGTCACAAGATGCACGAGTGAATTCAGCTCGGCTGGAATAAAACACACTGACTCCATCAAGAACATGTATCTGAAAGCAAGTTCTTCCTGTGTACAGTTCCGTCGGGTTAAGCCTGTCCCTCAGCATCCCAATGTGGGTGACAGACGCCTGTATAGATTGCTGTATTGGCCGAAATCAACTCAGCAAAACTTTTCACTTGACCAAGTTCAGGCAGAAGGAGGACACTCATCCTGCACTCTCACAATGGCTGCAGAAACTAGCAAGAGTACTTAGGTGAAAATTGGAAAAAAAAAATGGATTTTAAGGAAAGAAACTGGAGAAGTAACTATCACATCACAGTGACCATCTCAATCATGCCGTGAGGGAAGGAGGGAGGGGGTGAAAGAGGAAAGAGAGAAAGAGATGCCGTAGTGGAGGGCTCCAGAATCATTGACAACCTGGGTATCTTTAACATACACTGACATTGCACAGCACACGGGCACCTTTTGCATTTTGCCTGCCTTGGCCAGGTTTGAACCCGGGTACTCCGGCTCAGTAGAAGAGCGCCCTAACCACTGAGCCAGCGCGGTGTACATTGCACTTAAAAAGAAACACAAACGCACTTTCAGAGCAAGAACCGCGATAACGAGGCATGAAGGTTGGTGCTGTGCTTCCTTAATGAACGGAAGCTCCAAGGGAAGCCTTATTAAGGACACCTTAGTAAGAAGCATTTCAGAATTCGAGACAAGGCATCCTAAGCAAGTGAGGCATCCTTCATTGGGTAAAAAAAGTTCTAGAATTCGGGCTTAAGACTATCCCTGATAGCTTAGACCATTTTTTCTGCTTGATCAAATCTCAATGCTGCTTTCTGCAACGCGTCGCGAGGATATGAATGTCAGGAGCTTGAGCATTACTGAACTTTGACAGCACTTTCAAAAATGCACTGGCTTTGACTCTGGCATCATTCTGTTCTTCTGATTCTAGGCCCTGTAGAAACAAGATCAGGTAGCTATATTTCTGAACAACCACGGTAGTGGCCCTAAGCGTCCAAGGCTGTGTTGTTCTTTTTAGGCAATTTTTAGGCAACTTTTAGGCAACTGTAGTTTAGTTAATTTGTCCAAAACTGCACGAGAGAAGGCATGCTGCCCCCATACCCTATAATTCAATCTCTGGGGGTAGACAGCCCCAATCCCCCTCTCCAAAAAAAAAAGGGGGTTGGGGGGTGGGGGGGTGAATTAATTGCATTACGTCGTGTGGTTAGCTAACGGGAATAGGGAAATACTTCACTGTGGCAGAAATTTTGCAGTACCAGCATTTGTTGTAGCAGGGTTTCACAATACAGAACTAAACCAAATGCATATCTACGTCTCAGTGTTGTGACCCAGTATAAGCACTAAGGCATGCAAAATCACTTTGTTAGAGTTTTTTGCTTTTCAGTCAAAGTTAACTGCGTACAATTCACTGTTTATAAAACTGTGAGGTGAGCTGTAAGGCATAACCAGAAGTTGAGAACAGAATGTTGCCTTAGAGGTAGGTCACTACGCTTTGATTCAAATAAACTCACATGCAACTTTTATTATTCAAATGTGACCCTATATAAGCCTTTTTTTTTACCACTATTCAGCACTTTCCAATGCTAAGCTGATCCAAGATGAAATATTGCTATTCACACAGCTTTTCCTGAAAAAACTTTCATATAGGCATGCATTGCAGAAGTCACTGCTTACCGCACTGTCTCGTAACCTGTCATACAGGTTTTCAAGTTTCCGTGCAACATCGTCCAGCTTCCGCTTGATTTGCTGACAAGAGAACCATTCAGCATATTAGTGCCATTGCTTTCATTCCTCTATACTGTATAAGTCTCTTTTCTTTTTCCTGAAATTTTTTGGTGTGTCTTATACAATGGTGCAACTTATATATCGCGAAAAATGACATGCCACTGCACGCCACTTTTTTGCCGTGCCCAGTAACGATGTTTGAAAAGAAGATCGGTGTGTAAAAGATGGTTTGATTTGGTTTATGGGGGTTTAACGTCCCAAAGTGACTCAGGCTATGAGGGAAACCGCAGTGGAGGGCTAAGGATAATTTAGACCACCTGGGGTTCTTTGATGTGCACTGACATTGCACAGTACATGAGCCTCCAGCATTTCATCTCCATCGAAATGCGACTGCCGTGGCTGGGATCGAACCCGCAACGCCAGGTCAACAGCCGAGCACCACAACCAATGAGCCATCACAGCGGTTTGATGTGTAAGAGGAGTTAAAAAAAAAACCTTATTTTTAAAGTATTACCTAATTGGTAGAATTGCATACTCTCACAACTTTCTATTTCAGTGTCTGTTTCTTCGGTGTCTATATTTATTGCACTTGTTACAACGTGTTTCCCATGAGTCGTGCATTTTTCTTGTTGAACATAATGTTGAACATAAAGCTGTCCGCAAGGTAAAGGAGCTACAATGCGAAACTCAATGAATAGGTGCACATTAATAGACCAGTTCGATGTATGTGCAATTTTTTAGGTATGCGGAATGTGGATTTAACATCCTGAAGTGACATATTGGCTATGAGGGGCGCTGTAGTGGAGGTCTCATGATTAATTTAGACCATATGGGGTTCCTTAACATGCGCTGACAGATTTAAAATTCGTAATACACTAGTAGCAACACATCTACTTGAAATAGAGAACCAGAATGTACACAGACCTGCACATCTAGCTACCCAGGTCATCCACTACTTATGAAAACATAATACAAGCAGCTAACCTGAAGTTAAATTGCTCCTTGGCAGGCATGTGTCAGCAAGTGTTGAAGGTCTAACACACACGAAAGTTACACCTTTTCAATGGTACAGTTGCATTTTAGACCGTGAACTGAACCTATCGCACCGGAACCTTAAACGTAGCCCTTAAATGAACCTTAAACAAAGGCATGGTTTGAAGGGCACTTCATCCACACAGTAGCTTCGCAAATGCACGGTGGCCACTTGTGTATTGCAGCACTCATCTCATCTACTCGCTTATGCTTGTTGTCCATGTTGCATTAAAATTCCACCTCCAAGTCTCGCAAAAAAGCAACCGAAGGCACTTCCAGGATCAAGCTGCTTTTGAACTGCTCACAAGTACAGTGCACACAATCTGCAAAGTGGTCATGTGCGCGAAAGCCATTGAAATGCAATAAAAAGCGTGCACTATCGGCAACACTTGCTAAACTCACAGGGTTGGTTGCAGTTTGGGCACAGTTCGATCGCAGCTCTTCAAAAACATCCTGTAAGACCTGGTTCTCCTTAGGAATGGGGCCTTTTTCCTTTGGTGGTGGTGGTGGTGCAGCTGGAGATGGAGACGCTGCCGCCTGATTCACAGTAAGAAAGCCACGCTGAATCAGTTCACCAAAGCCAGAGAGAAAAATACCACGTGACAGCAATAGAACATTTTTCCAGTCAACTGTGTCAGCTGTGTGCCAACCCTTGGCTAAATATGTACACTCTGAAAGAAGGTGGCATGAATTCTTTAAGCTCAAAAGCTAAACATGAATATTCTTTCTTTAAGTGAACTTTCTTTTTATGCCCTTTTTCTTATGGGTTATCAGTGCATTTCTAAATTTTTACAAAACTGAACTGACAGGAATGGACAACAGGATGCATCCAAACAAAACAGCACATATTAATGCTGACTGCAGCAAAAGCAGCAACAACAGGTTACTCTAAGACACTATGAGGGCTTTGTAGAGAAGACGCTGAGCTTGAAAACTTAACCACTTAACCGTTTTGGACAAGTCTACCTTTCATTAAGGACGAGGACTGCTTATTCAAGTTTTTTTTTTTTTTTTTTTTTACTCAAAAGCACTTCAGACAGACCAGGCTTGTGAAGAGCTTGCTTTCAGGTTTTCACAACCAACAGCAGCAACAGCTCAAATAATGCCAGGAATATCAAGCCTGCCCTTATGAAAAATGAAAGCAGAAGCAAAAACGCCCGACTATAATCTTATTTTTACAACGGGATTTCCTGGGCTGATTAAAGGGGTCATGACATGGTCTACCGACAAATGGTGCTTTTACATTGCAGCTACTAGCCGCGACGTTATTATGCATACTTAAAAAAGAAATAGGGCTCTATGAGCGCATTCGAGCTGGTAACTGCAATGAGAAGTTATCAGTCCTAAGCCCTTCCCCCTGGCAGTGACAGCCATACTGAAGCAGCTTGCGTGACGTCATAACCCAACAGTGCAGTTGTCTGCTGCAAAAGTGCAGCACGCATGGTCGGTTCAGAGCAAAGTGCGCCTACTTGAGTCCAGCCATGGCACGTTGGGGTGAAGTCGCTGAGACTGGGAAGAAGCTAGACAGAAAAGGGATGAACACAGGCCTCTGTTGCCTTTGTCCCCCTGCCATGGGCTGTGGGCTCCTCAGCACTACTGTAACTCCGCATCGCCTCTCCAACCTCCCCTCTTCAGCCCTCCGCACCCCTAGCATAAACAACGAACAACCCACTCCCCTATGCTCACTACGCTTTAGCTCAGTCACAAGCAGGTACATGACAGTCTGCTTATGTCATCATGGATCGCGAGTGCGTAAGTTCTGCCTGACTGCTACATGGTTCAGAACTTTTAAAAATTCAATTAAACATTACTCGCTGCACCAAATGAGCTCATATATTATGCAAAGTTGTTTCGAAATGCATAGCAAACAACATGCGATAAACAGCTTGACTCTGAAAAATGGTGTCATGGCCCATTTAAGTATGTCATGACCCGCTTTAAGAAATAAGTGGCTTTTCCCGGTCAAAGTACCCAGCCAGTGGCGTCGGAAGATTCTCGTGAACCTGCTAGTGTGATAATTCAAGGAGTGGCAGATGAAAGGGAATAGTCACCTCCCCGCACGCACTGTTGGGGATAGTCCCTTCCCTGCACTGCCTTGCCACTCCCTGCATTGTCACACTGGTCACACTAGCAGGTTCATGCGAATCTGCCAACACCACTGGCTGAAAGGGGGACCCCTTTGATGGGGAAAAGTCTTGAATTTTATCAGACTATAGCGTGCTTTCAGTTGCTGAAAATGGCATCTAATTGGTGCCAATCGTGTGCTTGGCCTGTCAGGAAGAGAAAGGGAGACCTGTGTCGGAAACTCGAAAACCAGCTCATAGTTTTGTTGACGTACAAAGTTTTGTTGACAGCAAAGGCAAGAATGACAGCAACTAGCTCTCCTGAGACTAATGAAGGTGACAACTAAGGACGCACTGTTTCTGACGCTTGTCAGTGGTCCAGGATTACCATAACAAACATTCCACTACAGCGACTGAAGTGGTGTAGCAATTAAAAATGAGCACTCTCAGCAATTTCATGGCTTGAAATCTATGACACATGCCTGGTTCTTCCGAGTGCTTGACAATGAGGTCAGGCTAAACTGAATATTACCGTATTTACCCAATTCCAACGCGCACCTTTTTTCGGGGAAAATACGTCTCAAAATCGCATGCGCGTTGGATTCGAGTGCAAACCGAAACTGCCCTATAGCTGCCCATCGTCATCGCCATTATACGATGTGGGAGCTCACTAACTGCCGGCAAACATGGGAGCACGTTTGCTCGTCGTTTTCTGCGTCGCAGGAGCCGTTTTCAATCTGTGTGGCGCTCAGCGACCATGGACCACGTTCACGACGACGCTATCCCGTGCACTGCCGCGGGCGGACGCCTCATCACTGCGTTTGTACGATCGAGATACGCGGCTCGAAGAATATGTTGATAAAACAACGGTTGTCGGAAACGCGTCATTTCAGCGGTAAAGTTCCAAAAACGATGAGAGTCCTTTCTGTTTTGCGGCCGATTCTCTGACCGAGATTACATCGTCCGCAGGCGGGGCACGCCGCGCCGCTGACGAGGTCGTGCATCATGCCGATCTAACAGATAACAGCGCTTCCGCGCTCGTTTTTATGCTTGTTTTGGCCGTCGAACGTCTTTATCTTTCGCTCAGATGCACTGACGAAGTCATGGATGCTCCGCAAGAAGCTTGAAGGATCCAAATGGTGCATCGCCGCTGCCGCAGTTACGCCTAGCAGCAGACGAACCTCCCGTCACCGGAGCTCTCCGCTTGCGCTTGGGGCGTCTTCCTTTATACTGATGCTTTGTCATGAACTTGCATGAAAGAAAATCTCGTTTCTCAGTCGCATCCATAGCGGAGAAAGGAGAAAAACCCGGGCAGAAGCGTTGGTTCACGTCTCGGTGGCGGCAGAACGAAGAAAGAGCGTCTGCGTCCGACCGTGCGGTGGAATGCTCGTAGCCAATGGAAGGGCTCCGATCGTACCACGTGATTTGAAGGGCCAGTCGCGACGCTCGACTCGGGCGGGAAACGATCTTTTTTTTCGTATTTTTTATCAAGAATGCGCCGCTGCCGAAGTGGCTTTTGGTAGGAGAGGGTTAGGCCTACTTCCCCGCGAAAATTCAAGAGCGGGCGACGCCGTGGAGCGAAATGCCGCGTTCCCGAAATTCGGTCAAATTCGCACTTTCGCAAGCCACCGCGAGAGCTTTAATTGCATTTTTTACTAACTTCCCATTGGTTATCGGCTTTGATTTTTTTATACATAAAAGAAGAGGCTTGGGGGAATACAAGACGTAAGAAAATTCAAAATCGACTTTATTGGGAAAAATCGCGGTTTTTTCACCCGCAGCTCTCCTTAAAATATAAAACAGTTGCAAATTATTTTCATTCGTGGAAGCCACATGCACGTTAGAAGCGGGGCTTGTAGTTTTTTTTTTTTCATTACCAATATCGGGCGCGCGTTAGAATCGGGGCTTGAATTTTTTTTTTTTTTTTGGTGCCGTAAATTGGGTGCGCGTTGGAATCGGAGGCGCGTTGGAATTGGGTAAATACGGTAATTTTTTTCTGCACAATTTCTGTTGTGTGGCCAACGCTTCTAATCCACCACGAGGGCGCACATGAAACTTTTGACAAGTGTTTAAACTAACCTCAGGAACAACATTAGACGAAGTTTTTAAAAGAAATGTACGGTTAAGGGGTTAACTTCTGCCGTCACATGAAACAATCCACCTGTAGTCATCTAAAACCCTAAAATACCACTGTGTTCAGTTTCACAAAGAGAAAATTTCTATACAACAAAACTGCAAATTGTCACGGTCACATGCTTTGGAAGGCTCGATACAAGTCATGCCTGCTTGAATGTACTAACAGCACGAAATGAAACACGAACAAAACAGTAAATGCTACTGATGTGATGAGACTAACATATGAAAATGCTTAGATGCCGACATCCATGCAGCATTTCAGTACCATCTCATTTTGTCGTATGCTGAACTGTTGCTAAGTGTACAGCCAAATGATGACTAATGTTTCCACAATCACAATAATTTTTTTAGTATAGTTTCATTTTGTGTTCACAGTACACAACAGCTTTTCGCTAGGGGAGTACTATACTTTTGTAGCAGCAATGCAAGCACAACTAAGGAGCATGGTCTGTGCAACGACATCAAGGGAGAAAGAGTGTTAGTACCAGCAACACACAAGCATATCAGGCAGAAAATTGTTAGCATGACAGGTGCCCAGTCAAGAGGGATTTCAAGCCACTACACACTGCAATCATGGTAGCTGCAAAAAGGAGTTTGGGCACAGTAAGTGACCAGTCCAGAGTTTTACCACTCTCAATGAGATAACGAGATAACAAAGATATAAAAAGCGAGTTTTTGCACTGATCTCGTGCGAAATACAAGATATTCGTCAGGAAGAAAGGTACATACATACACCTATATACAGTATATACGCATAGCATCTGATGGAGGTAGCACGTGAGGACATGCAACTAGAGTCCACATTTGCATATTTCAAAACTCAGTGGTTGGTCAAAGTATAATGAGATGAACGCTCTGAAATTAATCACTCCATGTGATAACTGTTACAACATTACGCTACCAAGCTATGCAACTGTAAAGTTGCTGAAAGATGCACAGCCACAGTTACAGAAAGATGCACAGACAGGTGAACACTTGCATTATCGTGAAAGTGCAGTTTGTGCCTCACCAAGAGGAGAAATGTGATGGTGCCTGTGCCTATGTGGCTAGAATGTATGATGCATGAAGTGTATGTGAACAGTACCAGGCCTGGGCCTGCTGGTATGCTACTGCAAATATCATGGCATACAATGTGGGAGAAAAAGTTTATGTTTAGCACTAAGCGAGTGGCAAGCAAATGTTTGTATGAACTGTGTGTTTATGCATTATGAGTACCTTTGTCTGCTTTTCTATGAATGCATTTCCCTGCCACTACAGCTGCAGCACACCTCCACCCTAGCTTAAAAATACATATATGACCGAGAGTCACTCTACCATAACACAATGCAAATTTTTTAGCAATGAAAAAAAGTGAGGTCCAATAAACTGCTTGAGCAAGCACAATGTGATCTGCGCTGTCTAGTTTCTGTGACATGGTACACGGCTCAGCATCAATAACCTACTCTCACTTAGTTGCAAGTGAGTGACATTTTACAGTCTGGACTTGTCATGCACTTTTCCAAACACCCTGTTGCAGCCACTAGTGTTACACTCCTCAGTTGCTGATGATGGCGTTTACTTACAGTGGTGAGCGGATTGAGGATTGAAAGGTGAGGAGGAACATCCTTCACCGACAGAGAAACCCAACAAACAAACGAAAAACATAAGTAAGCAAGCCAACAAGCCACAAAAACCACCACCACAAAAACAAAAACAACGCTTTCTCATTAGCGGTCCTCCAAAGTCAACAAAACAAAACAAACAGAGACACCCACAAGAAAGCAATATACAAAACAGAAAAAGGAATTGTATGAGTTGCATGTAAATATGTAAGCTGGTGTTTAACTTTTATTTCCATGAGTACGGGGCTTCTAAAAAAATGAACTAAAATAGATTTACTGACGGAACAGGGCTTTGTGAACACACCGGCAAAAAAAATCTTGCGCATTTTCTTATTAATTATTTAATGCCCTGGAGATGAACCTACGAAGGTGTTAATTATAATTACTCAGCAACTACACAGCTAGTTTAAAATAAACACAGTTCTGAAATGAGCATAAAAAGTTACATACCTGAGCCAAATTTGATTACAATTCACGCATAAATAACAAAAATATAATTTTAATTGCTACATCCCCCCTTCAGCCACTCTGTGCACATCAGTGCTGTGCTACAAGGTCATAACTGAATGGACTTGAATGTGTAGGTGTTCTTCCAACCTAGCAAAGCAATGATGTACATCACATAGCTTTGCACATGACAACTGGGCACATTCTGTTCCTTCAGCACAATAACAGTCTATCCAGCAGCACGGTGGTAGTGCGCAGTTTTTAGGAAAGATCGAGCAGATGTTCTAATGTGTCACACGGAAGGTAAAATACACAACAACATTGCTGACTGGGTTTACTCTGCGACATTTCTGAAAATATGCTCCTTCCATATTGCACAACATGGAAGATAATATTTGTTCGGATGGCATGGCAATGGCTCATGGCACAAAAGGCTAATTGAAAATTAATTGGGGGAGACATTTGTCCTGCTGTCAATTCAGCCTGGCTGATAATGGTTACTGGTGATGTTTCCTTGCCAACTCTCCCTCCTTCATGTTTGTCTCATATTTGGTTTTCTACTGATATCTAGCATGTACTCTTACAGACTCTCACATTTCCAATAAACTGAATAGACTTACAAGCTCTCGTCATGTCCGTTTAAACGGGAATCTATGTGATATCGATCAGCACAGCTAGACAGGAAAAAAAATGACTTTCCACTAGCTACGTAAAGAAAAGCTGAACAATGTAATTTTATTACAGAGCAAACAAAATTATAGCTGCCCCAGAGAGATTGTGAGTTGCATCCTTAAGTTCATGTACACCTCTACAACCTCTACTGGCTCCACACAGAGGTGCTCTTGGTGTGAAATTTTTTCACATCACTATGGTGGCAATATCTTAATAAAACCATACTGGTTTAATGGAGTATTCATTTTTGTGTATTCCAGCCCTGATGGGGCTACTACTGTACGAGTAAGGAAGACAAAGTGCACAACGGCATAGAAGTGTTCTTACATAGCACTGATGCAATCCCTTGAAGTTCTTTCTACATCACTACTGCTAGAAAATTTTAACTGCATTTCTTTGTTTTAACACACTGCAGCCCCTGCTGGTATTAACTGATGGAACAGGATGCACAACAAAAAGATAGGACACAAAATAAAAAATTCTTTTAGACCCAAAATGAAACCTTCTTATAAAAACATATACAGAGCCCAAGCATAACATAAAATAAAATGGACACAACAAAGCAGCTTTACTGTTAGTGATGCAAGAAAAGTTCTCACCTCTACAAACTACAGTCCTGCCCACTTATATAACAAACACTTGGTTGGTACAAAAGCAACCTGACTACAATGATGCAAACCAGAACTACGGCACTGAGCCTCAAATAAAACAAATGACTGTGGACACAGAACTCAGTTACAGCAAACACGCAGGTGCCACAAACCTGTGTGTAGAGCCATAGTTACACACGTGCCTTTGGCTTTAACTACGGATGTCAATAACCATCAGAAGCTCAGCAACTTTTGCTTTCTGTGCAAAGATCGTGAAAAGGCCACTGGGTGTGTGGATGCAAGCAAAAGATTGAAATATTCCTAGTTCCTTGGTCCTCTGCAGTTCTTGGTTTTTAGTGTTATACATGCAAACCACAATAGTAGAGGCACGACGCTTTTTAAAACCAACGGGCTTTCTTTATTCTGAAAGTTTCAGTACTCTATCCAGTATCTTATTTATGGACACATTACTTACAAAACAACAGCTGCAACATGCCACTACCTGCTGCCCGGTTTTCACACCGCCCTTTTTTTCTTTTTGCCAAAGAATAGACATAATTCAATCAGATTCGAAGATCTGGTATACGTTTCTTGACTATGCTGTAAGAAGGTCAAGAATGCTGCAGCGTACTACATCAACCACTAAAGTATGGATGTCAAGAGAACAGCCACATTTTCCAGTTACAAAAGTATACAGAGAAAACTTTGCTGCTTGACAACTGGAAAAACTGACAGTAGATGAGTCCAATAGAGAAGGACTCCCCACTCCACACAAGTACCGCAGCAGTGTAAACAAGGTAAATTTAAGCAATAATTGTGTATGAGGTGCTCTACACAAGTCTGAGAATGCTGCAATATGTCTTCAATCCAGTCAAGTTTAATTCAGTTTTCAACACACAATAAATTTGGCCCACTTAGCTCATTATCACATACAGTACAGCACAAGAGCAAGTAGTGGTACAGTGTACTCACACTCCAAAGATCAACTCTTGTGCTAGTCAGTACCATAATTTGAAGCGGTAGCCAAACAGATTTGTTGTTCCTGCACTGCTCAGTGGCTCCTCCATTACTGCTATCACTTGCATCTTTTCCCCTTGCCCATAAACCGGCCAATACATGTTCAAAAGCATGCTCATCGATGCCTCTTTGCTACTGCTTTTGTAAGACATTTTGCTAGAACTGAAAGAATAAAAGCATGAGGGGTGGTAGGCCTCTCCAACAATGCCCAACTTAATAGCAAGCTCTAGCATGTACTCGTACATTGTAGGTCATACTGAGCACAACAGGATGGTATAAACCTAAAAGCTACAAATTACCATGTGCATTGAGTGACACCATCAGCCAGCTAACATTGCACATGCAGGAAGAGGAACAGAGGCCTCAGTGTATGCCAGAACATAGAATGAACAAAAAGCACGGCAAAGAGCAGACCTATCAATATTATTAATTCAGATTCTGAAGAATGTTCCCTTTCATCCAAAATGTTTCACCAGCCTCTGTGCATAGGAAATCTGACACTAACCTGCTGTGGCAGCACTTGAGTCGCTGAAGGCAGTGGTTGGGAGGCAAACTGTGGCGTTGGGGGTGGAACATATCCTCCCTGAAATGTTGGTGCCGGCATTTCGGGCACAGCTGGTGCTGGCGCACCCACAAGGGGCGTCGTAATTGGTGAAGCGAGGTCAAACGTCTGCACGGGCGTGCCCTGTGACAGCTGTCAAGAAATAAGTGGTTTTCACTGTTTACCCCATGAAATTCCACGGCTGTGGGGCCTTGATACAATAAAGTCACACTCTAAGACAAAAGCTTTGTAAAGACACAATCTTAGTGCAGTGGCAGTTTTGAACTTCAGTAGCTCAAATGACTTTACAGGTTCTTAAAACATTTCTGGTGGATTGTGACACATTAACCCTTCAATGGCCAGTGTCACAAATTTGCGATATACTGCTTCACACGCCATGTACTAATTTTCTACGTGGAGCTTGCATACAATATTTGATGTAAACACATTCTCAGTAGACAGCATTTTGCGGTCAAAATGTTTGTCATTGTGAGGAAGCTGTGTGAAGAAAAAGGGGGCACGAATGTGCAACTTCCAAACAGCACTGAACTCCTCGTCTCACATTTTCTGAACTGTTGTGGGAAAAATAGGGAGGCATCTGTTGGATAAAAAATTGTCTACTGCTTCTAGCGTTTAAGCTGGCTCAAGGCCTTCGAGCTGGTCTTTCACTTAACACGAGAACAGCTGCATGAACTGCACCTAATGCCCATTATTACAAAATGCATTGTCACAAATGCTAGCATAAGGTGGAGGTATATACTTCTCTATAATATGGGCAATATGGTATGAGGCCACTTTGAAAACTCAATATATTTTTAGAAAAAAAATTTGTTTCATCATAATAACCATCAATTTCTGAATTAACTGCAACTAAAAATTATGCTGTCTAATCAAACAGTATATATTTCTGTGCACATTATTTTCAATTTTTTTTTTTCTATGATGCTGAGTCCGTCTAGGCCCCCCTTTTTCTTTTTCGGTTGCTAATACCATAGATTATTTTGAAGAAGAAAAAAAGGCTGCCGGTTTAGCATTGCTAAGCCCGAAATAAGACAGTAAGAGTGCAGTGCACAGTAGGTAAGGGAAGAAAGGGGCAAACAATTGCAGCACGGCAGCGCAAAGCACAGGGAAGCGGCGGCACTAAGTGAGCAGTGCAACCGCACCTCGACTTTGTCGTGCGCATTTTTTCTATCGCCTCTTAAACAATGTTGAGGCAGCGGAAAATGACGTCGTGTTCACACAAAACTTTGGTTTTCACATGAAATCAAACTCACGTTATATTCGTACCCACATTGTATTTGTGCAAATGCGGTACTTATACAAGATGTAAACAAAATCAAAAGCATGATAACATGAAATGTGATAACTAAAAATAAATGTTCATCATATAAAGGGACAATAAGAGCAGGATGGAAGAAATCTGTGAGTGTTCCTTTTATAAAGCAACACTGTGTTTAATAAGCAGTCAATTATCCGACAGCATCCTCAGAGCCATGCCATCACTCAACTGATATAGTAAAAACCCTCATAAAGTGAAGATTTTTGCTGGTCCAAGTCATTTTACTACAAAGGGGTTCTACTGTATTCGCACACCCTAATTTTGCAGGCTACAACACTGAAATTTCCAGGAACTTCAGGCAATAAAAAAAAATCTATATTTCAGAACTTCTAAACTATTTCTTTTGACATTACCGTAGAACCTTGATTATGCGTCCCCCGTTCATGTGACGACCCACATTTTACGATGAATTGGCAGGGACTCAGCGAATCTCCCATAGGGATAATGAATTATAAGCCTCAATTATACAACAGAAAAATATGCGCTCTCCACTTCACACGACAGCTGGTGGGAACAGTCTGGAATGAGACACTGGCAGAGCACTTTACTGGCAGATGCGACTCAAACCAAGTTGGTTCCAGATCAGAGTCAAGATGAAGATGCACTCAACGATGCGACTGAATGCACAACGACCTGTAATGACGGTTCTGCCGACGGCTTGGACTCAGAATCGAATGCGTGCAACCCCCGTGGCCGCCAGTGCAAGGCAGCTCGCCTGCGTGCCACCGGTGCATTCGCGTTGCAGGCAAACATCGTGGTTTCTTTTTTCCTTTATGATGCAAATTTCTTGTACAGACACAGCTGCCTGCTGCTGTGAAGTGACAGCGGTTCTAGAGGAAGTCTGAACAGAAAGACATGCCTGGCATGGTCGCACTATGCGCCACAAAAAGTCTTTGAAGAGCCGGAGCAACCATATTTCTGGCACGTCCTACAAATCATCGTTTTGGAGACGCATGTGAAGTCTACTTAATGCACAGTGATGGAAGTGCAAGCGCTCCTTGTCTAAAGCCTCCTCTTCGATGCTGAAAAGCCTGGCTGCGTGCGGTCTCAGAACTAATTCTTGCAGAATGAAAGCGGCCGTTTTTGTAATGCGCAGGGCAAAGAATTTTAATTAATTTTGAAAGCTAGAATAGCCAACGTGATTATTACGCGAATGCACCAACTATGAAAGATTTTCGATTATATGTGATCCCCTGAAAGTCATACAACCGAGGTTCTTACTGTATAAGCATGGTATATTTCCAATTTTCAACTAATTTTCTATCAGTCAAATAAAATTCCAAATTACAGCCAAATATATTTCTATTTCAAAACGTTGCAAGAAAGCCCATTCATTTTGCTTCACTTTGAAGTGCTGTATCTTAATGTAAATCGGGTAGTATATTTAATAAACAGTAGACACCAACAACTAATGCCCATGTTCTCCACAGAAAGGGAAGAATTAAACCCATCAGTTGGCTCTTGATTAAGTCCAACAGCTGGGCCTTTTATGACTCTTTCATGACATGGGCCTTTCATGCTTGACAGCAAAAGATTCTTAACAATGATGAGTAATTTGGGCTTAAAGATGGAATAGTTATCATGCTACACCGATTCAAGCTTATGATGTAGGTGATGGCACAGAGTGCCATGGATGTTATTCGTGTCATTTGCAGCTTCAGTGCATTATATTCTGTGCACGATAGAAGTGCACTTATTTTACTTTGTTTTACTCAACAAATTGGCAATGCATTAGTCTAAGCCTACTTCATATTGTCCTCGCTAACCCTTTAATGCCTGCAGGTCATGCGAAAGAGAAGCGACCTTCTTGGAACCGCATCCCACTTCCCAATGAAAGATTTGGCACAGTGGTCCTACCTTAGCTGATGGCTTGACAGGAGGTGGGTCATTCCAGCCCGGTGGTGGCGCATTGCCAAGTGAACTAGAAGACGGTGCAGCAGCTATGCTAGGGGCTGCAGGTGGTGGTGGAGCCAGCTGAGCCGTCTGAATGGCCGTGTTGGATGAGACTGCACCAAGAAGTGCACATTAAACACAAGGACACAAAGACATTAACAAAGATATTACATTTTCAACAAGTCATACACCTATGTTCAATAGTGCCATCCCTCCCAGGTTAAAGAACCCCAGATGGCAGGAATTAATCTCAAGTCCTATGCTATGTTCTGCCGCATATACCCTCCGCCGCTTGGCTTTGGGGCATGAAAAATTAATGCTTTGGGAAGCAACAGAGTGATGTCAAACAGTAAATCACCAAAGACTGTGTGGGGATAGGTTTTAGCACCTTACATCAAGCTGGCAAACGTCAATATAGGAGCAAAAATTGTCCACATTCAGCAGCACACCACAGAGGTTTCCAATGACCAACAGAAATTGTTTGTGATTTGAAAAATCTCATCATTGCTATTTCAAAATGTCCGTTTTTTTTGTTTTTTTTTTTTTCAAGTAAAAGCTTGAAAATTTTGTTCAAAATTTAGATCCTGAAAGCACCTTCAAAGGAAGACCTGACTGTGCAGTACAAAAACAACAGCACTTAAGAGACTGGTACAGCAGTAGAAATGTTCAAACTATCGTGTCCAAAATTCTTAGTACGTAAAAAAAAAAAAAACTGACGATCAGATGGCCTGATGCAATGAACTGCGTGAGGAGAATGCACATTTAGGATGATGCTTCTCCGTTTGACGATTTTCCATTCGATGCTTCTTCATCTGATGTTTTTTTTTCATTTGATGCTTTTATCTTCTACCGCATACTACTGCTTGAAAGTTGCGCGTTAATTTTGCTTTATTTTGCCTGACTTATATGGCTTGCTAATGATTTGGTGCTTTAGATTTGCTACATTTACACTTTGCTTTACTCTCGCTGGCTTTATGACTCGGTAATAATTTTTTTTATGCGTTTACATTTGTTCATTGTGTTAAATCAGCCAATAAAGCCTCTCATAGGGGGGCGGTTCTTGCACTTGGCTCACTCGCTCTAAAGAAATT
This sequence comes from Amblyomma mixtum, assembly GCF_055824585.1. Classification (NCBI taxonomy): domain Eukaryota; kingdom Metazoa; phylum Arthropoda; class Arachnida; order Ixodida; family Ixodidae; genus Amblyomma; species Amblyomma mixtum. Next base: position 202,555,780 of record NC_143014.1, read on the forward strand.
GGGCTAGTTGGTATGTATTCATGGTCAACGAGTGCAAAAAAACAAAGACGAAGAGAAGAAGACGACAACATGACACAAGCGCTCGACTTCCTGCAGGCTCTGGAAGCTTCACTCGGCAGCCACACAGAGACATATGCTCGTACTTTTGTCTAATGGCTCTCATACTACTGACACAACAAAATAAGAAATCTATCGGAAACTGTATTCACTACCTCGTTACTTGATTCAAATTCAAAGCTTGAATATATGCACGGGCCTGCTAAACCTAGATGACTTCTTTGAGTGAACAAGCGATCGGGCTTAGTTTAACATGCTAAATAATGTGTTTTAAAAAATTTTTTGACACTGCTCCGCACAGTGCATATTCTCACCTGCCGACGCTCCATAAACATTTGTATACTGTGGTGCGGTGGAGTTTGCTAATGTGTAGGTCGAAGCTTGGTCTCCAAATCTGAAAAAAAAAAACAGATGGGAAAAGAAAGAACAAACAAACATAACAATAAGCATGCTAAGTAGTACATTAAACTGTAATAAAACTGCTATCAGCAAGGAAAATCCAGTCAAATGTTGTTAAGGCACATTCACTTATGTGCAGTTCTGCTCAGGACGTAGCCGCATGAAATTCGCAACTCAGCTTCCAACGAACCTCATGCATTTGGTGCCCACTTATGATGCAATCGGTTTGCATCATCACTTATGAGGCTGAATGGGTCTCTTGTAAAGCAGCCACGAGCTGCACCGTGCAATGCAAAAAATCTTCACCCATGTTCCTAACACATAGATGATGGTGATGCGTCGAGAGGCACATGCCGGCGACATAGCGTAGCATATGACAAGTGCACATGCAGCTGCTGACACGCCTCGAGAGAGAGCCCTCTCCCCCCTCATTGCCGGGGGCGCCAACGTACCTCCACCCCACCAGATACCCAGCCACCATCCTTCGGAAGCGCCTTCACAGAAGAGATGAAGTCAAGGACTCATTGAAGAAAATTTGCAGTGGGAAGGTGTGGAAACTGTCACCTTTTCCATGTTTAGAGACACAGACTGTGCAATTGAGATTTCTCCAGCGTGGTCCAATAGTGGCATTATTGCCTCTACCTCTGGTGACGGAAGCTGAAGACAGCCCGAGCCCTACCGTAGAAGAAACAGAGCGCATGCTAGACGTGCTTTACCTGTTTTCCTAAATACAAGACCTAATGGAGCAGTTGGGACAAGGTTTAAATGCCTTGGAGGCTGCACTAGTAGCTACGTGGCAGGCTCGACGGCAGACGTAAACAAATTTCGGTGGTCCTACATGAATAAAAGCTCCTACGTGTGCATTCCTTCATGGAATACCTCAGGTATAATCCTTTACCAGATCAGTGAATATACAGCAGACTCGCAACAATTCAAACTAGAATAATTCGTACTTTCGATTAACTCAAACAAATTTTAAAATTTTGGCTGGCTAGCTATATTTTCAATGCACTTTAAACCTCTTAATTGGAAACCACGATTTCTCTTAAATTTGGTTCATTCAAACTCCCCGCGTGCTGCTGCCGATAGTGGCTGACAATAAGATCTTGCATGCAGCTGCATTTGAGGCGATGCTACCTCAAGTGCTTTAGCAAGTCCTACTCAGTTTAACTACGTTAAAGCCCTACCTTTTTTTTTTCCTTTTAGAAGGCATTTCCCCATTCCGGCGCAAATTTGCATTCTCCTCACATCCGATCTGCTGACCAAGATCGGACTAGTGTGACCGCGCCTTTATGAGCTGTTTGTTGTGTGGTGAAGCCTCCTTACATGGACACCGCCATGTGTGAGGAGGCTCCACCGCCACTGCGTCACACATGCGAAGGAGGCCGCAGAAAGCCTTACTGGGAATATCAAAGCACTTCTGCTTTGACATTTCCGATAGTGGGCATGCGTTACAAAATGGCGGCATTGCGAAAAACCGTCATTTCCACACAGCTTTTCACCTAAAAGCAGACGACCATTGCCTATTTTTTCATCAATTAAATTTGCTGCGGTGCAAAACTGTTTCAGGAAGTTTTTCTGTAGCCATTCTTTGCGAACTTCGGATGATTCTCACCTTTTTCCGTCCCTTGAAGTTTTTACTCTACTGCAAACCAAGCGCATTACTGATGGCCACACTTGAGTAAAAAAAACTTAGGGAAAACAGGGTGCGGCCCATACATGGGTGCGTTTATACAGTACATTCAATTCTGAGAGTCGAAAAATTTTCGCAAATTTTACCCTGCATAATAATAGGTGCACCCCAAACTTTCAGCCAAATTTTCTAAAAAAAAAAAAAAGTGTGCCTATTATGCAGGTAAATACAGTATATAAATGTGATAAGTGTGGCCTGCTACTTTTGAGTACAGGCAGCGTGCCGCATTCAGCCCTGATTTCAGCCAAAGTAGCAAGAGCTGCGGGTTGGCCTGGCAGACTGAGGCAATGCTTGTACAAGCCTTGCCCATACTACCCCAGATGGCGTGGCAGGCGGTATGCTTGAATGGCCCCTGTCTCGCTTGCCACACGACCCCATCATCGTACTTCTGCATCTGCCAGTCGGGCAGCACCCACTTTCACACACACACTCTGCTCAGCCACTCCAGGCAGGCGAGGTGCACACAATCTACATTAAGCTTTGCAAGGCCTGCGTTAACTTATTCCGAACTATGGGTTCCCGCACAAATGGTGAATGTAGAACCTGTGCTCCACTGCAGTAGGAAAAGCTGAATGAAAAGATGCTGCTTCCATGTGAAACTACTTCCCTGCCTACTTCCCTGTCAAAAACAGAAAAAAAAAAAATTGTGCGGCCCTTACACAACTGTATATGGTAATTTTGGAAGTCAGGAATACTCCAGCATATACCAAACCATGCCTACCCAAACGTGATAAGCATCATGTCTTGATTTTACTGGTCTCATTTCACCCATCGCTTCTTGAAAAGACTAAGTGCAGCAGCCATATTAATATGTACAGTCGTGGCCATAATAATACGGACCACGCTTTGATGATTAAACTCCTCTCACTCATTGCCTAAAGGAAATTAGGAGGTACTTAACACAAACCCTACCATATGCCACTGGTACACTTGCACATATTCCCAAGAAATCTCCATATTTTCACAAAGAAGCAGTTAAAGCCCCAAAACATGCCCCATATTATTTTGGCCGCACCTGTACAATACGCTTTTACTGTGGAGATCCTTTGAACTCCATTTCCCTAGTTACATATCACTAAGGCCCCTAACTTTCTGTGGCAGAAAGTTTTAAATTCTGCAACTGAAAACAAATAATCCGCAACACTCCACGGCCGACCTCAAATAACATTTAACAGTACTCGACAACATTCAGAACCCAGAAAAGAATACAGTGTGAATTTTTTTTTTCCTAAGCTTTCTATTTTTAATGCAGATAAAGCAACCTTCCCCAACAGATTTAAAAGCCACTAGCCACTAGCTGTGTAGCCTTTTACTGACCTTGGAGGCAAATCCCGTGGCGAGCAAGCGTGAATGAGAAGGTGGCTATGAAGCAGAAGACAATGCTGGTTATAGTGAATGAGAAGGCACTGAAGGAGTTGAGTGGAGTAGGGAAAGCAAAGACAGGCAAATGGGCACAGAAGTGGGCAGCTTGAGACACCAAGTAGTGACAGCACAGTGATGGCGGTGGCAGCTGCTGCGCCTGGCTTCCCTAGATTGTGGCACGCAGATCTGAAGCATTGCCTCTTAAATAAAGTCAACATATCTGCTGCTTCTAAATTTTAGTGTGCTGTCTGGATTTATTTTTTTTTGCTTTTTTTTGGTGGAAAAGCCTCAGCTATGTTTGACCTGAAGATTTTAAGAGAGCACTGCAATTGTAACATTATCTTTTTTAAATTCTCCCGACTTCTCAAACTCCATCTTTGCTTTATATTCGTGCAAATAAGGTAAAATACCATAAAAACCCACATATAATACAGACTAGCATATAATGTGAGGTGTAATTTGGGGATAGCAAAAATGGAATAAAAAGTTTTCATCCACATATAATGCGAGTAAGGGAGGGCAGTCAGCTCGAAGACGTTCCGGAAGTCGCGGAAGCCGAACCCCATCTCATGTTCACCGGCGCGCCGGATACGACACGCGTAGCGTGAGCAGCAGGTACAGAGGCGCTGCGCTCGCGTCCTGCAATGCGAGTATGTGCAGACTGGTTCCAGCCAACACACTAGCGTGCACACTTCGGAAGTGTCCGTCGGAGCTCTAGTGATGGTCACCGCCGAGTAAGCTGTTTTCCGAGAGGCCCTTGTCAGAGATATTTTTCTATAGAACCAAGTCTTCGGAATCACAGGAATTTTTCGTGGAACCAAAACCACCCATTTGCGTTCTACAAGAATTAGTTCCGAGATCGCGCGCAGCCAGACTTTTCGGCATCAAAGAGCCAGCTTTAGATGAGGAGTGTGTGCAGTCCCAACCCTGCGCGTTAAATAGACATCATATGCACCTCGAAAACATTGATTTGGATGACACGCCAGAAAAGTGGCTACTCTGACTCTTCGAAGATGTTCTACGACACTCAGTATGACCATGCCAGCAACATGTCTTTCTGTTCAGACTTTCTCTAGAACCTCTGTCATACCACAGCAGAAGGCAGCAGTGTCTGTACTAGGAATTTTGCACCATAAAGGAAAAAATAAAGCCACCTGCAACGCGAATGCATCAGCCACGTGCTTTCTGCAGTAATCTGTGTCCCACAGGGTGACAGCACGCCGCTCGCTCAGTGTCACTAGGCCTAACGTGCTCCACACTGAAAACTCAGCAGAAAGCTCTTTTGAACTGGCCGCAAATGATCACAGAAGAGTCTAATCTTGTTACCTGTACAATAACTTCATGCTGGTATGAACATACGATTGATTTCCATAATGCCTCCATCAACGAAGCGCATGAAAAAACAGGGCAGGCAAGCTGCCTCGCACCAACGGCCGCGGGTAGCATGAGCAGAGTCCGAGTCCGAGCCGTTGGCAGGACCGTCATTTCAGGCCAGCTTGCGCTCGATCGCATCATTGTGCGCACGTCTCCGCCATGATTCCGATCTGGAACCAACTTGGTTTGCGTTACATCGGCCAATAAAGTGCTCCGCAAGTGTCTCATTCCGGACAGTTCCCGTCGGCTGTCGTACGGAACGGGGAGTGCATATTTTTCAGTCATATAATCAAGGCTTTTAATGCATTATCCCTATGGGGGATTCACCGGGCCTGCGCCGATTTGTCGTAAAATGTTGAGTCATCGCATGAATATAGGACGTATATTCGGGGTTCCAGTGTAATTGAGAAATAAAAATAAGGTTGTACATTTTTTTAAAATTCGTGTACAGGCTGCACCTTCAAAATGCGAACCCAAAATTTAAAAAAAAGTGCAGCCCTTATACGAGTTTATACGGTATGTTCAGGCAAAAAACCAGTTTTCTTGACTGTTCTTGCCAAGAAATTATTTGTGTTGGACTCATGAATCAAAGAACGCCCCGGTACCCTTCATATGTCACATGGTGGGGAAGCTATGTATCTCTCTCTGTCTTAGCTGAGAGCATCATGTAGCCCAAACTATCACATCTATTCATGCTGCCAGATGAATGATAAGTTTTAAGACACACACATCTATATTACATGTCACAAATTAGATAACACCCACTTGCACAAATCAGTACCTGACGCCCACAAAGGTTCATGATCTAATTTTCCTTGGTCAAACCCTAATCTCCTGCTTAAGGTGTCAAAAGCATCATGTAATGTGCCAAGACACATACATTCTGCACTGCAAACAATATATGTATATATCTGTCAGCTTACCCCTGATTTTCTGTGTAGAAGCCTGGTGCTGACTGCGAGTACGGCTGGGGCATGTAGCTCTGTGCCTGGGAGGAAGGGTAGGGCAGTTGTGATGGAGGCTGGTAGTATGCCTGCCCATAGCCCTGCTGCTGCTGTTCATTGTACACACACGGGTCGTGTACACTTGGGTATCGAGACCGGGGACCTGCAAAACAGACACCAGTTTGGGCACCAACATTACAAGACTCCTGGGACCGCCCAGTCAGCCAAATGTACCATAGCTTCGTTTCCCACTACAATCTGGGCTGTAAAAATTCAGGGGTTGGAGTGGCCATAAAGACTGCGATGCCAACTGCTGTACAGTGCAAACACTTGCAGGATGACATTTAGCATACACAACAGATTCCCATTAAGGCTAACTCAGTTAACATGAATTCTAGAATAAGACGAACAATATGAGAATGTCTGGTCGTTTTCCGATAAACTCAATGTAAAAGAACCTTTAACAAACTGTCTTGCGTGCCTTCTGTTAAACGACTTCCGCAGCAACCATGACCCACAGCAACACCGTGCAACCGTACTCGCGGAGTATCCACGAGGCACTCTCCAAGCAAGCTAAAGAAAAAACATTGAAAGAACTCTTCCTCACCAGAAAACGTTCCCCTGCAAGAGCGCTTTCCCATACCTTCAGCTCTTCCCCACAAGGTAACTTCCCTGCACCTTCATGCAAAGACACTGAGAAACAGGTGCTTCTAGAGGGTGCAGGCCAGGTCTTTCGCACTGGCCATGGCTCGACCTTGGCGTCGCACTAGCATCATATGCTCTGTATTGCCTCCAGGAGACGAAAGAGCGCTGAAGTGCAGAGTATGCCTGCTAATCGGCCTGGCATTTACAAAATTAGATGGAAGCCAAATTTCAAACTGACGTGCCATTACAACACGAGTTTTCACGGGGCATAGAGATCTGAACTGGCCACATATCAGTGCAGAGTTCGCGTTGCCTGCAGCGGATGAAAAGATGCGAGATGCAGCTACTCGTACAGTTGATACCAGCCATGCTACAAGAGGAGTGGGACAAGAGAGAGAGCAAGAGGGTCATATGCTTTCACAGCCTGTGCCGCACAACTAGCCAGCTGGGCATCTTCGGTGCACTTTAAGCCGTTGGTGAAGCAAAAAAACAGACAAAAAACACAAATAGTGGTTACAGCAGAAGGGAGAGAAAAAGACAAGGAAAGAAAAAGCTAGGCCAATGCCACTTTGAACTAGGATGCTGCGAGTTTTTTCATACCTTCACTCTTCAGCTCACTTCATATATAATGCTCACTTTGCCACTGCAAGGTAAATTTATTCATTCTTCTTAAGCAACAGACTTATTCATTCTTCTTAAGCAACAGACACTTTGACACACCTAGTGTGCATATATATCAACAGAAGCTCCAAGCCACAAATACTGACCAGATTCATTCACTTCTCATACTCATACGACGCTAGCATATCATCCCTAAAATTGCAATCTGGTCGCACTGCCAGTCTTGTCTTGTTTCACAAGTTCTTTTATTCACTGCTCAGACAAGAAGCACATATCTGCACACTCCCACTATGCAGATACCATCGCATCGGTCACCCTCTTCAAGTTCTGCGTCTACGTGCCCGTACTACTGTCTCTGAGCTCATTTCTTTGTGAAGTAGCAGCTGAATGGAATGGCCTTCCCCACCATACCACTGCCACAACCTGCCCATCAACATTTATGACTACTATCAGCACCTGCAACTCATAAATCCCACTCCTTATGCAACACGCAATAAGAGGTCGTTAAGGAAAATAAAGTGATGTGATGTGACTTGAAGCAAGCAGGATGTGCCCCGCTGTCCTACAGAGGGCACCTTCATCGTTTGATGAGTGCAAATGACCCTCGGCTCGCACTCCAGAATGCTGCACATGACAGCTTAACACAGGCTGGGTGGGCAGCATGTGGGGTAAGTAAGCAACACTTTGTGTTCTTGTATCTTGGCAGCGCTTGCCATGCTTGCTTTCATCCTGCTTCAATGGCATTTGCTCATGGCTGCGATGTTACACAAGAAAGCGGTGAACCAACTGGCAGGGTGTAGTTCACATCAACTGCCCAAGGTGTAATTAGGTGTATTTCACGTTTATATAACTTTATGGCTTTTCCAAGCTCTGTTCTTGGTAAAAATGATGTACTTGATATCTCAGGAGACTAATCTGTCAATCTAGGCCGACTTAGTATTCCCCTTTGGTGTACAGCCGGCCAAATCTTTAGCTAGCATACGCGACGCCCACTTTTCCTGCTCTTCTGCACTTTGCAACGAAGCAAACTTGTGTAAATTTCAACATTAAGCACGGGCTTAGTGAGCTAGTGCTTAGATTTGATATTTTCACAAGTTTGCTCCGTCATGAGCTGCAGGAGCATGGAAAACGTAGCCGTCACACATGCCAGCTAAAGATTTGGCCGGCTGTACCTGCAATGGCTAATAATGCACAATGTAAACTATAGCTAACATTATTCAACATGCGACTGGCTAGATGTCCAAACATTTAGTGCTTCCAGAAGAAAGCTGGCCCCAATTTCACGTGCACCCACTCAAATACTTCACCTTGTGGTAACTGGAACAACCTTTCCATCCTTCACAGCTTCACTTTCGGGAGAACCACTGCACCTACCATAAGTAAACAAGGGCAATCTGCAGCTTTTCAATCTAAACTTGAGTCTTCCCACACAATGCTAACACCTGCTATCTCGCCCACTCCTGCATGCATGCGAGTGCGCCATTTTTATCGCCTTGTATATCCACTTGCCTCTGACTTCTGGCTTTGTGATTGTACCATTTCATGTTTATTGCTTTGAGCTGTGCATACACCGTCATGCCATTAACGCGAGGAACTACATATGATGGGTCTGGCATGGTCACGCGGGGTATGCTTCGCCTTATATTCGAAATCAACCTTCTTGGGCCAGCGAGTTGTGGGGTTGACTTATACACGGCACTATACCGTTTACATTGCATGTCACGACCTTTGTAGAGTTTTCCAAAACGTGTTCATGAAATCTCCACGTAATTTGCACACTCCCTTTTTTGAAGCTTTAACTTTAGGAAAAAAAAAGTGTGCAAATTACGAGAGTAAATACAGTAAAAAAATAATGCACAGGCAAAGAAAATGAAGCGCCCCTTTTTGAGGTACAAGCAAACAAAAAGTTGGTGCGTGCAATTGGTCACTACGTCACAAGGGTGATGGCATACCGCATTTACCCTTTCTTATTCCATCAGTCATGGTACTGACCTTCTGAAAGAGCTTCAGGAAAAAAGCTAGGTCTGACAAAGTCTCAATGCTTCGCATTCGGCCTACCTTTGCTGTGTGGAGCAGATGTCACAGAGTCCACAGGAGGTGGTGGTGTGGGTGTAACTGGAGGTTGGAAGACAGGTTCAGAATGCTGAGACACAGGTGCCCCAAAGCCAGCATACGCTCCCGAATCCCGGCGGCCAAACTGGTTAGCCTGAGGTTTGGAATACAAAAGAAAAGAGCCGCAACACAAGGCTCGGTAAAAAATGACCTCACTATTCACATGCGGGTTGCATGTAGAAGCCTGCCTCTGGTGCGAATCTGTACAACGGACATAAAACCACCAAGAGGACATGACCAGTACACTGTACAGGTGCAGTCAAAAGTAAATGGAAGGCAACTTTGTCAAAAAAAATTTAATTTCTTTAAATCTACAGCATAGTGGTCCATGCTCGTTGGTGCACAGTGAAATTCGCAAAATCACAATCAGGCTGCACATATGTATTCAAGTATGCATGAATATCCAATTGTCCTGGCTTTACCATATCATGGCCTCTTGATGTGTAAGCTGACATTCTTTTATTTAGTTGCAAGACTCGCCTCCTCATTACAACAAAGGGTGAAGGGAGTATTTCAGTTAGAGGCCAGAAAAGCAAAGCTCTCGGTCAAATACACATTACACACCATAGCATGGTTTCAAGTTACAATGAAAAAGCATGAGCGAGCCCGGGACCTTTCACGATGTCCAAGCAAAACAGCATGTGCACATACTTTTTTCTCTCTCTCTTTCTCTCTGCGTGATTTGGAAAGACTCAGGAGGAGACCCCGAGGGTGGAATGGTTTAATGCTATGGGAACCTGACAGTTATGAGAATAAACAGATGCACTGCAAATTTTTCCAGCATTGCCGTATTGCTCCAAGACTGGTGTCAGAAGTGACATGCAAGTGCCTGACTATGGCACACGTTTGCGATGCCACAATCTCTGCATTCAGCATATCTGATGGAGGAGTGGTACTCACAGGGGCTCCAGCTGGTGGGACCTGCTGGCCACCTTGGTAGAAGGACTGAGACGAGGACACCGTGGAAGCCATGCGTGCATGGGATGCTGGTGCAGTGCTACCCGTGAAGCGGCCTCCAGCCCCAAGAGATGACAGTCCGGCTCTTGAACTTCCCATTGTCAAGCGCCCACCATGCTGTACATTGCCAGCTGCTGCTGGTGCTGCTGCTGCTGCTGGCGCTGAGAACTGACCTCGCACATCCACCCTTGGAAAGGGAAAGTGTGGCGACGGCAGGCCCAGGTGCTGGCAGATACGATCCTGAAGAATGGCCAGCGACGGCTGCACATTCACCAAAGAAATCTGTGAGCATGTGATAAGTTTTGATCTATGCAACACTCTTAAATCGCGATACTGCTTAGTGCATGGCTGAAGGATCTACAAGCCAGCATTGCTGAAGAACAAACTGAACATTTATTTGCAGCATAACAACAGTAGCCTGAGTGCACACGAAGCTTTATGACAATTTACTCCAATTTATTTCGCAATGTGCGGCTGACCCACTTAATTCAGATTTTCTGTCAGTCCAAAATTTATACAGCAGACTCCCTTTAAGGCGAACATGCTGAGACCTTGTAAATATGATTGTCTTACCAGAAATTCAGCCTAACAGATGTACCGAAAATAGAAGAATGTTTACAAGCATACAAGCACTGCTAGTAATCCAAAAATGCGACAAACAAATGCTATAAAGGAGGTTGTAAAAATCATTACCACTTTGAAACAAAAAAAAAAAACTCCACAAATCCAATGCAAGGCCCACAGTGAACTGTTCAGTCATGGGAATGATAGGTGTAATGTTAAGAGACCGCAAGCAGGCAGAGTGAGTGAGGGAACAAACACACATCAATGACATCCTAGTTGAAACCAAGAGGAAGAAATGGGCTTGGGCAGGGCATGTAATGCGAAGGCAAGATAACCGCTGGCCCTTAAGGGTAACGGAGTGGATTCCAAGAGAAGGCAAGCGTAGCAGGGTGTGCAAGAAAGTTAGGTGGGCGGATTGTGAGGATACGGTGGCTGCAGCTGGCAAAGGACAGGGTTAATTGAAGAGACATGGGAGAGGCTTTTGCCCTGCAATAGGCGTAGTCAGGCTGATGATGACAATGATGGGAATGGCTCTTACATCAAACAGAGGGAACGTTTCCTAAAACCTCCACACAGCCCTCATGCTTCCGAAATATTTACTAGCGTAATCTGCACCCTCGCGTAATTTGCATGCCCCTAATTTATTACCCAGGTTTACAAAAAAAACTTTTACTCGCATAATTTACGCTCCCTGCTGCGCCAGACCACCAACACGCCCATGGGTGCGCGCAAGGGAAGCTTGAGAAGATCGGCACACTGTGAAAGGTGTGAGTGGCGAGGGGGGCGATGAACTGCATGCTGTTTACCCGGCTCGCTTGCGCTCACGATCACTTTCCAAATAAACAGTTGCGAGTGAAGACTTTCGGTAACTCCTGGCACATGCTGGAATCCAAAACTACCGAACTGTTTGCTGCAGTTTGCCGCTAGTCAACCAGGCCACAGGCAAGGGCGCCGTTTGATTGCCTTTTATTTCCATCTGCCTCTGATTGCTGGCTTTGCAATTGTATCGCTGCATGTTTATTGCCTTGAGCTGAGCGCGCACTGTCATGCTGTGCCACGAGGAACTACATAACGAGGGGCAGGTTGGGAAGAGGATTTGTTTTTTATGTTTGGAGTCAGCTTTTTTTCTTTTGGCCAGCATGGCGTGCGAGTTCAGGAGTCAACATGTAGGCGGCTATTTGCAGTATATTATTGTGCATTATGACCTTTGTAGAGTTTTTTTAGGGCGTGCATGCAAAAGCTTCGCGTATTTTGCGCACTCGCTTTGTGAAGCCTTATTTTAAAGAAAAGTGCGCAAATTTCTCAAGTAAATACAGTAACCTACTGAAAAAGCAGAATGTGCTTAATTAGCACGTCATGTGCAAGGCCACTTGCAATTACCACTGCTTAACCATTTAGACAAAATGTATGCGTACAAGCCCCTTCATTTGTTGGTTGGTTGGTTTATGGGGTTTAACGTCCCAAAGCGACTAAGGCTATGAGAGACGCCGCAGTGGAGGGCTCCGGAAATTTCGACCACCTGGGGTTCTTTAACGTGCACTGACATCGCACAGTTTGTGTTCCTCGGGTACTACAACAGTATTTTATGCTAACCAACGTGTACAAGATGAACGGCTCACATTAACAAGAATTTTTCAGCACTGTGCCTGTGGGAAACAAGAGCAGTCCCAAAACTCATCAGCTTATCTAGGAACTCGGACAGACACAATTTAACTGTAGCGCAAATTATAGCAGATAAAGTCAAACCTCGTTATAATGAAACGGTTTATAAAGAAATAATGGAAACAACGAAGGAATGATGATTTCCCTCGGAAACTCGGTCAGCACAGGCTATAACAAAGCTACAGCTATAACAAGGCAATCACCAGGCCCATTCAAATTTGTTATAACGAGGTTCAACTTAATTTAATAAGTAACGTGCTTCCACACCAAATAATTCCTCCAGAAATTTGTATTGTGGAATGTGCGCATCGTATGTCAGTAGATTAATACAGCTTTCGTGTTCCGCAATTTCTAGACTGAATAGTGCACCGTTGTATGCCTGAAACTTGGACGTGCTAAATCCACTAAGTGCATCCACTAAGGATGCACTGAAGAAATAAGAAACTGAGATATGCTAGGTTGCAAACTCACAGAAGTCCAAGCAAGAGCTGCATGCGAAGCCTCCCCAAGGCCCACACGCAGACACAACTGCCATGACTCACCGCAGCAGTGTCAACCAGGTAGTTGATGGCACTTCTCATGCTGCCCTGGGCAGCCAATAGTGCAGCATAGTGGCTCAGCAGGCTTGCCAGCACCCCGGATGCAATGGGCTGCGGCTGTGATCCAAGCTGCCCAAGTGCTGCTCGCAGCATCATCACTTGCTCTACCAGTTCCTGCATAATCCCATTGAAAAACTTCAGAATTTGTCGCTATGCCATTTGTGGAATAAACATGCAACAAAATTAGTGCAACAAATTACTTACATGGCCTCTAACATTAGGACGCCCTTTGCTGCTTTACTTTTTGAGTACACAACCACACTGTTATAATCATGCACAATATGCCTATTATATTTGGGCAAGCATACTATTTGGAGCTTTACTGGTGGACAGTAGGGCTCAGCGAGAAGATTACGTGCTCATGGGACAGCTGGTTGGTACAAGGCATGACAGAAATCACAGTTTCTTGCACATGCCACCAACCACTGATTCACACACAACAGTTTTACATCATTGCCACCACTGATGTCCTGGTTGCTCCGCATACATGCCATGTAAATTCCAGTGAAAAGAGATGCATTAGGTATTAATGAAGTGTTCGTATGCGCATAGCACAGCTCCTACAATCCATAAAAATCGAAGCGTGCCATCACTCTTCCTGTAAACAGTCAGCAGAACGAACGATCTCAAGTGGCTTCTACTCCAGTCACTTAAGCTGAAAATAAATAACAGAACACTTGCCTGCAGCGACTGCTGGCTGTTGGACTTGCTTTGAACATGCACCCAACACGTGGCCAACTTCTCCAGGTTGCCCGCACAGATATAGCAGAGCATTGCGTACGGCAATAATGCTGTGTTCTTCTCATTCTCCAAGCGACTCCCTAAGCTCTCTGAAAACAAACAGCCATGAAACAAAGAGTATTACAAAACACTGCTCTTCTTCAATGAACCTGTGGCTAAGTTGCCAATTTCTGCTCAGTCCTTGACAGCCAACAAACTCAACAGAAACATTCCTGGAAAAGTGACAGGAGGCTGCTGCGTGCAGTTTTATGCACAACACATCAGCAACTACAGATGCACTCTAATTACACTCAATGGAACCTATCAGCATTCCCTGCACTTGCACTGCTCAGATCAAACCCTATCCAAAATCTGCAACCATAATGTTACACGTACATCAATGCACGTGCGCCTCTCGGGTCACATCCACTCCAAGTCTATGCAGTTATGTTGGCAGTTATGTTGGCAGTTATGTTGGCAGTTATATTGGCAGTCTGAACCAACAAGAAAGCTCATTTGAAAAATTCAAACTTGTACTGCAACTTGTTTACTCTACATGAATGGATCAACATTTAAAATTTCAAGCTTGATACAAAGGGTGATCCAGAATACAACAGAACTTCCAAACAATGAAGTGAGTGGAATGATAAGAGTTTTCTATACTAACTGGAATTTCAACAGGAGCCAAGTGAAGACAGTACTGACAGCATACATGGTCCATCGTGTTAAGTTTTATGCAGAACTAAGCAATTTTGTTATCACAAGGGTGCACTGCTAACACTGGCACCTTTAACCCCCTAGCGGACTTGGACAAGCCTGGCTCGTCATAAGCAGACTGTCACTTCTGGCTCATAATGAATTCAACGTGTTTGTTTTCTGGCACTCTGTGTCTGGTTTAAGTAGGGCTCGTCCAAAGCGTAAAATATGTCCGTTAGGGGATTAAAGGGCCTCTGAAATGATTTTGCACCAAGGCTAAGAAAGTGAAGACCAACAGATAATGAAATCAATCACCCACCATGCTCCCGTTAAAATTTTGGTTCTAGTTTAAGTAGCACTGAGGAAATTGGCAACTAAAAACGACCCTCCCTTTTCTCTCTAAACCGTACACCAAAGCAGGCAAAAATAAAAATAAAAAATTAAGATTACAGGCCAGGACTATGCTCCACCTAAAAATGTATCACTGGGGCTCAACCATTTAGCTCAGATGGAAGCAATGCACCCCCACCACGAGGTCATCTGCACCCCCATACCTGCTTCAGCCGGCCTATCTCCAAATATTGTAGCAGTTTTTCTTGGAAATACAAACTGTGTCACTTCATGGCAAGCCAACGACAGCCCCACAAATACTGACATTGTCTAGATCGTGTGACATCCATGAAAGGATATGCACACGAAACTGGCAGTAGACGCCATCACGAGCCGTGGGAATGGAAATTTTTAGAAATTATTAATAGACTATCAGTTCACCTTTGAGGATGAACGGATGAATACAGCATGCTCAATAGCGTTTACTCCACATAATGCACACATTTTACAGCAACCTTCAAAACAGTTTCCTGGACCTTTAAATGAAGCAAATGTGGTATATGACTCGCTGAACAAATAATATGAGGCCAATCGCACAGATTCTACAGTAACTGAGAATATTGATTTCCTTGAGACCTGTCTAAAAGTCTGAAGTACTGATAATAAGAGAGACTTTAATTCCCTGTGTTCATCTCTGAAAAAGCGCAAAACACAACTACTAGTACACTAAAGACTGAAGGCACAACACAAGTACTTTTGTGTAGTGCCATCCCTCTTCTATTGTTGTTATGCTTCACACTCCTTCAGAATAAATGCCGTCCAACTTTCCCAGCATTCCACCCTAACACCCCCTTGCTCTTCTCAGCATGCAAAAACTGTGGCCAAGGCTCACCACACAGCGCTGCAAAGTCCTCAGGCTTAGCATAGGTAAGTACAGCAGCCAAGGCCTCTTTCCAGCAGCTGATCTCGCAGTTTGCCACCACATGTGCCCAGTTGGAGTGTACAACAGCCGAGATGAGCTGTAAACATAGAGCAGGACATGCACCAGTTTATGTTGGCCCAAGTGTGCTGAAGTATAATTAAGCTGACAGCTTTGTTACATTTGCTGTTCACTGTACTTGCACGCAATAAGACATAAAATAGCCCGACGCTGTGGCTCAGCTGCCACATGTTAAGCTGCTGAGCCAGAGACTATGGGGTTCAATTCCTGCCAGCAGCAGCAACATTTCTATCAAGGCAAAATGCAAAAATGCTTATGTACCACGTGATTGTTCAAGAAACCCAGGTGGCCAAATTCAGTCCACAACCCTCCACTACGACCCACCGTCCAGGCCCCCAGTAATGGCATGAAACAAAAAAGTATTGAATAAAAATGCGTTCAGCGCAAAACCAATGAACCCTTCAAAAAATACACCACCATCTGGTGCAAGCTGCTAGAACTATGTTGTATCCACCATTACTTGGATCAGACACTTGCAAACTGCATGTGAGATGGACTAGCCTTGTGCCCGGTGACACTAGGTATTTTTGCTCCTCCCTGCACTTCTAACACTGCACAATCACGTCAAGGTACAATCATGCTGCTGACATGCTGATTTGTGCCTTTCTGCAGCCAGCACAGTGTAAAAGATGCACTCAGAAACAAGGCACATACTTGTACAAACTGTATACTGACCCCACGGTGTACTGAGCACATGAAATCATAACATTCTTCATAGTTCCTGATTGTGAAAACACTTGCAGCCAACTGCCATTGTGTTCAATGGCAGCTGGAAAGAATAAATGCCACTCAACTAAAGAGCAGTCAAATCTGCCCATGTAACAGAGATATCAGCCTCGTATCTCTGACGTCCTTCATCAAGATTATTCCACTAAACAGAATGTTTTTTACACGACCATCCAAAAACCTTTTGTACAGCACTGCCTCTAAAGCACTGTAAAATTAACCGCTAAGTCACTTCTCTAGTACAGTGTGTTATAAAGTGAACTCTTCATCAGTCAACACTGCCAATATCTTCGTCGCAAATGGCATCTATGTTTCGAATTTTCTTTCTGATTACTGACAATGAACATACTAATAGCATACTTTTCTGTGACATTAGTCTTCTGGTCTAACATCTTACATTCACTCAAAAATCTCCCTCTCTCCGAGTTACGTGGTGAAAAGACCTTCTGGAAGTAGCCAAACAGAAGCAGAAGTTTCCAACAAGGAGTGCAAGAAGCTACATTTTGCCCGTTTTATCCCTCACAATGTTACCACATTAATACTTTTTTTTAAGAGAGGGACTGCTCTTTATCACTGTTAAAACTCTCCTACCTACACCATTAAAACTGGACCCATATTGCACTAAAAATTTATGAACAGAAATGGGAAAAAAAAAAGCTTTAACTGCTTTCGAGCCCCAAGTGGGTTCACTTTTGCTAAGAATGGGCTGAGCTGTAGATTTACAGCTAGTCCAATTGTTAGCAATACTGCCTGTAATTATAGCTAGGGCAAGAACAAGCACAGCTAGGGCTATGCCAAAGTCACACTGGTGTAACTAGACAGGTATTGAAAAATATTTAACCATTGGCACGTTTGTGAGGTGCACCTCAGGACAGAAGCAAAAAACAGGTGTAAGAAATGCCTCAATCTCGTCTGTTGTTTCTCTCGCCCTCTTCACTTCTGAATATACTTCACAAACTAGCCTAAGCTCCTATGCTAGTGCACTATTATCATAAATATGCACTCGCATACGTATGACACTCAGCAGATAAGGCTGAATCATTCAAAGTGCTTACAACCATAGTAATTTGAAAGATGTATCCACAGTACAACAACCGTTGACAGTTCTCAAGCTATGAAACACTACTGAGCAATCAGCTCCGGCAAAAAAAAAAAAAAAAGCATGCCTTAGCTGAATCTGAGGTAGCCTGTTTGAAGAAGCGGCACTGAGTTCTCTGCAGAAGCGCCATGCCCCCAGCCTGCGCCAAAATAAGAGCTTCAGCCCAGCGGCCTTCCTGCAAGCACAAGTTCACTGCCGCCTCCACATTGCCTGTCAGCAGTGCCTTGTTCAGCAGGCCGTCCGCATCCCCTGAAAGAACACAGGCATGCACAGAAGTTTTGCAGAGAAGTCACAAAGTATGCTTTGACATATACCGGGTGTCCCAGCCGAAAGTAACCAAGATTTTAAAAAACACAGTGTGCCATAGGCAAGTGAAACCAACTGGGCGCTGTTGACAGTCGCGTGGCTTTTTCAGCAGTACAGTTCATCTTCGATGTAACGAACTGAATCCTCGTTGTGATGAAGTATTCCAGTTTTCATAACTTCGTGTCCATAGAACACTGTGTATTTCTAGCTTCAGTATAACGAAGTAGATTCTGCCACACTCTCAATGCAATGAAACTTCACTGGTGGCTGGAAATGAACCTGAGGAAAAATTGCACCGCAGGCGTGAGTGGAGGAGCAGAGCGCATGCTGAAGCACGCATTGCAGTGCATACATAATAGTGGGTGCCACCTGGGTTTTAGAGCACACAGGCAGATGAAAATATGATAATCACTACAGTGGCAAGCGTGCCACCAGCTGTGCCATCTGGGATAGTGCAGGTGGGCTTGGCATGAGTGTATGACCCTGCCAGGCCAGCCTGCAGCTCTCGCTATCTGGTCCACAATCGCACCACGCAACAGACAGCAAGCAGCGTTTATCGCATTTACAGATTCCCAAAGCTTCATAAAAGGACTGGCAAGGTCAATGCCGTTGGCACACCCGTCTGCTGTGAAGCCCATTGCGCGATTCACACTGGCTGAAACATGGTTACTAGCGCTAAAGACAAGGGACAGCAAAAAGATATTGACGGGACACACGCTTTTTGCTGTCCCTTGTGTTTTTAGTGTTAGTAACCACGTTTCAGCCAGTGAGTCAAAAGCACCAACCAGCCCGTCACCAACCAGCCCGTTAGCCATGCGCTTCACACCTGACAACCTTGCTTCCCACTCAGACGATACACATATACGTACAAAAAGACTCCACTCGCTCTTCCGGGAATAACACGAGGAGTGGGGTGGGTCTGATTTCATTTCATTGCTCGGTGACTGAAGGACTATCTTTCAGATGGTGTGGCCTGCCACGAGGATGGCTACTGGCAACAGCGACCTTTTTTTCTTCGTTTCCATACCTTCTTCTCACAAGGTCGCAGCAGTGGCAGCAGCGAAATGCATCATCGTGTTGGCAGTGTTGAGCTCGCACATGAGCAAGACGTGCGTAATGCCATTGATGACAAAGAAAAAGCAGAAGTAAAGTACCACTTTCATCGCAAATAAAGGTTTTTCCCTAAGTTATCTGCAGCGTGTTTTTGACAGATTCTAAGCATGCTAGGAGACGATTTTCGATACAGTGAAATTTCGGTGTTACAAAGTAAACTGTGGATTTTCCTCGAGTTCGTCAAATCAAGGTTTAACTGTACATCTTTCTTTTCCGAACTAAATTAGTGAAGACCAATTATCATACACTGCCGCGTACAAGTCAACCTTTTACAAAAACGACCATCTCAAATTAGGGGTCGACCTATACACAGAATCAACCTATATATATGCTGGTTCTAAGGTAGTTTCAGCCTAGCCGCAGGTGTACGAGCCCCATGCCAGTGCCAGTTCCTGACAAAATAGTATAAGGAGCTGCATGTATCAAAGGAAATCATTAATTAGTTTGCAAATCGGTTCTGCTATGAAAAATACAAACTATGCGCCATTTACCATGCTAGCTCAAGCTAGCACTCGTTTTCCCAGAAAAGAGGTAGACGGCGTGAGAGCAAACTTCTGGCAACCTCCGGAGCGTGCATGGTGTGTGGTTGCGTGGTTCTGGAATGTGGAACTGCACTACCATTGGCTGTTCAGTTTGTTACTAGTCAGCCGAGTCAGTTGTGAGTATAGAAGCCAGGATGGGGCACCGTTTCATCGCTTGTGATTTCATCCGCCAGTGACTGCTGGCCGCACAATTGTGCGCGCCACAATGCCACCCCCTCAAGAAACTACATAAATAGTGTGACAGCAAGGCTGGAGTGTTATACACGTCAACTTATATTTGGAGTCAGGAGTCAACTTTTTTTTTCCTTTTTGGCCAGTGAAGGCTGCTAGTTGGGGGGGAAGAGGGGGTCAACCTATATTTGGAGTGTACTTATCCGCAGCAATATACGTTACTTAACTTTTTAAATATTGCAGTCAGAAATTAAGAGTCCATGCAGAAGTTGTAGACTGCCTTAAAAACCGCCAGCCAAAATGTTTGCACTAAGGTACCATTTACGTAAAGTTTTTTTTTACTAGCCTTGAAAGAATGCTAGCAAAATACAAAAGCATCCATCAGAGGTGTTGCTTCAGCATCTGACGGCACATCTCGGAGAACAAAATCCACTTTTCTCCAAAACGCTCTCCCCGACGGGGCTTTGCAGGTGCACTAGGTGAGACATATACGCCAGCTGCTATCATGTGGTAGCTTTCTTTTAAGGCCGGCAAATAAGGTTGCGTAAATGGTACCTTGGAGCAAACATTTTAGCCAGCTGTTTCTCAAAACATTAAAACAATCTACAACTTCTGAATTGTAACTTTATTCCTCAAACCAATATTTTAACTAATTTGTCTTTACTAATTAATCAACTTTGGAGAATGAAAAACTATAGAGCGTGGCTGCACGACTCCCAACAGCTCTCAGTTGCTTTCAATGGGCTAGGACAGGTTTGGTTTATGGGGTTTAACGTCCCAAAGCGACTAAGGCTATGAGAGACGCCGTAGTGGAGGGCTCCGGAAATTTCGACCACCTGGGGTTCTTTAACGTGCACTGACATCGCACAGTACACGGGCCTCTAGAATTACTCCTCCAAAGAAATTCTAGCCGCCGCGGCCGGGATCAAACCCGCGTCTTTCGGGTCAGCAGCCGAGCACCATAACCACTGAGCCACCGCGGCGGCTCAATGGGCTAGGACACTCGGTCTTTTTTAAAAGCTTGGTTACTTTTAGCTGGGGCATCTGGTGTAGCTACAGTCCAACCTTGTTATAACGAGATTGGTTACAAAGAAATAATGGATATAGCAAAGTAATGATGATTTCCCTTGGAAGCGCAGTCAACAGGGGCTATAACAAAGCAATCGCCGGGCCCATTCAACTTCGTTATAACGAGGTTCAACTGTATTTCTTTCCAATTTGCCTCAAACCAAGAACGCAGTGTTTGCTCAAGCCTAGTGCTCCCTCTCTATAGGTCTGCTTTCATGCAGCGGTTGGTCAGACACTGCAAGTTACAGCCACCCAGTCAGGGTACTGGACGTCACTCACCTGAGTCTGTAGAGATGGTGAAGGGTGTGAGCTCTTTCTCCTTGTGCTTGGCAGCAATAGAATCAAAGGCACTGGAACTGTCCTCCAAGAGGTCACCGTTCTGAAGAACAGCGGCACACATGAAGACAAGTTTAGGATAACACCGTTAAAAAACAATAAAGCAGACTTCCACACAGAACGAGCAAGGCAGGCCTATGGGGCAGTTTTTTTATGGGGTGAAAACAAGTAACAGAAAGAAAATTTGTACCCAAAGATGTTAAAGTTACACTATCATTTGCACAATGTAAGCAGAGAAGGCGTGCACCTGTTTACACCAGAGAAATTATCTGTAGGACAACTTCAGAAAACAAGTAGTTCTTACTGCTGAGGATTTTCTTTTCGTTTTTGGAATGTGATGTCTGTAGCACAATAAAAAATAAAACTTTAGTCAAGCTTTCAAGAATCACCATAAGAATCACCAAAACTGCTGAGATGAGTGGAAGTTCATATCCTTGCAAGAACCAACAAACTGGGCCAGGCTTTGACAAAATCCATTTTTTAATCCCATTTCTCCACACAGTCAACTGCTTCCTAGAAAAAGATGCTACTCACTGGCTGAATGCTAGCAATCAAAAGGTGACCATGTTCATCAAATACTACATTTAAATGAAGTAGAAACAAAAAACACCAAAAGCAAACATACTTTATGTGGGTATTTAAGTTCAGCCAATGTAAAGCTGCAGGTTAGGCAGTAAGACATTACATAATTTCACAATACTTATGCTAAAGCACAGAGCAAAATATTCTCAATCAAAACAAGAAAACCTTACTGAACTATAGAAGAAAATTTATAGTAAGGCTCATTAATTTGCTTTCTTGGCTACAAAATCTTACAAAGCAATTAATTCAACACAGCAAATTCATTTAAGAGTAATTCCATTACAATTGAACCCTTACTGTATTTACTGGCATAATTTGCACACCTTTTTTTAAATAAGGTTTTAAAAAGGGGGTGTGTAAATTACGCAAGGATTTTCTGAACACGTCCTAAAAAACGCTGCAGAGGTCATAACGCGCAATATAAACGCGTGTAAGGGTAAGAGACATGTACGGGCTGCACCCTTTTTTCCCAAAGCATATATTAAAAAAAAAAATCATGTAAGGGCCGCACCCGAACTTTCCATGACCCTCGAAATGCATGCGCCGTGGCCTCCACAATCAGCTCTGGCTGCGAGCAACAGGGCGCTTGATCGCAGAGGCCACACACATGCACAGGAGCTTCGAGGTACCGCCCACAGATGGCGCCCGAGGCCGTATCTCATCATCAACTTTTTTTCCCACCGCGAGCTCCCACTATCCATACTGGCACCAGTACCACCAGCTCCAGCATTTTGTGGCTGTCAAAGGCACGGGAGTTGAAGTAGTGTGTTAGTTTCGCCGCAGTTGTGGCTTTCATGTGCTGCCACCAAGCGTTGCAATTTTAGCACGATGGCCAAGCATCTTAATAGCTACACGGCTGAGAGTTTGCTCTTGGCCACGTCAAGCCCGCGGTGGGCAGAAAATTCGACATGGCCGAGAAGTGCGTCCGACGATGGTGCAATCAAACGGGTGCACTGAAGAACACAAGCTGCAAAAAGTGCGCTTTCTGAGGCAAGCCGTGCAAGTTTCCCGAACTGGAAGAACAGCTGCTGATGGAAGTGCAGAACAACGTCTACGCATTGACAGTTGACTTGCTGCGCGACTTCTTGTGGGATGAGCGTGCACCAGAGCACAGCACCAGCTTGGAGTCGGAAGACTTCGCGAGTGACAATTGAACGTAGAATAAATGCCGATCATTCCCCGATTGGTGTGTTTTTACTTTCAAAAAAAATTTTTTTTCGCACATTGCAAGTATGGGCCGCACCCCGAAAATTGCCCCTCGAACCTGAAAAAAAAAGTGCGGCCCATACAAACATTTGTACGGTATACTCTATATTGCTAAATATACATAGGCCCCCCAACTCAAACCGTCACTAGACAAAAAAAAAAAAAGACTCCAAATGTAAGACGCATACCCCCTCCCGCATCGCATCATGTTACAAAGTTCCCAGCAGGATGGCATGACGGTGCATGTGAAGCTCAAAGCAATAAATGAGCAAAGATAGAACTGTGAAGCCAGCAGTGGGAGGCAAAGGAGATAACGGATGTGCAGCCTACAACTACAGCAGATCGAAAACGTATGACACGCCATGTACGCCGACGACATCACCGTATGGGTAACTAAAGGCTCACTCGGGAAAAAGGGAGAAAGACTACAAGAGGCCGCGACATGCGTAGAAGACTATGTCAAGGCAAGAGGACTAGCCTCCTCGACAGAGAAGTCAGAGCTCCTAAGAGTATGGCGAGGCAAGAAGAAGCGCACTGTCCCCGAGAAAGAAAACCTGAGACTAAACGTCCGACTCGAGGGACAACTAATCCCGGAAAAAACACTCATCAGGATATTAGGAATGTGGATACAATCGAACCAAAGGTGCACCCACACCCTAACAATACTTAAAACAGCAACACACCAAGTAGCCCGCATGATAACAAGGATCTCGAGGAAAAGACACGGCATGAAAGAGGCAGACATGCTACAACTGGTCAGAAGCCTGGTGGTAAGCAGAGTAACATAAAGCCTCCCATACTACCATTGCACAAAATACGAAATGCAACAAGCGGACGAAATCCTGAGGAAAGCCCTCAAGATGGCGCTTCACCTACCACAATCAACATCAACCGACAAACTACTGGCTCTGGAGCTACACAACAGTCTCGAAGAACTCGAAGAAGCGCAAATAATAGCACAAATTGAAAGACTAAAACTATCGGCAACGGGCAGAAGACTCCTGAGCAGATACGGTGGTGAAGCTACGATAAAGGAGACACAAAGCACGAAGACGACACCAGACGAATACAGAAACACCATCAAAGTAGCACCAATACCAAGGAATATGGACCTGAACCTAGACATGGTACGAAGAGAAGCAAGAGCAGAGTATGTACAAAGAACACTGGCAACTAGAAACCACACTGTGTACGTAGACGCCACTACATACACTGAGGACAGAAACCACAAGAAAAGCAAAAGTGGCAACGGTGATCAACTCAGACCTAAAAGAAATCACCAGCGTGTCAATACGGAACTGTACGGTAGTCGAGGCCGAAGAGGCAGCCGTGGCTCTAGCGGCAGCAGAGGGCTACCGATCCAACAGGTCCTTAACAATACTCACCGACCCACAAGCTGCATGCCGCAACTACCTAAACGGCAGAATCAGCCACAGTGCGCTCCGCATTCTCCGCTCAAGTGGCAAAACCAAAAACAACCAGGCCAAACAGACGATAGTTTGGGTGCCGAGGCATACCGACATTACGGGAAATCAGGAGGCGGATAGGATAGCTCGAGGGTACGCAACAAACCAAGCATCCAACAATCCCGACCCCGCTGAGGAACCCGAGCCGGTAGCCCAAAGCTATACAGACATTCTTAACTACTACAGAGGGATCAGACAAAAATACCCGCCCCCACACAAACAACTCAATATAGAAGACGCCATAGCATGGCGACAGTCACAAACGGGAACATTCCTGTGCCTAAACATGCTAAGTAAAATCTACCCCACGCAGTACAAGAGCGAGTGCCCGTGGTGTGGAGACAAACCAACCCTATACCATACCACATGGTATAGGGTCTATCTATGGGCTTGCCAGAAAATAGACGAGCTACCCATAATAGAAAACCCGAGTGCGGAACAGTGGGAGAGGATGCTATCCAGCGACATCCTGAAAGTCCAACAAGGACTAGTAAGGCGCGCACGCAGGGCAGCTACCCTCAGCGGAGCCCTGGACTAGGGGAACCAACCCTGATGATAAGATAGAAGACTCCATCTGAAGCCACAAAAAAATATTGTAAAATAGAGCAAATAAACGTTTTCCACCACCACCACCTAGCTGACTAGCACCAAACTGAACAGCAAAGTATTCAGTAGTTTCAAATTCAGGCACGCATGCAAGTGTTCATCTGGGAAAGCGACCGCCAGCACGAGCGAGCCACGTAAACAGTGCACAATTCGTAGCCTCGCCACTTGCACCTTTCACAACCGCATACAATGACGCGGCCGCACCGATCTTCCCAAGCCTGCCTTGAGTGCACCCACGTACGTGCTGGTGGACTGGCACAGCAGACAGCAGAAAATATGCGAGTAAAGGTTGTTTTTTTTTTTAAAATCCGTGTAAAAAGCCAGGGTGCGCAAATTATACGAGTAAATACAGTATCTATGCTGCTTGTACCACCCAATGCAGTTGAGCACGCAATGCACAAAAGATGGAGAAGGCAGCATTTTGGTAGAAACCAAAAGAAAAAAAGAAAATAGGTAAAGATAAAGCACACAGCACAAGTGCAAAAGGCAACACTTAATTGATGAAAAGCAAGGCAAAGGGTACAAATCCCTGTAGCCTTTCATGCCTTTCAAACTCTTTCATGCCCTCACAGTTAACCTTAACAGCTTATTGTACAATATTTTAAAATTACCTTTCTCTTCCTTGTATTCTAAAAACAATTTAGTTCAATGTAGCCTCTTACCAAACCTGTTTCAAGTTTGAAAGTTTATACTAAAACTGGAGGAAAAAAAAAAAGAGGTAGTGATTTCGTATTTCATGCTATCATTTGCCTTATGTGCGAAAGTTGCAAAAACAGGCGTACATCCTCCTAGGTATATCGGGTCTAGCGAAGTGTGAAGTGCCAAAGCAGAATGCACCTGCAACAAAGGAGTGCATAGCCCACATTGCAAACACAGCTCCTGTTATACAATGCTTTATAAGTGAAATGTGCCATTTTTTTCTTTCCGAAATCATTACTGCAATTTGACAAAAAAGTGACATCACAGGTCAATTGTACAGTCACACCTGGGTGCACATTACCACACCTGTGCGTCTTGCACTCCACACACTAGAGAGTTAGGGCAAGTTAGCTGCAGGGTTCTATCTAGTATGGTGGAAAGGCTTCAGCATCACTGCACACATGTAAAGCTGTTTCCAAGCCCCAGGCACACGTACAGCAGTGCTAAGCCCAGACAAGTGACAGAAATGGTGCAGGACATGCAAGCCTGCCATGACTCGAGTTCAATCTAGCATTCATAAATCACACATGCTACATTGCCTAAGCTTCCAGGGAAGCAGAGAACAAGAGAGTGAAAAAGAAGCACAGCAACTTACGCTGAAGTCTGAGGAGGGAGAACTAGACCGGCCTGAGTAATCGTCATCACTCTAGCCACAACAAAAGAACATGCAAAAGGAAGAAGATATGGGAAAGAAAACAGAAAAAAGAACAAAAGCAAGATGGCACCAGCAGCATTTGACGCAACAAGCCAGTTAACCCCTTAACAGTTCATGGCAAGTTCACAGTGTCTCGCACTGTATGGTGACATGGCACTGTCTTGAGCTCATTAGAAGGAGTTGCATCAGTCAATGGAAAATCGTTCAAGTATTAGCCTTTTGGAATAGGAGGTGGCATAGTTCAATTCACCACCAGGCTCACTGCAGCCCAGACTGATCTTGCCATTTAGTGGGGTGGCGGTGCATATAGATGTCGAAGGAGCTGCCATCCCCATCCAATGGTTTGCTTTTGAGGGTTCACGCAGCGTTTCATTTAATATCACAACTGCCCCTCTCCAGTAACAAATGCTCTTTTTGAGGCCTTTCTTTTTCTTTTATGATTACTTGGCTGATACAACTGCAACTGATACAAACCATTAGGCATCATGGCATTTAAAAATCTAGCAAGCTAAAAGCACACTGATCATTTGGTACTCTCTTTGGAGAAGAATGCTGACCATTAAGGGGTTAACGCAAGCAAAATGAAAAGGCGGAAAAGTGCAGGCTTTGAAAGGGATGTGCAGTAGGTGAAAAGTCTTGCCCTTTGAAGCAGTGCTCATTCATTACAACCTTTTGAACCCAGGCAAAGAAGTGGCTCATGCTAAATGCAATAAAAAAATTATGCAGAAAATAGCTCAAACCTAGGCAAGTGCGAATAGTGAATTTTCAGTTTGAAGCGAATAAGAAGCGAATAGTTATTCTGTTCGAATACTAGTTTCGAAGCGAAGAGAATATTTTCGAACCGAAATGAATAGCTTGCGACCAGAGATGTAGCAGTATAAAATAAAGCATTTCGTTAGAACTGAATAGCATATGCTGAAATACACGGTTTCCAGAACTCATATAGGGAATTGGGATAAAAAGAGAACAAAACAAAAATAAATGCTTTCAAACTTGCATTTGGCAATGCTCAAACAGCAGCAAGCCAAAGTGCACTAAGCGTCATAGTCTCAAGCTCTTACCATACGATTCTTTACATGCTGCTGGATTTTAAATTTAAAAGTAGCTGACACATGTTTGGGAAACGAAATTTTGGACACAATTCATACTTGCGCGGGCACTGAGTTGCTCATCCCACAGAGTTCAATGTACAACCGTGGCTAAAAATTCTGAACATGTCGCATGTGATGCCGCAATTCTCTGACCTCATTCACGCGGCATACGGTCATGTGACCGCGACTGCGCAAGGGCTATCGCACGTTTGTGCCACTGCAGGAAGATGCTATGGCCAGAGTATTACGTTACGCGAAAGTTGTAAGATGTTAGTGCAAGGCACCACACGTGCCGCAATACACCAATCAGAGGACGCGGTATCCGCGATTTCGGGGATGGGCCTCTGCACAGACCAACGCTGCACGTAGCGCTATTCCGGATGGAGGCGTGTCGGTGGCATGGGCCAGCATGACGAGATGCAAGCACGTCCTGTTCCCCCCCCACATGTGCCGCTGCACAACAGTGCAGGGTGCACCTATCCATGGAGAGCAGGTTTATATGGAACTCTTCTGCGACAAGTCTTTTTGTCTAAATGCACGGAAAAGAAGTGTGGGAGGCATACCTCTACACTGTAGTGCCGGAGCCCACATTTCGCTGGCTGGCCTCTCTGGAAGCCAGCGCTGCGCGCTACCCGACGCTCAAAACAGGTCCAGACTCTCTCGGACATGTCGCGGCGTGCAGCGTGAATCATCCCGCCTCGCTGGCGCCGACGCGGACCCTTCCTCCTTCCCTCCTCACCATCGGTGCGAACTCCTCCGACGCTTCAACGGCCGGCTGCCTCTCGGCCATTCGTCCAATTTGAACGGTAGCCAGTGCCGTGACCTGATTGGAGGATTTGAACTGCTGGCTGCCGCAACGGACACGGGCGGCTATAAAAACGGAGCCGCGCTGAACCCGCGCAGCAGACAGGCAGCAGAAGAGCCATCACAACGGAGCTACGCTCGCCGCCGGGGCCGCTCTTCTTCTTTGTGCTAGCCCGTGGTGTTCTGGCCCTTGTATCATGTAAAAGCCCTTGTACATACTGTACATAAAAGTCATTTGACTCACCGTCGCCTCGACCGTTTCCTGGCTCGGACTCCCAGTCCGAACAGTGGATGGCAGCTGCGGGATCGACCGGCGTCAGCTACCTTGGCGCGGTGAGTGCCTGATGTTTTCCCCTCAATTCGCCAGACTGCTCTAGCACACGTGATTGTAGTTTAGAGTAGGGCTGTGTGTTGCACTGGAGAGAGCTTTGCTGTTTCGAGCCAAGTCGGAGCGCTTTGAAATGAAAGCTGGTGCAGAGGGAGTAAACGAGGCGTTGTTGGAAAGAATTACTTGCGCGTGTCATGCTAGTAGCACTATAGTAGTGAACGGCAAGGCAATTCTAAGAAAAGGGCAAACTACAAGAGGCTATTGTGCGCGATGGAGAACTTCAAAGTGAAGGAACTCATCGAAATTTGTGAAGAGTTGGGCATTGATTTGGGCCCCGCAAAACGAAAGCATGCGATTCTTGAGATCATGCGGAAGGAGAATGTAACGGCTGAGGAAGCCAATGAGGCCTGGGAGGAGATCAAAGAATGCCGTGAGCGCGAGGCCAAAGAGGCAGAAAAACGGAGGCAGCTTGAGATAAAACGGCGTGCCCGCGCTAAGAAACTGATGGACCTGGAGCTTGAAGCGCACGAGATCGGATTCGAGAGATATAGAACATTGTCCGCTCTGCATGAGACCAACGGTCAGCAGCTGAGAGACAGGCCGCAGCACTTCGTGATCGCCGAAGATATGGCGAAATATTTGACGGAGTTCGAGCGCGTCTGCGAGAGAAAGCGCGTTGAGCGGAATGGTTGGGCACAGAAGTTGGTAGCCCTGCTTTCTAGCGAAGCGTATGACGTTGTCAAGCGCCTGTTGGACGACGGCTTGGCGGACTACGATGAGCTGAAAAGCTTCTTACTGGCGAGATATAACGTGTCACCGCTGGACCTTCGCCAAAGGTACCTGCGAGAGAATAGCACCCCATCGTTTAACGATTTTCCCTACCAGTTTAAAGCCGACATTTTAGAATGGCTCGAAAATGCGGAAGGTTCGGAAGATCGGGACACAGAGGTAGAGTGCGTCGCTGTGGAGCAGCACTGCCAGTGCGGCACAGAGGAACGTAGTCCGTACTTGGCAGATGTAACTGCTGCTGTAACAGTGGGAATTGCCCCGCATTCGCCAACCGAGAAAACCTCTATACCATCGGATAAGGTAGTCACAGCATCGGACGATGCACTTACAGAGGTCTCGCCCATTGAAATTGTGGCGGAGTTACCGGAAAGCGGATCTCCTAGCGTGTCGAAAGCAGGAGAAGTTGCCGAACAGGGCAGAGAGGACGTCCGTCTGGACATTAATGAAAACGCCTGCGCCGACGCAGGCGAAGTAAACGAGGACGGCACACCGTGTTGTGCAGCGCATTCGGCAGAACTGCAGAAACCCAACACTTACGATCAACGGAAGCAGGCGCATGTAGAGTTTGCGGACGCTGAGTTGTGCGTTGGTGTCTCTGGCGAGCGATGCGACACGAGTACCGTGCTTTCGCACTGCTCTGAGCTTTGCGACGTTCCTGAAAGCAGCTGCAGTAGCGGGAACACCGCGACTGAGTGCAGAGCCGACCCTCATCCGAAATTGGCTGAAACGCGTCAGGAGCATGACAAGAGCTGCGTGTCAGCAGTAATGTCAGTAGAAAACACTGGTTCGTCTGCGCCTGAAGAAACTAAGGTGCTGGACGACAGTGGAGAACAGAACATTCCAGACGACGTAGGGGCGGTAGACGTCATTCCATCCGAGGAAGATGAGTACGAATGCGCACTCAGAGACGCTGAGCAGGAAGAGTGCAGCTTTGAGGAACTTAGTGAAGGCGCCATATATAGACGTGAGCTAGGTAGCGCAGGTGAATTGGCTGACAATCAAAGCGACGTTGTCAGAGAGCAGAAACCTAGGCGACGGAAGCAGAATGTGCTTCCACAGGCGAAAATGAAAGGAAAGCTCACGATAGAAAGCTGCAACCGGAAGAAAAGGAACCGCCAGTTCAGGAATATGGGCTATCGCCACAAGGTGATAGCCAAACAAGAGAAACAGCACTGCCGTCGAAAGGAGAGGAAAGGCAAGCTCAAGAGAGAGAGCTGTCACCGAAAGACGATGAAAGGCAGGCATAAGAAAGACGGGCGCCGCCGAACAGAGAGAAAGGGCAAACGCGCGAAAACGGGTTGCCACCATCGGAAGCATCAGCTTCAACGGCACATGGATAGCAGCAAAGTCAGTCACTTCGACAGCCCTGAAACTAGAATCAGAATCAGAGCTAAAGAAATGTTCCAGGCGTCGCTATCGCGCAAAGCGAAACACATAAGTGTGCCGAGGCAGATTGGTCTGGGCAGTAGAATAAACTGCAAAAAGAAATCGCACAAACATTCGTGCGGAAAAGTGCACCAAAGCAGCAAACCGAGATTCAAGAGTGCACTGCCCGGGAGGAGAAAAATTAAGGAGCGGGACAAGCGTGAATCTTGCCGCCAGCACAGAGAGAGCGAGACGCGCAAAGGCGCGTGCTCTCAGGACGGCTCTCGCTTTCCGCTGCAGTCACGGGAGAAACCGCGCTCCCACAGAAAGCGGCACGCGCGCGGAAGGAAAATGCGTGTACGGGGCCGTAGTGACAGGGGCAGGAAAATTAGAAAGAAGAAACCGTCTAAGCGCTCGGCCAAGTACAGTTATCGCGATAGAAAGCCGCGAGTGGAAATAACACCATTTAGTGGGCGCAAAATCAAAAGGCCGGGTAGATGCGCACTTCGCATCGAGCGAAAATGCAAAAGGGTGCGCGAGAAATTAAAGCCTCGTGGGTCTCACTTGCCGCCAGAAACAAAGAAAAAGAAAGGAAGGTCCCATCGGAAGCGTTGCGTACTCGCAACTGAACGCCACAACTGGCGCGCGAAGCGCAAAGAACAGGATAAGTTGTCAGTAAGAGAAAACAAATCATTCTCGTACTGTACCGTCCGTAGAAACTGGAAAGACAAGTACAGAGAGAAAGAAAAGCGCGTCTACTGCGAAAGAGGCAGAGACATTAGCCTCCACGGTAGTAGAGAGAGAGAGAAAAGCGCAGCTACAGCGAAAGAGGCAGAGTCATTAGCTTCCGCGGTAGCGGGTGTCGTTTAACCGAGTTAAATGCTGGCGTAGACGCGCTAAGCCGTGTGTTCTAAGCAAGGCTACCTTCGCCTCCTCATGACCTACATTTTGTCACTTCGCGAACAGCTGTTAAGTTCGCTCGTAGATCGGAGAAAAATTTATGTCCTCATTTGTGGCCTCAGCAAAGTGTTCTTCTGGCCGAGTGATCTCAAGAGAGCGAATTTATTTAGCATTCATTTCATTCCGAGTGTTTCATGTGTTTGACACTTTGTCTGAGTTAATTACTTTAGAGTTCTTGTATCCCACATGTGTCTCTTGTAGAAGAGGGAACAAAAAGGGGACAGAAATATAGCCAGCAGAGTTTTTTGACTTTGAAGTCTGGTGTTTTGACGGGTGACGGAGGGCACTTGCTCGTGTTGGGTGTTGCCTGTTGTCGGTCGGTTCTTGGCAACATGCAGAACGATCAACGACCGATGCTGAGAAGCAAGCTCTTCCGAAGGACCGAGCGAAGCTGATCCAGTCACCTGGGCGACAAAGCTGCGGAGCAGTGATCCTGTCCTGACGAGCGGGACCTGTTCACGGAAAGGAGCCTGGAGCTACCTACGACTGAACTCCGGACGAGAACTTGGAGGAGCCTGGCGTACGAGCGCGCCCCGCATCCGAGCCACGCGGAAGTAGCTCGTCTTCGTGGCGCATTGTCTGGCGGCGGTGGTGCTGTAGTGCCGGAGCCCACATTTCGCTGGCTGGCCTCTCTGGAGGACAGCGCTGCGCGCTCGTCGACGCTCAAAGCAGGCCCAGACTCTCTCGGACATGTCGCGGCGTGCAGCGTGAATCATCCCGCCTCGCTGGCACCAACGCGGACCCTTCCTCCTTCCCTCCTCACCGTCGGTGCGAACTCCTCCGACGCTTCAACGGCCGGCCGCCTCTCGGCCATTCGTCCAATTTGAACGGTAGCCAGTGCCGTGACCTGATTGGAGGATTTGAACTGCTGGCTGCCGCAACGGACATGGGCGGCTATAAAAACGGAGCCGCGCTGAACCCGCGCAGCAGACAGGCAGCAGAAGAGCCATCACGCCGGAGCTACGCTCGCCGCCGGGGCCGCTCTTCTTCTTTGTGCTAGCCCGTGGTGTTCTGGCCCTTGTATCATGTGAAAGCCCTTGTACATACTGTACATAAAAGTCTTTTGACTCACCGTCGCCTCGACCGTTTCTTGGCTCGGACTCCCAGTCCCAACAGTGGTGGCAGCGGTGGGATGCCTCAGTCCCAACAACACCAAGATCATGAAAGCAATGAAATGGTGGTGCTCTTCGAAGTGAAGAGTGCACCCACCTCAAAACACTTCACAGTCCAGGTTTTCTCATCGCGGTACCTACAATTACTAGCGTTTCACCTCTAATTTAATTTCAGCCGTTAAAGGGTGTTAAACAATAAGGTATCGCCTGCTTCGAAGTTGGTTTCCAGCCAACATCGACAAAGCGTTCGCTTCGGTCATGTTGGTGGTTCTGCATTCTTACCTCTTAATGTGCTAGCACTAAAGCCTCCCAACCTCAGATTTTGCTGATGTTTGTCTGTCCGAAGCCTCTGGCAGGTACACCTGCCCACCGGGCTGTTGGCAACCTGCCAGCAGGCTTTAGGCCAACAATGCAAAACACTCTATGGCCGCGAGTTGGTTTCAAACCCGCGGCCGTGAACAGATCAGCTTCGCTGGCCACTGCATTATAACACTACGCCACAGCCGAGTGTCCCGCGCTTAGCTGCCACTCTCTCGTGCTGTGGTTTTTGGAGACCAAGTTGTGGACGCAGCTGTTGAAGGCAGACACAGGCACCGCGCTGTGTGCACGACGCATGCCGACATTCAGCATGGTGCGATCGCGTGGAAGTGTCAGTGTGTACATAAGACCATCGACTGACTGCTTCTTTCGGCAGCTTCTTTTTCTAAATTCTCAAACTTCGAAAAACTTCGAAAATATTCAAAGTTTTTGAATACTGACTGCTATTCGCTTCGAAGCCTGCATCGAAAACCGCATTATTCGCTTCGAAAACTGAATCGAATACTGCATTATTCGTTTCAATATTTGAAACGTTCGAATATTCGCATCACCTCACCAAACCCAGTGGCACTAAAACTCTTAAAATTCACCACATTTTTTGTAAAGGGAATCGTTAAAAAACTTAAACTATATCAATATTTATATTAAACTGTTCGAAAATAGTCAATCATTCAAGTATATACATATACTTATTTTAAAATTAAAAATTCTATATTCACACACTCTCTTAGTTTTCCTCACAAGATAAAACTCGCACATCCAATCTTTCTGCTACGAAGGCATCTGTGAAAAATGTGCAATGAACATAACACACTCTCACAGCCTTCCTAATGTTACGGCCACCTCCAGTAAAGCTTCTATTCTACCATGCTCAAACGCACTGCAAAAAGCTGCCTGCTGCAAGCAGTCATGCGGGGCTTCCAAAAGCAAGCATTCAAGTGAGTGCCATTCATTTACACCACTTTTTCAAGCTTTAGGCCAGGGGTTCTCAAACTGGGTTCCGCGGGCTGTCTTCTTGTGTTCCGCGAGAACCCTCACCGGCCCTGACCCGGCAGCTGATATGAGACTGGCTCTGAGTGCTACTGAGCCACGCTTTGACTTGCTTTTAAAAGGGAAGCAGTACCACCCATCACATTAGTATTTGTATTAATCTGTGCGATAAACATTTAACCTTTGCAACTCTCTCTTTGCAAAAATGCACTCGACAACATTGCTGGTAAGTGAAAGCGGGGGGGGGGGTTCCCTGGAACTTATTGAAGGCTTTTGGGGTTCCTCCAAGCAAAAAAGTTTGAGAACCCCTGTTTTAGGCAATTACCACTAGAAGGCAGTCTGCATTCAGTCCAACTGCCAATTGTATGGCGCTCAAAAAGAAACGCAGTTAGTAACAAAGCTGATGCTTTACATATATGCTTTGTCTAATCATGGCACACTTCTTTTTGAATTCTGGAACGACTAGCACGTCTATAAAGGCAAGGCCTGCATTTCATTGTAGCACTTCTTCTGCCTCAACATACCTTAAGCCAAGCACATTATCACTGAATGCTCCCACAAAAAATTTGAACTTAAAAAATTTGAAATTCGAACTGATTCTAAAAATACATCTGTAAGTCAGGACTCAGCAATGCGAAACATTGCAGGTTCACTACAAATGAAACGATCTCAGCTGCCTTGAACACAGGAAGCACTATCATGCAAAAGCAATAACAAAGAACAGACAAAAGACGATCATGAAAATACATACTACCGTTGCATTGAGCGACACACTGCCAATGTCATTGGAGAGGTCCAGGTCGTCCGTATCTTCCGACTCCTGGCCAGCCAAAGACAACTAGTCAAGACAAAACGTAAAGAGTAGCCGTTCTAAGGGCACTATGCAGGTTTTGATGAGGAAGGGTCACATGACACAGAAAGACAGATTTCATTTACTAAAGGCTGCAAAAGCAGCATGCCAAAAATAAGTTTCTTTAAGGCAGGTGTGGTTTGTATCGCAGTACAGGCCTAATCAGTAGAGCTGGGGACCATCACTTCAGGCATGTTTTATCTTTGATGATAATGATGATGTTTTATGGCACATGGGCATCTGTGGCCAAAGAGCGCCATGGCACATGATGTTTTTTTCGTTTACTCAAGGTGAGGTCAAAGATCCATTTCCCAAGCATTTCACCCTGAAGCCGAGTGCCA
Source organism: Amblyomma mixtum (assembly GCF_055824585.1). Classification (NCBI taxonomy): domain Eukaryota; kingdom Metazoa; phylum Arthropoda; class Arachnida; order Ixodida; family Ixodidae; genus Amblyomma; species Amblyomma mixtum. Next base: position 202,591,038 of record NC_143014.1, read on the forward strand.
GACCAGGGGAAAGCTTGTACCCATTGTTTCACCGGTGGGTACCCAACAGCCCTGGGGATCGAACCCCGTTTTCTCTTCGTGTGATAACTCACAGGGCATCTGCCAATGTCATGATGCTTTTGCTGCACACTGAATGCAGTGCTTTGTCCACGTCCAATCTTGCCCTCAACAGTGGCACCACACTACTTTCCTGAGTGTGTCAGACAGCAATTGTATGAGAGTGCTGCTCTTATCAGAGGGCCACCACAGAACCATTGTGTGGTTTGCACTCAACTACGTGATCCCATATTACGTTTACAACAAATCGTTAAACTTCACAGTGCAAGCGGTGCTCATCATTGCGAAACTAGTCTGCATTCAGTACAACAGTATTACAGTAGATTTATATTCATGGGGTATTTCATGGTGCGTTTCGTAAGGCACCAAACTTTCTGAAAAAACTTGCTAAAGAGCCCTGACAGTAAATGATGCTATTAGAAAATCGCTACCAGCACTAGTGAAATTACCACCTTCCAGCAGCTCACAGAAAAACTCAGCAACACGTAGGCTTAAAAAGGCAATGTAATTGAGATCGTTGGACTAATTATTTCTCAAAGGCTTCTCAGTACGCACAGAAGAATTTAGCGACGAAGAATTTTTGCATTTTACTCCCATTAAATTTGCAGGTGCCACACAAAGAACACCATCAGCAACCTAGGAAAATGCACCAAAAGTTGCGTTTTCAGATTTGGATGTGAGACAGCAATAGCCAGATGGCAATATAAGGTTAGCAGGAGTGTGTGCCAAAGATTGCCACGTGCTACACATTTATGTACATAAAAATATGCACCATACCCCTCCCCCAACTAGTTTCACCAGTCACATACGAAACAACCAGTCTCCAAACTACTTTACTCACAACACAGATAAGGCACAAACACAAATGCATGTAATGACAATACAGTTGAAGCCTGCTGTGACAAAACTTGTAAATGCATAAAAAAATTTTTACCAAGCAAGTTGCACACAGCGAGGAGAAAAATTGAGCAGCATAGAAAGAGGCTTTGACCCCAAACATTTGGGAGCCTAAACTGCTTACGCTTCTATGGAAGGTGTTTATAAAGAATCATTCAAGCTCAGTCAACTCTCAATAATCTGAACTCGAAGGATACCAGATATTTGTTTGAATTACGTGGAGTTTGAAATGAATGTTTAGGTTTAGGTTCTAGGCGGTTTAATGCCCCGGAGTGACTCAGGTAATGAGGGACGCGGCTGTGGAGAGCTCCAGATAATTTCGACCACCTGGCATTCTTTCAACTGCACTGACATCATACAGTAAATGGGCCTCGAAATAAAGGGATCCTTTTAATATACTTGATGCTTGTGGAACCAAAGCATGAGCTCGAACAATCCAGATGTTCAAATTAAGCAAGTCTTACTTAATGAGATTCCACTTTATTTGTTTTTAAAAGGGATTTTGAAATGCAAAGCTTACGTTGGGCACCTGCTGGGAAAAAAACAAACAGATCAATTAGTTTAGAGATACTATGACCCTATAAGAATTCAGATGCTACAAATCCCCTCTCACAGTAGGGATGTAATCAGAGACTGATTATTAATTAGTATCTCCAAACATTGCAATGACAGAATAAATAGCAAGCAACATTATCTTAAGGAATGAAGTTATGAAGAAATGTTAGTTTATTTACTTATCTGGAAAGCTGAGATGTTCATAACTAAGGACTGGACTTTTCAGTTTAAACAGAAAAAAATTTTAAATACGCATAATTCAATTTCCAAAATTACATTTCCATCGAAAAAGGCCAGTATCCTTGCTATTCAAGCCACAGGCAGCTGGCTAGAGTTACATTCAGGCAAAGAAAGAAATTAACAAGGTGCAGAAGTCAGGGGTGGGGTGAAGTGGTGGCACCACTGGATTAAGGAGCGCAGTTGTGCATCTAGATGCATCTTATCCAGACAACTCAATCGTCAGCGGAAAATACATGAGATTAAATGTCAGACAGATGCATTAAAAATATTCAGTTTTTCCACTGACGATCAATGACTGGAACAGATTACCTGCTGGCACTGCTGAATGCTTCATTAAAGGCCAGTTCAGCTCATTCACATCAGATGTGCAACGTGATGTACAGTTGTCCTCTTCTCTGTCTGTCTGTCTCTCTGTGTGCATGCACACTCGTGCACACGTTTTTATTTATTTTTTGTCACTGTATTTTTTTGTTTTCTTGGCCGTACCCGCATATGAAATGTGCCCTCTGCTATAATGCTTTTGCAGGACCCCATAATAAACTAAATAAATAAACTGTGCCACTACACTCCACGTCATTGCATACTGGAAGGCTTGATCTCCTCACCAAATGGCGTCTGCTAACGTAACGCTGTTGATTTACTGTCATCACTTGCTCAGGGCAGATACTTGGTTAAGGTTTCTCCACTGCATGTAACGACACTTGACGCGAAACCATTCATAAACGTCGCAAGTATCTGTTATATTCTGGCTACTGTAACATTTCAGCAGCAGTTCCATCGCTGCAGACAACACTCGGACCACATGATGCCTTGCCTTCTTGCCCAACCCAGTGCAACAACCCAACGATAGCATCAGAGCCAAGTTTTTAAAAGTCAAGTTGCACTTGAGTTTTGTCAGACGGTTCCATCATTTTAACTTTCGTTACTTTTTTTTAGGCATTTCTTTCAACACGTACAGGTCTATGCACAGTCATGTGGCAAAGGAGGTCAATGCAAATCATATAATTTTTTTTTTTTTCCTTTAATGGGGTTTGGTGTCCCAAAGCAACTCAGGCTATGAGGGATGCCGTAGTGATGGGCTCCAGGTAATTTCGACCATCTGGGGCACTGACATTGCATAGCGCACGGGCCTCTAGCATTTCACCTCCATCGAAATGTGACCACCGTGGACAGGATCGAAATTGTGTCGTTAGGGTAAGCAACCGTGCGCCATAAGCACTGGGCCACCGTGGCGGCACCCGTAAATCGTAGAAATATATAGGAGGGGAAATGCATGCTCCATCTGCTGGAAGAAGTATCAGCTTACTGGCCATACCAAAGCTACTCAGAATTTTTCTTTTTTTTTTGTGAATCCATATTCCGCAAACTTTTGTCCATAACTGTATGACGCTCATCTGCTGACCTGAAAGACGTGGGTTCGATCCCAGCAGCCACGGTTGCACTTCGATGGGGGCGAAATGCTAGAGGTCCGTGTACAGTGCGATGTCAGTGCATGTTAAAGAACCCCAGGCGGTCGAAATTTCCGGAGCCCTCCACTACGGCGTTCCTCATAGCCAGAGTCACTTTGGGACATTAAACCCCATAAGATAAATCAATTTTCATCACTCTACTCAAAAAAATAAAGTTCACCTCCACACCCTCTTTAGGACCAGTAGTCTGGGGTTTCATAGGTCTCGTACATCACAAATACACAGCTCCACATATAGGTCAACTACCCTAATTTCCGACTACCATTTTTGCGGGACATCAACACAGCTCCAATGAGTGTGACAAAGCTTCAATGCACTCTCCCTTCTTTTTTTTATGTAGTGGCCTTGTGTGTTCTAAAAATACATGATTTCGAAAATGCCTGTTGTGCTGTTCCAACTTTTTTTGTGTGCCAGAAGCATTCGAAATATTCACTTCAAAATTATTTGAAGAAAATTACTATTCGCTTCAAACCAGAAAACCGCTATTCACACACGCCTACTACATGACCATTTGTGCGTTAATCACTGGTGGATTAACTTCTCGTGCTAACGAAGGGGCCAAGATGTGCACTAAATGATTTACGGCTGCTCATGAATACCACTTCATGTCCCACAAAGAAACTGGTAATTAATCCGCATTAAATAATAGTCCCCGAAAAAAATGAAAACAGTGCTCTGAAATAAGCACCAAAAAATTCCAAATTTTCAAAAAATGTAAACTGAAAAGTCCAGCCCCTATTTATAATGCATGTGAAAAAAGTGCACTTCAGCATAGCCCTCAACATTCTTGCCATACCATACCACTAACCTTGCAGGCTACGTCAAATATCAAGACAAGAGCTAAAATTTATCTCTAATAGCAAGTGTGGTGTTAAGTGAATTAGAAAGGTAAATTTATTTACAAAAAAAATGTGCTGTTAAGTGAATTATAAAGTTATTTATTTACAAAAAGACCAAAGTTTCTAAACTGCAAACATCTCGACAAGGAAGTTACGCGTGAAGTATGGAAGACAAACTGTACCTGGCTAGTCACATCGTCAGGGTCATAGCCAAGGAGTGAAAGCATTTTTGCCCTCGGAGATGTTTCAAAGTTAGCCTACAAAGAAAAGGAAACAAAAAAATTAGAGTTGAGGTCACCTATATACCAGATGTCATGGATGCTGCAACCATGCCCTCAGCTATGAAATCCTTGAACACACAAGAAAAAAGGGGAAGCAACATCGTGAATATACCACACTGACAGTTGATGTTGCCAAAATGAGATGAAAAAGGAATGTTATGCACAATGCTAGCATGACAGTAGCTTTGGTTTTGGAAAAAAGAATAGCGCCTTTTTTGGCCTTTTTGTGTGCGTCACTTTTGTGCTATTATTTTTTCCATAAGTTATGCACCAACTTGCCCCACTACAAGTTTTGTTGAAGTAGCTTTGGTGGAGGCATTAATAACAAATACAGAAAGCGGAATTTTGAGGAGGGGGTATGTCAACCAAGTGTGGCTTCCCCAAGCACACCTCAGACGCTAAAACCTTAAGGCATTTGCAGATTATCGTGACTAGGTCCTCTTGCTTGCGATAAAGTTACACATAACAATTTGTGGCCCGAGTGCAACAGAAGCTCCCGAAACCAGCAGACAAAAATCACATGCCACAGGCAATCTGAACTAGAACTTTAGATAAAAGAATGACACAACATATGAGCTTGAATCTAAACACACTAAGAAAAACGTGCGAAGAAAATAGCACGTCCGTGTCTAAGTACCACAACACGGCCAGTTGTAGGCATCCAAAGTATGTCAAGCTGCACGCACCTGAATGAAGGACCAGGCTAGCCTGAGGTTAGGGTCTTCATGGCAGTCTTGAGCCTTGCGCTGGCAAAAGTCAGCAAAAGCCCCCGTGCTCAGTGCAGCCTCCAATTCAGCTGACTGGGCCATCAGGGTGTGTTCTGTTACTACTTGACTGATGTGGATCAGCTGAGCTGAAGGGGCACCTCCAGAGGACTGCTGCTGCTGCTTGGTGAATGAAATCAGCTTGCCTCCAAACTGCAACAGCAAGCCAAAAGTGGCATTTTACCTGTTGACACAGAGATGAGGAGCCACCGACCATAAAAGACAACAACTATCTCTGGACAACCCCACTAGAAATAAAACGTTAAATAAGTGCACTGCTGTTTTCGCCAATTTATTATTGCATAAGCATTACTTTGCTCATGCATGGCGTTAGCAGAAAGTGTTAACAGAAGTGTGGACAAAAAGTGTGCGAGTTGCGAGTGAGCGCTTGTGTCGTGTTGTTGTCTTCTCTTCGTCTTTTTTCGCTCGTTAACCATGAAAATGTGTGGACACTTACCTGAACTTACCCGAGTTACTCAGTAACTCAGGTAAGCTCAGGTAAGTAAGGAGCGCTGCGCAAGCTGCAGCCAATGGGAGGAAGCTCGGGTAAGCTCGGGTAAATTCGGAGGAGTGCAACGCCAGATGCGCGAGAAGTTGCTCGTGAAGTTGCTGTGACAGAAACAGCCACCTGCCAGTGGAGTGGAGCATAGCGCCACTGTGCTGATACTGGTATGAGGACCCGCCGCCATATATGAATGTTAAAAAGTGAATAACCAATTCTGCACATAAGGGCATTTATCCACAGAGCTCCGAATGGCTTGCGGTTTGGTGGCCAATGCGAACTAAGTTACACAAATGCACAAACCACAAATGCACCAACGGAAACAGCAGTAGTGCACAGTGCTTTCGCATGCAAAGCACGTAACCAGATTAAACTGCCCCCAGTATTTTTTACTCTCATTAAAGCATTAAAACTAATTAAAAGCATGATATAATATAATACTGTGCCAATAATAGCAGGTTGCTTGAAAATTCGTTTATTAATGCTGCAGCCATCAGCAAAAATTTATTCATTCCTGATGCATTCACATGAAAATTTTTTAGCATATTCAAAACAATTTTGACTACTATCACAAAATTTCGCTGTTTTATCACTGGAAAATTGTTTTCCAATACTATATATTTTTCCTATGAATCTAGTAAAAAGGCTGCAGAGTTAGGAAAATGTGGCAGAAAGTTGGTTCAACATTCATAGCATTACAACTTGCGTGCTACAGGACAAGACATTCTTAGAATTTTTTTTTTTTTCGCAAAGCACAAATTTTTGTTTTGAATTTTTGTGACGCGGTGCCCATTAACATATTGAGAAGAAAATTTCACGCAAGAAATTTAATACAAATTTGAAAAACAAAGAATGTCTTGACCTGCAATATCGTCCCAAGAGTGCAACAAACAAAAACGGGATCAAGATAAATAAAGCAGCAGAGCAGAAATCTCCTCAGCAACGTACCTAGGCAGAAAACAATAACAAAGAAAAATGCCCATTGCTCGAGCGCTTCCCCGCAATACATGGCTGCCCTGTTTCACGAATGAATTTTTTTCGAGTACTTCCCAGCCAATGTCAGATATTAAAATACAGCATAAAAAACAAGGCATACAGATGGATGCAACAATCTTCAAAAGTAATTTTTGGCCTGTTTTGGAGATTTCACAGCTGCATCCCCACTTAATAAGCTGCCTTAGTGACACCATTTATACACATTCAAAGCACGACACTGAACGGTTATTTTATACATTCACTTCAAGTTAAGGGTTCAAATTGCTTCGGAATGATGAAACAGCCACCACCACATAGCATAGCAGCAGGTATTACACAGCATCGGCAAAAGATAGACACACTTTCCTTATTTTATCGTTCCTCATGAGTATAAATTTATCTAATTTAACTGCATTGTTTACATCACCCTCCAGGAAAGGTTCTCAATCTTTTCACCTGGGGAACCCCATGTGGCTGGACTGCTGTCTCTTTCAGCTTAATCCTTTCACTGCCAGGTTTTTTTACTCACATCTGCACACACCCTGCCGGGTTTTTTTTGCATGTTAGTTTCCTGGAAATTTTTTGATAGTAACACACTAAAATTCTCTGCAGGACATATAGACATGTTTATTCAGGATAATCTTATAGATATTAGTTGTAATGAATCAATCTTCCAGCACCAATCTGGCCTGTCGGATTTCCTCTTCTTACGCGGATTTTTCGGTGGCAGGGGGACTTCATCACTGTCATCACCCGACAAGGCACTTAGGTGGGCTCCTTCCTCGTTCTCATTATCATTGGACTCCGAATTCACAAGCAATTTTGAATTTCTTCGTCCGTCAAAGCGCGGACGAGTGTGGCACATAGCCTCATGGCTGCTGTGCACAGACCAAAACGAAGCGACTCGGATGTGGAAACATGCGCGCCATCTGTTGTTTAAAATTTACCCTACAAGATCTATGAGTTTACAGAGTCTCTCCATAGATGGCGCTGCATAACTGCATAGTTTTCTTTTACACGAGTATTATCGGGAGCGGCAGGGGGCGAGTTAAAAAGCCAAAACGAGTTAACTCGGGAGAGGCAGGGGGTGTGCATATATGGTAGCCCGAGTTATCTCGGGAGTGGCAGAATAAGGGTTAAGGTGCATACGAAAAACAGCATGCAGATTCATGGTCCCTTGAAAAATGCCTAAATTAGATCACGATTAGCTCTGTAGTGAAACATTCTACAATAATCTGCTATACAGCAGGTGAAACGAAAGGTGGAGGTTAAGGCATGCATGAATTTAGGTGCCTGGGAGAACTCAAGGGTTCTGTGGAACCTACTTTGAGAACCCCTGTCCTACCCACTGCATATGCTATGGCAGAATTCAAGCAAGCTTAACAGCAAACATAAGCAAATGAAAAAAAAAAGAGCACAAAATAATGTACCAGTTCCAAGAAAGGTCATGAAATGCTCTAACCCCAAAGGAAGCACCAACAGGCTTTCGCAGCCATTTGGGTGGCTTGAGGAGCGAGATGGTGACACCACGCTGCTGCTGCTGCTGCTGTTGCTGGTATGCTGCCGGCAACTGGGCCAGCGTGTCAGCACCGGGAAAGGATTCAGCGAGCCGAGGACTCGCTTGGGCCTGCTGCTGGCCTCCAAGCAACGAATAGATGCCAACATGGCCATCAAAGGAGGCGCTCGAGATGACCGCTGGGTTACGTGGGCACCACGCCACATCGAAGTGCCACTGGTTACCAGTTGGAATTTCACACACCACCTGCATACACCGAAAGATGCCGTTGATATCCCCCCCCCTGCAGACTTTATCACAGTCCGATAATCAGAGTGCTGCCTCAGCCACAAGCTCAACTGTGGGCATTCCAAGATGACAGCCACATTCACTCACGAATGGAGACTGTGAACGTGCTACCCCCCCCCCCCCCCCCCCACCAAGAAAAAAATAAAAACAGGTATTCCCCTTTATTTCATCACTCATAGCACCCACAGGACTTCACTGTATAGAGGGTCTGCAACATGAAGCATACAACATTTAGGGAACATGCGTACATACAGTCGGCAGCAAAAGTTTACAAGATGTGGTTGCTTGGAAAAAAAAAAAAAAGTTATTTCAGCACAGACAGAGTTTATACTCGAGTATAAAAGGTGATGTGCATACTTAATCCACTGTTATCAATACCATATGACTGGCTGGAAAGGCAGTGCTACAATGAATTTGTTCCCAATTAAAAAACTTCGTTATATCGAGGAATTCACTATATGGAGGTTCATTACATCCAGGTTTAACTGTAATAAAAATGCTTATTTTAAGACCTGCACCTCCCCTTAATAATTAAGCTAAACTAAGCACAACAACTAGTGCCAGCGCACCTATATCACATTAGGCCTAACCAAGCTAAATCATCAGTCTTTTTTTTTTCCTTCCTCTACAATGCTGCGTGGATGCTCCACGAGTACTGTTGCGCGGTGTTACCATGGTTTGTGGTCGCTGTGAAAGTTTGTCTTAACCAAAGAATACACGAAACAATTCATCTTGAGCATTTTTTTCTCTCTTTTTATGCTGAATCTTACAGGAAACAACCAAATTTTCTCATACTATTAGCCTTAACAGGCGTTTGCTGTATTTTCCTTCCAAATGCAATGCAGAAAAACCCTTTGGCAACTTGGTAATTGAAAATGCTAGTTAGTACAGCAATTGCAAGGATTCGTGCTCACTGAGTACCATTGCCTGAACACAGTTGCCGACCAATTTTTCACTCCGTAGGGACTATCAAAACATCCTGAAAATCACTTTACATCAACCTCTAATTGCCAGTATGGTAGAGTATACGAACACTGATATGTAGTTCTAATTCACTGCAATACTTAAACCAGCCTGCTTCAAGAGCTGGAATGATAACAAACAATGTATGAGCAGTTATACTGGAGTTTTTTTTCGTGTCTCGTGTGACCTAAAGATCAACTACACATCACAGCCATCGTTCAGTTGATGAAAACGAATCCAAAACATCGCCAAAAAGAAATTCAATTATACATTATTTAGTCGTTGTAGGCAAATATCACACGACGATCTAGTACGTATGCTTATGTCTAACGCATCATTTGAAGGAAGAAAACATGCAAGCAAAAATTTGGTGTCTATAGTCCTTTAACTGTTTCAAAGCAATTGATAAGCTTTCAAGGTCCTTTAATGCCACAACATAGGAACAACGGTAACTTGAAAGTGTGGGAAAATGGACACTATCGGCTTACCTCTCCACCTGGTACATTGGAATTTGGGTTCCAGCAGAGTATCCTGTTGTCCTTGCCGCATGATAGCAACAAGTCCGGATCTTGCGGGCACCAAGCAATAGACAGGACACCTCTATAAACAAGATAACAAGATGTGCAAGTTTGATGAGCCAGACTAGCAACTCACAAGTATCAGCTACAATCACAAAATCTGCATGCTCAGCAAGAAACAACATTTTCTTGCAAAATGTCTCCAAAAACTGAAGCCTGAGATGCCTTTCAGTTGCATTTTTGTCAGCAGCTAGTCTCAGCTCTAAAAAATAAAAGACTATACTGTAGATAACTTGCACACATTTCTGGGGTTTCATTCAGTAATGAACATGGACCCAAGATAAGCCCACTGCCACCTAGTACCACACACAGGAAGGGGCATTGGTTTTGCACACATCTTCACTCTTTTAGAAAAAAAGTTCATTTTGTTGTTGTTAGTGGCTATTTATTGGTAGTAAAAAATAAAAATTGAAGAAACAGATGCTGCTAGCCGTGGCATCTGCCATCGAAACCTGAAGCACCTGAGCTGTGGCTAGCGGGAATATAAGGACAGGGAGAAGGAAAGAAAGGGGGGGAGGAGTGATAGAAGAAAGGATAGGAGTAGGGCGGCAGTACACACTATGTATACAGTAGAACCCCGTTCATACGTTTTTCACCGGACCGGGAAAAAAAAACGTAACAGCCGGGAAAACGCAACAGTGAGGAAAGCACCGAAAATTAATGAAAACAGTGCAGCTTTGACTTGAAACAATTTATTTCCGCAAATTGACCCTAGGACTTTAAAAAATCGAGAATGATGGATTGCAGTTTCTTTCGCTCGCTGGAAAGAACAACGCGTTTCTCAATAGCAAAGGCCGCATTGCTGTCAGCGTCGCTTTGCGGTGCGGCCACACCGCACGCAGCAGTGCTGTGCAGTTCACGCGCTCACTGCAGTCTACGCTGAAGCGACGTTGTGCACAGCGTCAAGCACTGAAATGTTCGTGGCTGCTCGCCCCGCTGCTCCCGGTAGGCCGCCCCGACAGCCTGTCGACCATAGAGTAATATAGAAGTAAAGAGCGGACACTCCCGTAGGCCCCAGCGGCCGACTTTTGTGCACAGCGCACCTAGCGGACTCGGGGAAACGCACTGGCCTCAGAGATGATAGGCTGAATAGGAATCTTGGAGGCTCTACTTTCAAAATCTGGTGGTGGGCATCTGCCCTTGACGCAGCTTTGTTGCCTCTTTGGAAGTGCTTAGGAAGAGCCGCCGCCGCCTTTAAGGCCGACAGCTGCAGCTTCTTGTTGGACAGTTCACGGGGTGGAAGAAACAACCGTCGCAGCACCACAGCAGTACACAAAACGGACGTGCCCACGAAGCTTGCAGACGCCACAAAAAAATACAGCCGCTCACACCGTCGGTTCGTCGCTCACTGCCGCCTGGGCGTGCTTGCCCGTTGGCTTGACGCAGTTAAAAAACGCCGCTGTTGCTGACGTAACTGCGGCCGTAGGCGCGCAGCGCACGTCACTGCAAGCCAAGACATGCGAAGACCATACTCTTTTTCTTTTTTTTTATTTGCACGCTCAGTGCCATCTGGCGGAAACGGGGAAGCGCCGAACTCGGCCGCGAAAGGGCCCGAGTGTCCGCTCTTTACTTTTATGTTACTCTATGTGTCGACTGCGTTTAGTACGTCCAGCTTTTCCTCAAGGGGAAGCGCCTTCCGCTCACGCAACGCTATCACGCCATCAAAGCACGATAAAGATGTTGTTGCGACTGAGAGAAGGATGAAAAGGAAATTGCACGGGCCTGCCGACTGGCTCCAGCCGAGCCACCACCGCTGTCACTTGCAGATAGAGGAGAGTTAAAAGATAAAAATAAAGAGTGAAAGAAAAGAAAAGACGCGAGTCGCAACAACTGCGTGGGCCGAAGCGAACGCTGGCTGAGAAAAACAGATAAGCGACCGCAGCCGCGCGCCTCCTCCAAGGGAGTGACACTCTCATAGAGCCAATGAGGACGTTTTTTTTTCGAAGGCGATGGTGGCGGCACCTGGGAGAGGCGGTAAACGCATCAAAAATCCAATATGGCGGCGCGCGTTTAGGCGGCTGGTTGTGGCCGGTTGCTCGCGCTACAGTGCACTGTACTCGCGCGTTCCTGGTGCTGGCGGCCGCTAGCTCGATCCAAGCTTTGTAAATAGTGGTGATTAACTGATCCCGCGCTGCATTCACGCTTGATTTCCTAAGTACTTACGGAATCTGCTCACTCGCTTTTGTATTTCGATGTGTCTGTTGATGTAGCATGGTGTATGGTGGCGAACGGCGCGACTGCTTAGCAGCTGCGCTCGATCGAGAACGAAAAGCGTAAATGGTTTTTGTACAAAGAACAATTTATTAAAAGAACATCAGCAGTGACAATCGATGTCCAAAAAGTGATTTTAAGTATGAGTGACATTGCAGTATCAGTAACAGGCATCCTAAAAATCAAAATAAAAAAACGCCATCATGTGAACCTAGAAGACATGAGCGCACAGAGAATATATAGGAGATAAAAAAGGTATCAAGGTACAGTATACGTAATAAAATGCTACATGACTGAATATACGTTTGTACGCGACTTTGTAAGAGATTTAGGTAAATAGCAGGGAAAACATCTGATCTGTATTGAAACGCATCAGTCTGTGGCTATGAATAAACACACGCAGAGAAAGGCAGAGAAAATTTCCAACCTTTGACTCGTGTAGAAGAAATCACAGTGCGTTGGGCTAGGGACAACACAATATGCTGCAGTGCTAGTTCTTAGTATAAAGACTCCAAGAAAAGCTCACTGTGTGACTCGACATGACGCCAATGACGCTGCTGCAGTGCGAATGTCGTCGACGTCGCCGTTTTCGCTTGCGCGGCTGACCGTGCGTCGTCTGCTTGTCGTCTGCTGCCGCGTTACCCGCGTCGTCATCTTCGCAACTAATTTCTTTGATGTCTGATTTTTAATACCTGTGGCTGGTTATAATTTAGTTCATAAGCATGTTTTTATTATTGATAGTGGTCGAAAAATTTTACTTTTATTAGGCTTAAGTGCAGCCCCGTTTACCGCCGATACCAGGATCGCTGCAATCGTTTCGACCGGGGCGCCACCCTCGGCGCGGACGCGCAACTTGCAACATGCCACAGCCCTGCCTCCTCGTCACCACCTCCCAGATAAAGATCGCGGCATTCGGCGTTCGCGAGGCAGATAGCCATCTAGCGGCGGCCTCTCCAACTCGCGTGCGGCTTCTTGCAGCCAGTTCCGTAGCCAAGCCTGGCCAAGACTCGTCAAAAATCAAAATGGCGGTTGGCGCGCATTGCCCGGGCTGGTTCGGGGAGCCCGGTTGCGACGTATCATGCGGGATCGTTTCCTCGGCTACGACGTAACAGCGGGGTTCCCAATACATTGGATCCTATGGAAGCTATGCCGGGACCCGAAAAAAAAAAACGACGTAACAGCCGGGAAAACGCAGCAGTGAGGAACGTAACAGCGGGGTTCTACTGTATATATGAGAGAAGCCAACAGCCATTTTCTGTGGCTGTTGGCTTTTCTTATACTTATAACGAGCCCCTCATTCCCCTTCCCCTGTTTGCTATATATATATATATATATATATATATATATATATATATATATATATATATATATATATACCAAAAATTATTTCTTGGCAGGTGATTGATTAATATAAGATAAAGTCACCAGAAATTGAAAAACCTTATATTTTTCAATATATATATATATATATAACAACCAGAGGCAGAAATGCGGGGAGCACTCACTTTTGGTGGTGTTCGAGGGTCTTGAGTGGTGAGGTGGCAAAGCGCAAGTCCCACAGCTGCACAACGGGTGCATGGTCATCTTCAGAGGCCAAACACAGTTGAGTAGCCACTTCAGGATGCCACGCTACAGCCTTGCAGTGAACCTGTGTACATACAACACAGAGCAGGCAGGGCCATAATGACACACACCTGAAGGTCACTGGGCCTAAGTAGCAAAATTAAATCAGATGCATGAATCCCCCCCCCCCCCCCCCCTCAAAACTGCCCTGTCAGGATCACATTTTTAAGCTGAGGTCAACACAGTGCACCTTCACACATCCCTGTTGTCTTGAACACATTACAGAGGATCGAGGATGGAATTCAAGAAGCATTGCACTTTGCACCTTCTCATGATAAAAAAAAAAGAGAGAGAGAGAGCTTATTACAACAAACAATTCCTTGCAAGACAGTCTTTCTCAAAAGGCTTTCCACACTAAGGTTGAGTGGTGCACATGTGAGCACCTGCACAATTCAGAAGCATTGCCTCAATCCTCGTCATTAAAATAATTTCTACACACCAAAGCCAGGCTGTCCTCCACTAGTGCTAGCATAAAGCTCCCCAGCAGCAAAGCATACTCTGTAGAAGAACTTTTTTTCTTCCTTGTGTAAATTTTTTTATGTGCCACTTCAACTAAGACACTGCCAACAGTAAACTGTTGACTGTTCTAACAGTTACAGTGGACTCCCATTAAAGATGAACTGAGTTAAGTCAAATTCCCGAACATAATAAACAGTGTGAGAGCATTTTCCTGGGTTCTCACAGAACCAATGTAAAAAAAAAATCACTTAATGTGAACAGTTCTGAATGTGCTTCTTAGTCAAGATGCATTTTTTCAGTGATCAGGAACCATATAGACATTGTACAACTATACCTGAAGCATTTGTGCAGCTCTCTCAAAGCAAGAAGGCAAAAAAAAAAAAGAAATAAAGCTTCCCCAGGCCTTCTTGCCTGCCAGAGGCAAATGTGGCATGTGGCACGAACACTGAGTATGGAAGGCAACACGTGCACAGCACAGATATCTGGCATGGTCATGTAATGACACCACATGTTGCTTGTCGTAAAGACTGAAAACAGAGTGTATGTGGCGCAGCCACTTTTTGAGTTGATAACAGCTACACTGCAGAAGGTGCAAGATAAGAAAAGAAAAATTACAAGCATCTAATCTTGGCGCCATTGGCCTGCAGGGGGCTTTCCACGCATTTACCTCCAAGGCAGAGGGAAAGCAAGAAAACGAGAAGAACTCAACACAGCAGTTGCCACAGAAGAAGGAATGAGAATGAAAGAAAAAAAAAATCAAGGACCCCTAGGTGCCCTTTCCTTTTCTTGGAACATGGGATGCTCAACTGCAATAGCTGTGGAGCCTCCTTTGAGCCCACTTTGATAACTTCTGTGGACAGCCCTTTGAAATTGCTTTGGTGTGGGAATTCCAATAGGTCGCTTTAGTAACAGGTGTCAAATCTCACTGCTCTGGAAGCTCCTATGAAATGCTTTGGTACTTCTGCGGGAGTTTCATGGGAAGCATTTTGGTAACTGCTGTGAAAAAGCACTCTCAGGCTGGGGCGAACCTTCCACTGCGAGGAGGAAAGGTTCCGAGAAAAGGAAAAGTGTAGCAAGTGTTCCACGAAGAGCAAACTACGCACTTGCACTCGGTCACACAAACGTCATTTTAGGTTTTACTGGTCACAAAACTTCCCACAAAGTTTGATACAGGGACAAAACCAGCCACTAAGAGAGATGCCAGCATTGACTAGTGGGCAGCAAGCTGCAGTTTTGCTATGAAGGAACCCTTGCACAAGGAAAGATATACTGGTGCAAAACAAGAGTCAAAAAGAAATTGTTAGTTTAAAAGGTTAAGCACAGAGTGAAATTCAAATAATTAACCCCCTAGCATACTAGGACGAGCCAGGCACATCATAAGCAAACTGTCATTTCTGTCTCATGACAAGCCCAGCTTATCGCATGCGCGTGTGCGCGTGTGCATGCGTGTTCACAGTGCTTTTGTACATTTCCTAATTGCAAGACACCAGTGATCTCTCAGGCCATGTGTATATTGAATGGTGCCAATCTTTCTTCAGATTGAAGGCTGTCCTTTCTTATCAATGGACGTTATAGTGAAAACGCCCCGAGTGGCACACCAAGCTCTCCCATAGTGTTATGCAGAGGTTTCAAGACCAGTAGGAAAGATCAAAGGTCTTGACTGCAATCAGCACTGCAAGGAGGAGGAGAAGGCTGCAAGGACAGGAGAGGCAAAGCGCCTGTCACACGAACTGCAACCTGCATGCTCGGGCACACCAGCCCAGTCACACTGGGCACAGTGAAACATACCGCCCCACTTTCCCCAGTGGTTCTCAGAGCTACTGCTAGGGGTACTGTGGTTTTGTGTCCACAAGCAAAGCAATATGCCAAAAGAGTAATCCGAAGAGGGTAGACCATACAGCTATCACAGTAAAAAATTTGGCCAATGCCATTTCTCGGCAGGACCAGGTCAGCTTATATCGTCACTGCTGATCATACCGTCATTGATTATACCATCACTGATTATACCGATTATACTGATTATACCGTCGATGATTATACCATCACTGGCACTGTTGATTATACCATACTCCAACCACACCAGTCATGCCAGACTACATCGCTTCTGCCCATTCCATTCATTGTTTTCATGTAACAGTATTTATACACACCTGGCATGCTCACATATCCTCCTTGAGGGCCCTTCTGACAAGCTAAACTTTTCATGGTGCAAACAAGTTTTCATAATCCCTTTAAGTTCGCCTTTAACTGTCATAACCATTAAAAAGCTAAAAAATGTGAATCGTGAAACACTAATGTAGATCATAACAGTGCACATATCAGGTGTACTCTTGGCCCCAAAGTCCTGCCCATGCTGTGAAGGTAGATGGCAGGAAGAGTGTGCTTCAAGTACCTTGTATTTTTATGCATCCTTATGCAAAAGCGGTGCTTTTCTATTTCACATAAGGTTAAATGAAATGGTCAGATAATAACTTGCACAACAGGTGCACCGACTTAGCAGCTATTGGGCCAAGGTGCGCTGGGCATGGCAACCTGTGGTACGCTGCGACATACTTTCATGATTTCACTAATAATCTATAACTGCGACACCAGTTTTTTCTGCATAGCAACTGCTTAATGGGAGTCCACTTTTAAGTCCTTTTAGAGTCTACTTGCCAGCGCATCGCTGTCAATTTTGCCTCACTGTTTTCACATCTGGAACATTTGCTATGGCAGCAGGGTCTTGAAATTGCAAAAACAGTTCCATGACACACCAATATTTAAACAGACAGCAAATGCTGTCTTAGCAGCTAGGTGGCAAACGGTAACAGAGTAGCATAAATTAAAAAAAAATTAAAAGCAAAATAAGCAATGGCACTTGCCATGAGACAACTGAGGCTGTTGACTCTGGACAAGTGTTTGCACAAGGCCCTATCTCCCAACCCTATCTCACAAGGTAATCAGCTTCTTTAAATACTTGTGCATTGTACATAAGGATTATATTAGCCTTTCTAGAGACCCAAAATGTGTCTTAAAACAGCATACATAATGGCTGGTTGTTAATGCAGGGCAGCAACACATCAGAGCACCAGTTTGTGCTACATAAGCACATTTATATACAGTAATTATGCTATTTATATACAATTGTCGCGCCGCACTCCATAGGTAAGCCGCCCAACACCAGTCACACACACCTTAAGCCTATGATTAAATCTGTTATCTTGACAACAAACCGACGATTGGGCTAGCTGGATAGTATTTTCGTAATGGAAGCACCAACTTTGACACAACGACACAGAAACGACAAACAGAACGACGAAACACGCTCATTCTGTTTCATCGTTCTATTCGTTGCCGTGTCAAAGTTAGTGCTTCCATCGCAAAAATTTTTTTTTAAATAACGTTATCCCTGTCCTCTAGTCCTGTGTCTCGTTTCCCCTCAACTCTGCGTAGACCCTCGAAAACGTGAGATGCAACTCCAACCCCGGTAGTCACAATACACTACCATCACTAGGTAGTTAGTTAATTCATAAGAACTCACTCTGGCAGTGGTGTCCGACACTTTGATAATGGGCTCATTCTTGCGCAAATCCCATACAATGCAGCGTGCTGGAAAGGTTGAGGCCAGGATATGCTGCACTTGCCGGTTCCATGCCAAGCAGCTGATGTCCTCATGAGGCTGTTGATAAAATTAGGCAGAGACAAGACACTTTAGCCACTACAAACTACTAGATTATAACCTGCTCTCTGGCACAAAGAAAAAAAGGCAATGGCAGCCTTATTCTTTTACTACCTCCCTCCAAACAACAAATTTCACTAACTTGATCAAGTAACACACAAATATCATGAGTGAATGACCTTAAATGTGATGGTTTCATTCAGACTAAGCACTGGTTAGACATAAAATAATAATTCGTAATATCTGTATTCATTGTAATGAGGTTTGACAGTAGTAGACTAATCATGTCTAAACCCCCCAACTCACTGTCCTCTATAGCCAAAATAAAAAAATTTACTCCAAATATGAATTGTTACTCCCTACCCCCCCTCCCCCGCTGCACTAGCTAGCCAAAAGAAGAATAATGTCTTTCAGCAGACACTTTGTTACGTAGGTTACCATGGAATGATACTGCAGCACACACACAGCTCAAAGCAACAGACGCAAAACGATGCAATCGCAAGGCCAGCAGCTCAACGCAAATGGAGACAAAAGGCAATAAAATGGCACACCTGTCTGCCTTCCACTCAAGTGCGGCTCTGCACACTAGCTTAGGAAGCTGAAAGCTGAATTGCAAACAGTCCTGTTGTTTCGGATTCCGGCAAGATGCATGCTCTGGAGGCTACCCGAAGTTTGCTCTCGTGCTATCTGCCGCTTGCCCACAAAAGCGACCAACAATGCAAGCAAGCCGCGTAAACAGCATTCAGTTCTAATTTTCATCAGAGGAACAGATAAGAAAGTGAATTCATGTCTGTTTTTTTTTTTTTGCCCATGGAGCACCATGCACTCTGCTGGAACGGGCATCAGTGCAGACGCATGCTACCCGATCCTCAGCTGAAACTACCTTAGATTCTGTAAGTAGGTCAGCTTCACATACAGGTCAGCCCCAAACCTCTAGATCTGAATGGTCATATTTGCAAAAAAAGAATGCTTGACTTGTACACGGAAATATACAGTATATTCACATATTCTCCTCTTGAAACCTGAGGTAGTGAGAGAAAACATATTATTTTTACACACCTACGAAGCGTATTCTTGTACTCTGCATTTATCATGTTAACAATGTTTCATGCTCTTCTCTTCAGAGGCTGTTTATAGTACTACGTTTAGTATTCTTCCTGTACTTTCTACACCAAGGTGCGATATACTGCTCAAAGTTCTAAGGCTTCCGACATTCTTGTAGCTCCATCACCAATGTTTTGAAAGCTTGTTGGACTCACGAGTAATGCAGCAGAGCTCTATAGCACATAAAATGCAGCTATGACCGTAAAAATATGCTCAATAGTCACACCAGATTAACAGCCCATATTATTCAGTGTGGTGATGGAGTGCTAGCATATACAGCATAACCTCACTGATACATTCAAAAGAGTGGGCAAAAACTGACAGAGAATTTTTGCCTAAACTCTATAAATGTGCGAAAGCAGAACTGCATGAACGTTAGCTTGTCTTGTTACTTTACTGTTGGCTTTCTAATGTTGGCTTATCATGCTGGTTTTCATGTCAGAAATGGCAAGGTTTTAACGTAGTTAAACTTAGTAGGACGAGTGAAAGCAATTAATGCAACACCACCTCAAAGGCAACCACATGAAAAGACACGACACGAGCAGCATGCGTCCATCGCCGCCATGTGGTTGCTCAAGTGATTCCATGCCCATGACTCTCACGCGTCGAGAACGAGGACAACGAAACGCGCTGGCGACACAATGTCGGCGAGAGTATCGGCCAAGCAGGAGAGCTAGGAGTGTAAACGATGTTGTGGGATGGTGGCACTGTTGGTAGTGATGGCACAAACCCACAAACATCACAAGATGGGGTTTACCCATCGGAATAGTGCGTTCATACTGATAAAAATGTCCTACGAGTTACACTATTTTTCTTCTGCTTAAAGGAGTATACACACCTAATTTTAGTTGCGCGTTTTCTTCTTTGTAATGATGCATAAGGCATTAGCACCTGTGGATTACCACGCGGTATTCACCTACAACAAATAAACAATTTATAATCAAATTTCTCTGTCATGCTGTTTCGGTTTCAACAGCCAAATGGTGGCTGTGATGTCAAAGTTGCGTTTAGGTCATGCAACGCATTAAAAAATTGCAGGGGGCACTTAAGCTACGCCTTAAGGGTATGACACAATAGCGTAGCGGGTTAATTCTCATATATATGCAGAAGGCCATTCTCCACATGACGAACTGAAATGCAGCGGCAATGATCTGCAGTGGTCACTTCTCTGCAGTGCCTAAATGCAAAACGGCGAAGCATTAAAAAAAAAAAAAAGCAGCACACTAATATACAAGTGGGTCAATTCCGCAAGGACATGCCATGAATAGGATAACGCAACGATTTCTTCGTCATGCCTAAGGGCAAGGGGGCAAAGCATCCGAGACCTACAATGACATGATTACAAGCAAGGCCAGGTCTGAGGAACATAGCATGAAGAGCACGATGCATGGCAGCTTCCCTGCAATGCATCAGTGCAAGTGGAGATTGTGTTGCAATGCTCCTTCAGCACTAAGGACAAGGCAAATGCGGACTCACTTCTGCAAGCGCTAGAAAAGAAGCTGTTCAGACCTTGTGCCAAGAAATGCTAATCGACATTTTTATGAAGTGAAGTTATCAATAAATGTGTTTGCACCTCATTCAACAGTTATATTTTTAAAATATCAGGCGGTCTGGATGAAAAATTTTCCCAGATGATACAACTTTTGAATCAATGAATCAATGAGGGCCTACTGTACTCAAGCGTGGACAATAAATCAACAGCAAAATTTTAGACCATTCCATCACCTGCTGATAGATTGATTTTGATGGGGTAGGTCTTGGATATAAGCGTTAACAGCTTGCTATTGCACCGAGTGATCTTACAGCATGTTTACTGCTTTTCTGAGAACTGACACTGCAATACGATTTTCAGAAAGAGGCCATAAAATGGAGCTTGCATAATACTGTGAGGATATGGCATTCCTTTAGTAAGTATTATAGTAGTAAGTATTAGTAAGTATTCTTTAGTAAGGCATTCTTTTAATATTTAGGGCTTTATAGGGTTCAAACAGAACACATTACTGTACACTGCAGAGCACACCAAAAACAAATTTGTGCCAGTATCCTTAATAGCTTATGGCTTTTTAAGACCATTTTGTGTTACTAGTGGGTATTCAAACCATGCTTCCAGGCAATTCACACCACTGCCTGAGACAATTTCCCTTTCACAACAGTACATCATGGGTCACAAGCCTGGCAACAGAAGGGCTACTTGCAGAACAAGCAACCTTTCAGCTACACACATAACTATCACTGTAGGTGCATGAAATATAAAAACATACATACTAACTACACTGCATGTGCACAGAAGCTGGATGGATTATTAAAGTGCACTACAAAATACCTGCATGTGTTGAAAGCATTCAGCAATGCTGACTTGCATCCTTTCCATTAGTTCTTCATTACATCTATTCTAAAGCTGCCTTTCATTGTAACAGCCATGTTATATCGAGATTTTAATCTCCATTACATCAAATGGGTACTAAAACTATAGCCACTGCCCCCAATTTTACTTGTATACTCCTCCACTGTTACTGTCACTACATACAAAACAATGAACACAAGATTATCCAGCAATAAAAAAAAAAAAATCGCACAGTTCACAGCACAGTGCAACTACTTCATAATTTCTCAGCTTTTTGAACAAAGTGTCCATGACTAAGCAGTTTCTTCTCCTGTCATTTATCATCGCTTTAAAAATGGAGAAGACAAATTAATACAGGCACATTAGGTGGAATGAAGTGAGCTGGAATGATACATCAAACGAAGTAGTTGATGCAAAAAACACATTTTTGAACTGCAAAGTAGTAACTGCGGAGACGTGAGCTCTTAAGAGAGCGACTAGAGCCAATCTATGCAATAAACGCTTGATAATATAGTAAAAGCGCCTTGTTTTTGAACTTCAAGGGACCGGAAAATATATTAGAATTATCCTAAAGTTTGAATTATCAAATGGCCCTGAAAAAAACGTCGAGCTGCTTGTATCACAGTTAATTTAGTTGCTGAAAGAGTGGGCAATGGTTGCCTGATTTTGACGTGACAGCAGCTCTTTCTCAAGTTTTAGCAATGCTTTATTGCATCCATACTGTCGGGAGCATCAAAGCAGAACTGCTCCAAAATCTTAAGGGCCTGCTGATATCCTTCATGATGCAATGCAATGGAGCTCCTCCGCTACCGCGTCACGCCAATCATAAGCAGCACCGTTGCGGGTGAGGAGGCTTCACTGCACAAACAACGAATGGCATGAGCCAAGCACACAGTTTCAGCGCACTGGAAGAACAGAACCGTGCAAGCGAACGAAACTGCAGCGAAGCGATGGGAAAAAATGAGGAGGGGAGGGGGTAGAGAGAACACCAGACACACGCCTATCAACGTCCGAAATGGTGCTCAGCTGGATTAGGTTGGCAAGGCCACGAGCAAGGTTGATGCTGACTGGCCGAGCCGCCGTTGCTGCAGGCTGGTGCGAAGCTCAGAAAACCGAAACCGAAATTAAACGGTCGGAATGTTCTTGGAGGCAGGGCTGTCCGTTCGTCATCACATCTGCCATCGCGCGTACGTAAGAACACCAGTGACTCTGCAACATGAAACTCAGGTTTTGAGTAGGGCTATTTAGACGACCTCTTGCCGCACCGGTGACATCTGGACGCGACCACATTTCAAGAGCCTGTCCGAATTAACCAGTGCCAGACCCACAGCATCCAAATTAGAGAGTGCCCGACGCCACAGACTTCCATGACCATTGCCCAGGACCGAGCCAGCAGTTCGAATTATACCGATTTCCGAAATAACAGGGGTCGAATTCACGAGCTTTTACAATCACAAGAAGTACAACCAGGTCAGAATTATGAGGTAAACCTTGTATGACATGAGCATGGTTACTAGCAGTGGAAGCAGCAAGCAAATGAAGTAACGCAAAGCCAGCTGTGATGTCTCTTATAAAGTGTTTCAGTTTCATTTCCAGCAACAATAGCTGGATGCTTAAAATCACCAGGTTATTTTAATTAGAAGTGTAAACATTATAAATATAACATTAAGACCAAATGGAAAAAGTAGATGCACAATGAAAAACTCACCTGAGACTTGGCTCCTGGAGTCATTGGTGCATTAGGGCTGTTGAGATCCCAGATAAAGATTTCTGAATCAGTTGACCCCGATGCCAGAAGGTTTGCCTGAAAAGGAATAATTAACAGTTAGCCTTCACTGCAGCTTCAAAGAGTAAATGACCAGAAATTCCTTATAAAAGTTATGAAGGTCATCATTTCATGTTCATGGCTTCAACTGCAAGCCACAGAAAGCTTTCTACGAGCAAAGGAGCAAAAATGGTTTTCTGAGGTATGGAGGAAAGCATTCACGATGCAGAGGAGGGGACTGATATGCCTCTTTCCTCCTCTTGCTTACTTAAGCAGAGTTAGAATTTAAATCTGGGCAAGTTGGTATATGTACATGCTTTCTCAAGTACAAGAGACATGGACAAGACACACCTGCACAGAGAGCATAGCAGTGAACAAGTGGCAAACTCAGTATATGATATGCTAAACTTGAAAAACAGTTATCTTGGAGCAAAAGCTCTACTGCTCCCATTCTTCAAGGTCATGTCAGTATGCAAAACAACCTTGAGAGGGAGCAGAGTGCAAAATAAAAATAATAAAATAGAAATAAAAACAATAATAAAATGAAATAACAGAACAAAATAAATGAAAAAGAAAAAAAAGGCTTTCCACGCAGGAGCCTTCTGCCACCCGCCAAATCCGAGAAAGAACAGGGTCTACAGACATAGTGTGCTTGCTTTAGTCACACAATGCCGCATAGTCACATGTATATGAGAATGTACATCAAGGCTGGGATAACAATGATTCTGGAACCAATTCTACTCCATATTTGTATTTCCCACCCCTCTTCAATGGTTGAAGCAACACCACACCTCATGTTCACTCTTCGTTACTGGCTCAAGCCAAGCAACAGCAGTACTGTGGTGCCTTTTCAGCCACTGAATAAAGGCAGGCCATACAAATATGGAATGGAATCATTATCTTACACCAGCCCAGACTTCACCTCAACATTTTCAATCACAAGATGATGCACACTTCATGCACTATTTGCATTACTGAGAAATTGTTGTGACAATTCTGTGCATAAAATATTCTTTTCGATGAATCAGTATGTACAGTAAAACCTTGCTGATATGTTCCCGATTCATACTATTTCCCTGTTTGTACACTTAAAATCGTGGACATTAAAAATGTCCCGTAGAGTTACACTGTTGCTCCTAGTTAATATGTTCCCAGATAACACGATTTCCCAGCTACTACGTCTAAAATTTCCACAAAATGTGGTCGTACAATACGTTTATTGAGCAACCAAGCATGTGATAACACACAAGTGGGCCGAACGTGAGGGCATGCGACATGAAGAGCTGAAATGCAGTGGCAGTAGTGGTGGCTTCTCTGCAGTGCCTCAATGCAAGGAGGCGAAGCACCACCACCAATAACAGCAGCAGCAAAACGGCGCGCTAAGCATTCGAGAGCCATTTTTGCGGGGTCCTGACACGGAAGAAGAGAATCGCTGAGGTTTCTTCCCGGTGCATATGGCCAAGGGGCGAAGCATCTATCAACTATAGCGATGCGCTTAAACGGGAGCAGGCCGGGTCTGGGGAGCGCAGCTAAAAAAGTGGAAAACAGCCGCCACAGCCACCAGCCGGCCAGTCAGCCGCCACAGTTGCTTCCCTGTATCAAGTGCGAAGGGGCGAAGCATCTCTAAAGTGACGAGAAAAAGATTTTGGTTACTTTTGTCACTGCCGTCGACGGACCGTATGCTTTACAAAGTTCGTTCTGTGCTTAAGACAGCGTAAATGCGAACTAAATTCTGCGACCACTCGAAAATAATCTGGTCAGATCTTGTGCCAAGAAATGCTAATCAACACTTTTAAGAATTGAAATTGTCAATACATGTCTTTGTACCTCATTCGACAGTTACACTTTTCAGAATTCGGCGGTTTGTATCATACGTTTTCCCAGACGTTTTTTCGGCAACTCTTTAAAAAACATATCAACGAATTTTTACTGCAATATATGGCAAATTCAAGCTGCACATGCCATCAGAAGAAGCATGCAAGAATGTGTATGTAAAGGTTAAGATCTTGCAGATAAACAACAAACTGTTTATTCGCACATGATGATTTGTGCACTGCTCCACCACATGTATGTGTGGAAAAAGCATTAGGTGACAAAAATGAAATCCACCTTCCTGCTGATCGCTGACTAACTAATCTGAAAAATTACACAAAAATAATTAGCAATTAATAATCCAGAATACACATTTTTTTAATGCATTAAATATTGCTGATTTGTTTGTGGTGTGCTGGATGCAAAGCTGTCAAAGTACAGCAATGTCAACACAGCATGATGAAATTTGTAATCTCTGATTGATTTCATTTATAATGAGCACATGTTTCTTGTCTCATGCACATCAAGCATGCAAGTTAAGCAGCAGCAGTCAGCACCAGAGAAGGAATGCTAGTAGTTACAAGAGCCATAGGATCAATCCTTACCTCATGCAAGAAATGATCAAAAGAATGCCATTACATAGGGCAGCAAATGGTTGCGGATGTTTTGCTGAACGTAGCTTCGGCCAACTGCACAATCCATCATGGCCGCCATGATCAAACCAGCGGCTATACTATGCTACTTGCCCCATATGGTGGCAGCCTCAGGAAAAGGGTCTATAGTAGGTACTACTAGGGGCACAAACAAGACAAATTCCCTGTTTATGAAATTAGCATGTCAAGCAGCATAGTCACAATCGCATGACAATGTGATGTGACATTTACTAATAAAGCAAATAACATCCACAATCTTAGAAGCTGGAAAAAATTGACTGACCCCTGTTCTTTAAAAGGTTCAAGCACCAGTAAGTGAAAATAAGGACTACCTAACTTTGTTTGGTCTCGTGCTTGATTGAAAATACTAATCGACGACTACTGGATAGCACACCTGGAAGAACATACCTGAAACGTGTTGAAATCCAGAGCATACACAGGGCCCGTGTGCTTATTCTTCTGACAGATTAGCGCATCCTCTCCCTTGATGAGTTTTGCTGGGTCGTAAACCAACAAGTTGCCTGCATCAGCACCACCAACAAGCACTCCGCTGGGCATTTCACCATCTGATATCCCGTGACAGCCCCAGGCAATCTTGTGAAACCTGAGCACGTTAAACATCAGTACTTAGACACACAATCAGCAGTATAACAGCACTTCAATCAACAAACATTAAGTTATGACAATTAGGTGTACAAGGCACATGATGCACTACTAACAGCACAGCTAAGCCCTTCCACAGTGTAAGGGTGAGAAAAGGTAAATACAGAGCATTCAACCTCTCCAGCTCCATGCAATTTCCTATCTTTAAAATGATACCCCCAAACTAGCCCTTCTTTTCACAACTCTGTGCCTATTATATTTTTCATACTTTCACATTTTAAAAAAAAAAGGTATTTCTGCCTGGCCACAACACCACAGCAGACCAAGGACTCATTTATGAAATCTGCAGTGAGTATAGCATGGATGTAAACAAAAGTATGGAGAATGAAATTACTTGGCTTCAAGGGTTCACAGCATTCAACATAATGAAACCATATCATGCTGCCATAGGCATGTGCAGTCTGCCCCCCCCCCCCCCCCCCCCCTCTTCTCTGACAGACATGGAGAAGGAGGACGCACAAATTTCCCTGCTACCCAAACAACATGAAAGGGATCTATCAAACTTTTGCCCCCCCCCCCCTTTATGGAGAGACCTGTGCACACCTATGCATGCTAGAGTTGCAAAAAATAAAAAGATAAGGCAAAGGGCTGCTACACCTCCTAAATCTCTAAGGCCCTTCCATGTGTGCCGACTCCCCATGAAACTGAAAATGCTCCCTAAACTTTAGATGGAAATAGAATGGCAGTAACTACAATAAACAGAACATCTGAAGTCTTAAATGTAGAGTAAATTTCCGTAACGAGCCTGTCCAACTAAAGATCAATTAAATAAAGCCGGTGAACTCGCAATGGTATGGAGGTTGCCATGCACCACGTTATTACCCAGCTCCCAGCTTACTTCTGGAAAACCAAAAATTTACGTGGGACCGTATGGCCCACCTGATGTTTTCATGGCTCATAGAATATATTTTTGAGAATGATAAACTCAAATATTGGCTGTGTTAAATATACGGGGAAAAAAAAAGGACCTTACACTGGTTGCACTGACACAAAGCTTTACCAAACTCTGCAACACAATGTGTGTCACTGGGTTACATAAAGTAACCCATATGCTATCACTGTTCAACAACTTATGACAGCTTAATGAACTATACTGAAAATTCTTTCACAAAGCTGCACTAAAGCATTGCAGAAAACTGTGGCCAGATCAGTCAGACATAGCATGCATATGTAGGCAGTGAAAACTGACGGCAGAAGTGTAAGCAAACATACATCATGCACACTATGAAAAAACTCATATTTTAGTCTCTGCTGTGACAATTTTTTACTACACTATATTTTTTTTTGTGCCAAACCTATAACTACACAATGAGGCACATACAATGTACTGGGAGTCTCGAGGTTTAATTCTGGCACAATGCAATTGTTTAACAGGCACCAAAATCTTGGTTCAGGCATCTTTGCATTCCACCTTCAAAATTTTATACCAGCTTACACACACTTCTTGAACATGATGCAAATATTACCAAAAATTATTCGCAGTGACCAACAAATAATGTGAAAAGGAGAGACCAAACAGCAACAGGCCAAATCTTGCAATTTGATCCATCCTTAATATTTAAAAAAAAAAAAAAATGCGCAGGGTTTCAGGCACACACGGGCTGCAGAAGGGCGAGTAACCCATATCAGAGAAGCTTGCAGACCCATCCTGCAGGTTAGCCCAGGCTAGGTCTGCAAATAAATGTCTTCAAAAGCTAAAATTACATGAACAGGCAATCCAATGAACATCACCTCAAGCTAACATTTTAAAAATGTATACAACATGATTCAACTCTTCAGTGCCGCAACATACACGTATAGCTCCAGCAAACTTATAGTTTCTTTGCTCTCGCACAAACCCCAGCCATGACATACCATGAATCTGTCACGACCAAAGGCGCACTGCAGCACACTTGATGCTCACCTGTGATCCGAATCCAGTGATCCCACAAGCCCCATATCCAATCCGGGTTCCGTAAGGTTGAGTGCATATATCTCCAGGGCAGCCGACGTGCTGCAACACAACATACAAATGAATGAACGGGCAGCGAACGTAACGCAGCGAACTGTGGAGCAGCCGGACAACAACAAAAAGGCATATAAAGTTCAGCGGTGTAAGTGACCATAAGCAGAAATCTCACTGATGACAATACCTGAACGTCGAATCCAGCTGTTGGGCTGCTGTGCCAGCTGCGATGTAAATCGGGTGGTGCACCGCCGGTGACCACGCGACATTAGCCGTTCTATCTATTTCTTTCACCTTCATGTTTGCCTGAAATCGGGAGACAAGCACAAGACTAAGTGCCGGTACGAGGAAGATTTAAAGCGTCTAACATGAACAGCCTACAGTCTCAGTTAAAACGACACTACGACACTCAATGAACGACGCTCAGTCAGCAAGATGTTTGGACGCGATGTCACAAGTGAGGCAACCTGACACGTTTGAGAGCAAGCAAGAGCTGCAGACAATTAAGGCTGAACCTAATCAGTCGTAGTGCATTCCACGGGCAAATGCATGAAACCTTGAGGAAGACGAAGCCGTGGATAGCGGTTACATTTTGTCGAGCTACCATCAAGCACAGCTGAGCTTACTGGAGAGCAAATTGGTCGTTCCCTACAAACTGTCGCTGGCGCGCTTGAATATTGGTCGTGCGTCAGTTTTAAGAGATCCTACGATTAGACTAAAAGTTCGGAATAACGGCGAAAAAAAATTAGGAAGAGTACCGGCAATCAAATCCAACGTGGCAATAATGCGTGTCGCTATTTCGGCGCCCCCTGGAGGAAGTTTTTCTTTTGACAGCCATCGCAAAAAATCCGGTAGCCTCGGTTTGGCTGGCTGTGGCTTCACATGAGATGCGAAACAGAAACTGACGTCCATAAAAAAAGTTTATGCAGTTTTTAATGGGAAGCACTAACAGACACAATGTGCACTTACAAACGCCAGCGCTCTAACCATGAAAGATTTCCTAGTTCAGAATAGCTTTTGTTCTTGGTTACGGCGCACATAATTTGCAAGAGCCTGGAAGGTAGGAACGGCGTATGAGGGCTGTCTGTGTCGTTCTGCCGCTGTAAAAGAACGACATTGCAACCCTTTTTGCGGATATAGTGCGGAAGCGTTTTTAATAATACGACGACATTTATAAGCGGCAGCATATTACAGGTAGCCCCTCGGTCGCCCTGAATGCGTGTGGTACCAGGTTAGCAGTGGGCAGTACCACGCGGCGTTTGTTCCGCTTCAAGGTACTTCTACTTCAAGGAAGCTACCATGGTCAGTGATTCATCATCATCAGCAGCCTGACTACGCCCACTTTAAAGACCCTAGAGAGCTGATGTATGGGCTTTAGACCACTGCAGGGCGAAGGCTTTTCCCTCTATCCCCACAAACTTCTTAATCTCATCCGCCCACCGTTCACTTTCTATGCCCTGCCCAAGTCCATTTCTTCCTTTTGATTTCTGGCGCTCTAAACCCATTAGAGCGCCAGAATTAGCGCGACATGTGCTTCCAGAGCCTCCCTGCCGCACAGTTCGGCAACTGTTCCGAGTTCGTTCACAAGGCTCGGGACTCCGCACTAGCATTTCCGTCTCTCTTTGTACGTGGTTTTACTTTTTCATGCGCCGGAGCGATGATGTGAGGCTAAAACTGCTAAAAATACGGTCGACTTTCGCATGCAACCATGACGTACGTAGTTCCGTTATCTTCAGTGTAGTACAGTGCCCCCGAAGCGCTATCGTACTCAAGACGGAATATTTATATACTGTAAAATTGTGTTAACAGATACGATCAGCCCAACACCGGCCACCGCCGGTTGTACGCATAAATTCCCATTATGTCGCCTCTTTCTACTTATGGCCCCGAACGAATTTCTTCGTCGTTTACTAAAGAACCGTGGGCTACGCTATGAATAATTTATAGTATTATAGAACCGATAGCTGCGCACAGAACTTCAGGGTAAACGGCGTCGCATGTCGTCATTGGAAACTCTAGCGTTGGTGCCGGCCGTGTGCCGGCCCTTGAGTTAGGGTGGATAGCCTACTTGAGCAAGTAAGCCGGATAGGAACTCCCTTTCATCTGCCGCGGTGGCTGAGTGGTTGAGGCGCTGGTCTACTGCGCCGGAGTACCCGGGCTCAAAAATGTGGCCGAACAGATACGCGAAAGAGTACGTGTGGTGTGGGGGCTATGCCACAACGTACCACGCCACCTGGGGCTGTGAAAAAAAGCACTTTATTACCAAAGATAATTAGCCCTAGTCTAGAGCAGTGGGAGGCCCTCCTGACTGACTCCGACCAGAGCCCACAGCTTATGCTGGTGACGAGGGCCAAGGCAGCGGCGGAGGCCAACGGGATCCTGGAATAGGGAAGACCGACCACTGATGCTCCACATCTATCTATCCCCCACCCCCTACTCCCTAACCCTTCCTTTTGCAACAATAAATGTTTTTACTACTACTACTACTCGAATCCGACCGCAGTGGCCGCGTTTCGATGGAGGCAAAACGCAGAAGGCGCCCGTGCGCTTTGTGGTGTCAGTCCATGTTAAAGTTTCCCAGGTGGTCGAAATTATTCCGGAGTCCTCCAATACGGCAGTTCTTTCTTCCTTTCTTCTTTCACTCCCTGGGAACCTTTATCCCTTTCCTTATGACGCGGTTCGGGTATCCACCGAGATATGTAAGACAGTTACTGCGTCACTTCCTTTCCTCAAAACCATTTTTTTTTCCACTCCCTTTCGTGTATGCATATATGCACGTACCGTGCTCGGTTGTGTGATCCAGGCAATCCAGGAGGGTCCGGCCCACTCGGGCCTTGGTGTGGGCGATCATGGTGGGTCGAGGAATGAGCGCTCCTGAGAATGTTTCCTGTGTAGTCATGTGACCTACGTAGCCCACTTACAGGTCGGGTAGAGGGCTACGTTAGGCTACGAGTGGAGTGGCCACATGGATGGCAAATGGCCGGGTGCGCCATGTATGATAAATGATTTACATGGCGCCTTTTTTTTTAAGGCGAGAGCCTTTAATGCCTCATCGTTGTCGGCAGAAGGTTGTCGAGGTTGTCAGCAGAAGCTTGTCAGCAGAGGCTTCGCGCTTTTGGCGGGTGTCCACCTAGATATGTGAGACATTTACTGCGTAATTTCCTTTCCTCAAATACAATTTTCATTTTCTTCATTACGGCCCCTCTTTCTCTTTCTTCTTTCACTCCCACTTCCTCCTTTCCTGTACGGTGCGGTTCAGGTGTCCACCGAGATGACAGAGAATTACTGCGCCATTTCCTTTCCTCAAAAAAGTTTGCTTTCAAACGGCAAGGCATCGCGCCGAACGGGTGGTGGCGTTCCGTGGACTCCCTGGCAGCGCTACAACACGCTGTCGCGTTCCACTCCTAAAGGCGAAGCTTAAGTGTCATTAATTAGCAGTTAATTAGCCATTAATTAGTAATTTGTCATTACTTAGTAATCGGTCATTAATTATGTGTGACGTCATCCAGTGGTGACGTTACCAGTGCCACAGAGGCAGTCAAAGTAGTGCGGAAAACGCTTTCGCCTCTACGCACTTTAGACAGTCAAAGTGCCCCTGAATTTTTTTTTCTTTTTTCTGCGGTAGGAGGGGCAGGAGAAGTGTCGTCGTTATCGCTTCTTCGTCTCTGGGGAAAGCAAGAAGTATATGACAGTTTTACTGCGAAAGCAATGTTATTGTTCCCGGTAGAAGCGCCTCCTGCTATCAAGCATAATTCCTTCATAATTAATAGAAGCTAGCCCACGCGGGAGCGGAACGAAAAAGTGACGGCGAAATTGAATTCAAAGAAGCAGAGGGAAGGTCAGCTGCCCTTGAGAGCCACCAAGGGGCTGTCCACCCACCATGGGCGTCCGGAGGGGGGGGGGCAAGGGGGGGCGGCTGCACCCCCCTGGAAAATCACTCACTCGAACCGTGAGTGATGGCCGCATGTCAGGGGCGGCGGTGCGCTCAGCCAAAAGAGTAAAAGCGGCCCTGCTTCCACGCTTTGGGTCACATCTGCAAAGTGCCGCGTCCGGGGACGCGTCGTTGCAGACATACAGCGGCACCGGCGAGCATGTGTTTCGAGCCGTCTTGAGATGTGTGCCTGTTTCTTTGATCTCTAGAGAGATAGCGACACGGAGGCAGACAGTGCACACCCCGGCCACCGATGAATTCTTCAGGAGGGAGGGACAAATCAGCCGTGTCCATCCCCGCTTTGTCGGACTGCTCAGGGGCAAGCGGGCGATGAGTTGGCGCCGCCGCCGCTCGCTGTCTCCTCCGATCCACGGGAGAGCGCAGTTCGGTACAAGCGCCGCTTTCAGAATTTTCGGCAAAGGGGATTAGCTGCTTTTGTTCACGGCGACGCAGTCTCCAGAGGCGCCCCCACACCAGCGTTCCTTGCGTCTTCTCCGGAAACCAGCGCCTTTGGTCAAGGCAGCCCGATGGCGCCTGCCTGGCTCGCCTGTCACCTCTGGCTGGGCCTCAAATCCCAACAGCGCCCATGTACTGTGCGATGTCAGTGCATGGTAAAGAGACCGTCCGTCCCTCATAGCCTGAGTCGTTTTGGGGCTCTGAACCTCATAAAAACACACAAAACAAATTTTCCGACCGGAGTGGCGAGTGTCCCTTCCCCTCGGAAGTGGCGCGGCGTTCCTTGCGTGTGCGCGCCTCTTTGTTTGTGCTTCGGTGTTTTTAGTGGCCGGTTGTCAACGAAGCTGAGAACAACCAAGACAGCGGACGAGAAAACGACGAGCGGCGAGTAGTGTGTGTGCAAATACTCGACTGTGCGGTTGCGCGAGCAAGATGGAGCGAGGTGTATGAAGCTGCGAGCGTGCATTTATCTTGTAAATAAGTTTTCGCTGCATACATAGTCATTTTTTGTTTTCAACGTACGCATTCAACCGTTTTTCCAATCAATGTGTATATATTTTTAACACTACCAACCCCGAGGAACTCCATAGCCAGCTTTGCCTCGCGCGGTCCCGAATGATGGCTATTCGACGCTTCTTCAAGCGTCAGCGGTTGTCTGACGAAGCATTATCCAAATGTGCCCCTGCAGATTCTGGTGTGACATGTGACAACGGTGTAGCATTTGAACAGAGTGATGCAAGCTTTTATCACCGGACAGTAGCTGATGTCGTCGACTCCATGGAAGGGACTCTGTCAACAGTGAGTTCAGGTGATGCAGCAGGCCGAGATGATTCCATTTCTCCTTTCTTGGGATTCAAGTCCGGATTTGACCAGAGCGATGCAACCTTTCATCACCGGACAGTAGCCGGCGTCGTCGTCTCCATGGAAGGAACTCCACCAGCGAGCTCCGGTCACGCAGTAAGCCGAAACGATTCCCTTTCTCCTTGCTTGGGATCGAAGTCCGGAGACAACATCAAGAAAACAAATAACTTGCCTCAAGAATATGACTTAGGAGAGTTTCTAGGCAAAGCTAAACTCACTGGCATACCGGACTTTTTGAAGTTACGTCTTCTTACTAAGCCATGGTCGCCAAATGTCACATATGATTTTAAGAAGGATGTAACACCTGGAAAGAGGCCTTTTCGACATCAGTGGCTGGGAGATTACGCCCCCTGGCTTGCGTACTCAGCGACAGCGAAAGGCGCCTTTTGTCGTTTTTGCGTCATTTTTCCTCCGCGTTTTCACAGGGGTACTCAAGGTAGTTTTATCGTGCGCGCTTTCAGTAACTACAGAAAAATGCACGAGGCGTGCAGGGATCACGTAAAATCCCAATGGCACCAGGAGGCAATGACGGCCTCACAGAACTTTATGGATGTGATGAAAGGAAAGCAGCTACCCGTTGTACAGCAGCTGAACAGAGCACTGCACGCGCAAGTTGAAAGGAACCGTGAGAAACTATTTCCAATAGTTTCCACCATTGTCTTTTGCGCGACGCATGACTTGCCGATTCGCGGCAAGCAGTCCGATAGTGGAGTCTTCAATGATCTGCTTGACTTTCGTGTAGAAGCTGGAGATACTCTACTTCAGGAGCACTTCGCTTCTTCTGCTGGCAATGCCAAGTACACTTCTGTCCGCGTCCAGAACGAGATCATCACAATCTGTGGCGACATCCTGAGAGAGCAGATAGTTACCGAAACTAACAAAGCGTTTGCTTTTTCCGTTCTTGCTGACGAAACTGCAGATATTTCAGGAAAAGAGCAGATGTCTATAGGCGTTCGCTTTATTGACAAGGCGGAAGTCGAAGTGTGCGTTCGAGAGCAGTTTTTGGGATTTGTAGAGCTGGAGCAATTAAACTCCGCTTGCATCGCCGCGGCAATCTTGAAGCTTTTGACGAATGTCGGACTGATTCTTTCGAACCTCGTTGGACAGGGGTACGATGGATGCTCTACAATGGCTGGAAAAGAAGCTGGAGTGAACAAAATTATACAAAAACAGTTCCCGAAGGCACTATTTTTCCACTGTGCAAGTCACAAACTAAATCTCGTCATCAACGATTTGAACGACGTCTCTGAAATTCGAAACACAATTGGGATAATCAAACAGACCATAAACTTCTTCCGCGAGAGCGTGCTCCGGAGAAAATTGGTGCCCAACATTCCGATGCTGCGTGAGACAAGATGGTCTGCAAAGTACAAGTCTATTAGGATCTTCTCTCAGCATTACGTGGCCATAGTCGAAGCACTCGAGCAGCTCGCGTCCACGGAATCATGCTCGAACGCTGCAACTAGACAACGAGCTCACATCCTCTACTGCGCAACAAGCTCATCTTTCATCGTCTGCTTGCATATTGTAGCGAAGTACAGCGCTCGGCTCGAACCAGCTACGAACATTCTGCAAGGTGTATCCATGGACTTCCATTCTGTGCATGGCCACATCACTGAGCTACAACGTATTTTTCGCGGCCACCGGACAAACGCTGTAGAGGAGTTCTCTAACATCATGAATGCAGCAAGGGAGGCAGCCAATCACTTAAATGTGGTGATATCTGTACCAAGACAAGTCTCTCGTCAGGCCCACCGAGACAACTACGGGATTCAGTCGCCAGAGGAATACTACCGTGTGGCAATATATGTGCCGTACTTGGACTCCCTCACTGCTTCTTTAGCTCGGCGCTTTTCTGAAAGCAATGAGAGGAGCTTCAAACTTCTCCAGCTGCATCCATCAAAAATGAAGCACTTGAGCCGTGTTGAGTTCGCTGTTCTCGCCGAAGAACTCCAGTGCTTTTACGGCATCGACAACTTCAAGGAAGAGGCCATCTCTTGGTACGAGATGTGGTGCAACAAAACTGGGGACCCATCAGAAATAACTTACTGCGAGCTTCTACATCAGGCCAAGACATTCTTCCCTGGTGTTGCAAAAGCCATTGAGGTGGCTCTGGCTTTGCCAGTTACTACCTGTACGGTCGAACGCTCCTTCAGTACAATGAGGAGAGTGAAAACGTGGCTACGCTCAACGATGACAAACGACAGACTGGACGGCCTTTGTATGATGAGTGTGCACCGAGAGCGTGTAATGAAGCACAGAAATGAATTTATCACCAGTGTCATCACGCAATTCGCCCAGAAAAATCCGAGGCGTCTACAGTTTCTGTTCAAGGAAGACTGACTGAGTGACTGTCGTTGCGTGTTTGTGAACATATTGTGCTGTGTGCTGGTCATCAATCCGGGTGTGTCGAGAACCCGTATGCAGCAAGACTGAGCACTCTTCTCCACGAAGTGATAGTATCTTTTTGCATTTTTATTAATTTTAATTGTTTCTTCGTTGATAAACTCCAATGTATCTCTCCTAGCCTCGCTTTAATTTGCTGTTTGTAATTTTTCTTTCATGTGTGTATTTTACTTATTTATTTTATTTGTATATAAATAAATAAATTTACTCCGCAAATAGTGCCTTTTTGCTACGAACATACCCCCCCCCCCCCCCTCCGGCGCCAACAACCAATGGGGCCCCCCCCTGCAAAAAATTCTGCGGACGCCCTTGCCACCCACCCACCGCAACTCTCGTCCCACCTCCGCCCATCTGCACCCTCCAGAAAAATTCTGTCGCGCGTGTGAAGCCTCGGCTCAGAGTAAAAGCATTCATATAGAGTACAATCATCAAAGTAATCATCGAGGATAAATCCAACTGCTTTCGCAGAATTGTCGCATCAGATTTCTTGCGCCGCCGCGGTGGCTCAGCGGTTATGGTGCTCGGCTGCTGACCCAAAAGACGCGGGTTCGATCCCGGCCGCGGCGGCTAGAATTTCTTTGGCGGAGAAATTCTAGAGGCCTGTGTACTGTGCGATGTCAGTGCACGTAAAGAACCCCAGGCGGTCGAAATTTCCGGAGCCCTCCACTACGGCGTCTCTCATAGCCTTAGTCGCTTTGGGACGTTAAACCCCATAAACCAAACCAAACCAGATTTCTTGCCGTTCCGTAATTTTTTGCCTCATTATAAGGAGCATGCATGTTTTGCCGCGAGATCGGATTGATGAACGAAGAAACACGTACGACTGCATGCGGATAGCTATCTGGGTTCGAAAAATGTTTGGCAAGGGGTAATGGCGCGCTCTCGCGCTTAGATTGCGCGACGCGTGGATGTGCCGCTGAACGGACATCGTACCTCACTCCCACTATTCAGACTCCGTAACGCTCAGAACGGCTCGCGCCCTGTACGAGTGATGACCACCGGAGCTCTTGAATCCGCAGTTCAATTGAGTGCAGTCACAGGTGTTTCGTGTGATGAGATAATCATTGTCGATGCTGGCCTATGGAGCCCCTCACCGAGAGGGTGTACTACATGGATACCATATATGCCACATATAGCATATAGCTTGCAATACATTACGCTGCACTTTTACTATTTGTCTACATTCTGTCTGCTCTTTATAAAACGTAGATGAAAACATGCTCTTTTTCGGTTTTGTATACTACCATCCATTCTCCTGGTAGTTTTACGAAGTTCAGAACTGATTGCAAGAAGTTGTCTGTCTGAAATATTTTATGAGAGGTGTGAAAACATAAGTACGCAGGTCACCTCAAACAACGTCACGCTTGATATGCTTGTTTTTTGTTTGTTGTTTGGGACACTGGCATATCCAGCTTCCAAAAATTGGCATCCAGCTTTCGGAAATCGGCACATGCAAGATAAGTAACCCACTGGTCAGTGACTGGCACTGTGGACGTATGATTCTACCTGACAAATATTTACTGTTTGTGCGTGCGCGCAAGCACTATTCCAGACTATTCCGAGCAAGAACGTCGTCTTGTGCACTGCCTTATCCAAGCCTGAGCAAGAATCTTGTCTTGTCGCATTAACCCGACCTTACCCAAGTTACTCGGTATAAGCTCGGTTTAGTTCGGAGGAGCGTCACGCAAGCTACAACCAATGGGAGGAAGCTCGGGTAAGTTCGGAGGACCGTCGCGCCAGCTGTAGCCAATGAAAGGCAGGTGGCAGTTAAATTAATGATTGGTCGCGAGAGTTTGCTGGAGAAGAGCGACATGGGTCGCACAATCCCTAGCGGTGGCTGTGATAGAAACAGCCACCTGCCAGTGCAGTGGCGCATCGTTTAACCGCCGCGCCACTGCGCTGGTAGGGGTTTGAGGACTCGCCGCCATTTATGAATGTTAAGTAGAGAATGACCAATTCTGAATATATGGGCATTGACCCAAAGCTCTTGAGGCGAAGCTTAAATGTCCACTGCTTTCGCACGTGTACTCGGCACATGTACGACGAAATCCTTCCGCCTGATTGCACAAGGCAGCAGCTAACGGCGCATTATGGTAATTATTTTCTAGAGTATAAGAAAATTATGCCGCCAAAACGCGATATCTTGCTGTGCGCGGGGTATGTAATTCTCCTGTCCTTGACATATGCAACGGGAGATTATATAGGAGCTGCTGCCGCAAGCTAGCAGAACAGAAAACAGAACAGAAAACAGAACGGAAAACGAAAGTTTTCTTGGTGTATTTTGCGTAGTTAACTATACGCTCTCAGGGGTGGATTTAAATTCCCCCCCCCCCCCCCCCCAAACGAGAAATTTTACGTAGAAAAAGCATACTGAACCTAGTTTTTACCGACCAAGAAAGTCCAAGGTATAAATGCTCCCTCCAAGAGGGACCCATAAATCATCACCTCTACGTTCTTCTACCTTTGGATAGATAATGCGACAAAAATTTGAGCTCTGTTTTTCTTCAGTCTTCGAACGTGAGCGTATACACAGCGCACAGATTGCTTTTTTTTTTCTGTAAACATGTGGCAGGTGCTAATAAGTTAAAGGTTGCAATGTTATTTTTTTTCCACTGTAGCTATTACTTTGGTATAGTGCCTCCGCAAGCCGTGGAAGTTAATTTTTTTATGTCAGAGATAAAGCAGGTGCTGCGCTGCTTTTATTATTTTTTGTTTCAATCAATCTTGGCGGCGATGAAGTGTCTTTCAGAGTTGCTTTAGATCGCCGCTGATGCGGCTGCCATCAGCGACGGTGCGTTCTTGCATGCAACGCGCCTCAGACCTTTGGCTATCTCGCTTATCAGTGCAGCCTCCATTCCCTTGTGGCACTCACGCGCCCAATGCATGCACTTCTCCCAACCTGTTCATGAAAGAATGTTCTCCTTATCGTACCTGCTGTTCGCATTGTTGAAGCATTGGAGAGGTTGAAAGGCGCAGGCACAGATATTTAATCCGCTCGCTATAGGTGCTGAAGAGAAAGTTCTTCGAGCTGATCGCTTCAGCATGCCTCTTATTTTTGTTGTTTTCTACACTTAGCTAGCGATAGCAAGTCTGATAGTCAGTTACTGCGAGTTGATTTCTGCAGTTTCCCGAACATGGCAGTTTAACGAATGTGGTTTGCGCGATAGCTATCGCATATGTTCGTTAAAAATGGTTCACAAATTTTTCAGAACTATTTTTTTTTATGTCCTGCTTATAGATAGGTAGCACCTATCCCAAACCTATCAGTTGTCTATTGAGACAAGATTTTACCGTTTCCTTATAACGCCGATAAAAAATTAAGCATAGCCCCGAGATGGAAAGGTAATGAAAGACGCATGCGCCCGTATCCATTGTGGTCTTCACCTTTACTTTGCATTAATTGCAGCTGTAAAAAACGATCAAGTTTATTGAAAATACAGCTAGATGTCTAATTTCTTTCCAGTTCATTTTGTTTTTTTTTTGATAAAACAGGAATAAAGTGTGAAAAGTGAGTTAAGGACGACAAACACGAAGTGTAGAGCGTGTTTTCGCTTTTACGTGTACCGTTAAGCCGTGTCTTTACCATAACTCATGCTCTTTGAATTCATGCCCTCACGACAAGCATATATAGGGTGGACGTACAGCCTTTGTCAAAAGTTTGGAGCCCAGGGGGTTTGCTTCTGAAGCACACTGTCTGGTTCGTAATGCATCTCCAGCGCTCCAAATTTGATGAAGGTAGAAGATTTCTGTTCCTGCCTCCCGCAATAGGTAGGACTGCCATGAATGTTACAGGAGTCCCACTGTGAGGCTTAGAAGCAAACCCTCTGGGCTCTAAACTTTTGACAAAGACTGTATCTGTGTTTACCTGAGTGTACCTGTGTTTAATGCAGCTGCTTATAGCAACACTTATTCCGGCAAGAGATGAGCATATGCGAAGCCTACAGAGCACACGAACGGCGTACTCTTATGTGCATTAAAGTCATTTCCCTTGCCCTCGGGAATCGCCATACATCTTTCTGATGCATATTGGGTAAACTACGCTTCATACAAGAGCACATGTTCCGAAGTATGTTTCGGGCTCTAGGGCGCTTTAGTGCGCTGTCCACGCTCTCTGGTAAGGTCCCTTGTATCGTATAAGAGATCTTAGTGTGTGGAGCACAGTACCGAACATGCTCCAAAGCTACGCCTGCGCTATGGAGGATGTGGCGCTCTGTGAGCCACTTTTAAGAGGCGTTGAGCACCTATACAGGCACAATACAGGTTAAATTTTGGTCGATATTCATGAATTTTGAAATTACAGTATTTCCAAGATTAAAGCGCTATCCTTTTCCTACTGGTGCATACTCAGCACGATTCATCGCTATGAGACTATTGGGGTGCATGCAAGGGGGAGAGTCCTTAGGCTTTCTGGACAGCTTTTTTTACACAGCGTGCATGTTACTGTGCGGTCAGCTACAGCTCAAAAACGAAGCGCAGATGCCCCCCCAAGTCAATGTCGACGATCGATTGTCATGACGTCGTATACTCCCTTGCAACTGCTTGCGTGACATTTGCAGGGAGGTGACAGATCCAATCGGATTAACCGTAACCTGACAATCGGTCGACGCCATTGGCTGGAGGGCGTTTTTTGGGACCCCTCCTTTTCCTTATTTATATAAATAACATTACAACAATACCTGAATCCCTACAAGCAATAACACATACAGACGTTACTAATATATCTTTTCCCGGAGAAACTGCGCACTGTTACAGAACTCTGTTGGTTATTTATTGCAGTTATCTAAATGGCTTCATAGGAACCTTGAGTCTAAATGAAGTAAAACCAATCACTTCATTTTTAAGCAAATAAATCAATATGACTGCAACTCGGTTAACATTAGATTTGAAGGACGCTCAGTGAAACTTGTTACCGAAAAGAATTTTTGATGTCTGATTCAGCCATGACCTCTCAGGGAACACTCAAGTTATTCAAATTAAATCAAGAGTCTCTGACTATTGGCTGCATTTTGCGAAGTACAACATCTAATACCCACACGTTTAAAACAGGCACTATATATTCATCAGTTTACTCAAAAATAAGCTAGTCCTGATCTGAGGAGCGACAAGCTCTAATTGCTGCAAACTTACTGCATTAAAAAATCTAATAATACGCCTACTGCAATATTATGAAGGTAATAAGCAGTCTTTGATAATACAATCATCATTCGTCAAATATAACATGTTGAAGGATGACCAGGTGTACTTCTTTAAATTATTAAATGGATCCATAAATACAAGCTACAGATTTCGCTAGCTGACATTCCAAGTTACTATAACATTCGGAACCCGAAAAGAAAAATTCCGCAAGTTTGAACTAACTAGGGAAGACAAACATTATCCTTTCAAGTAGATAATTATCTTGACAGAAAAGATATGCACATATACTTTAAAATGTGGAAAGTTTGATAAATACTGTGTGAAATTCCTTGTAAACAGCGGCATTCAATTATTCCAAAAACTGCATTCTATGTTCTCTCTTGCTGTGTTCATGTTATTTCCTTCAACTGCGGTTTATTGTTGTGAAATCATGTTGCGTCTTTGTTACACGATGAATATAATCGCGCTTTATGGTGCAGAAATTACTGATGCGAAAGTGGTCTGCTGTGTATTGGTGTATTGTCGCAGACATCATCTTCCCGATGTACTATTACTGTTTTCTTTTGTACCTGTGACTTATAGCTAGATCAAACTGTTCGTTATGACATGTTATCCTGACAGTTGCTGAGACTTTTCTGTATTAGTTGCAACTGACTGAGCCTAGGACAACTGCTTGGGTGAACATTATTTATGTATTTTTATTTATTTTTTATATGCATACAGTATTCTTTCCAAGGGCTTGCGGGCTCTTGTAGCCTGCTCTGCCGCCTTTAGCCTCGGGCTCCTCCTAAACTGCGTCTGAGAAAACAATAAAGAAAGAAGGGAACGTGGCTGTGCGGGGCTGCACTTTGGTAGAAATTCGAGAAGTAGCGTTTTTAGTGCGAAAAGCACTACTTCACTAGCAAAGCTGAAAGACCCGGGGCATACGTGGGAAGCCTCAACATTTGACCTTTGACGAAGCGCCAACGGCGGAAGCCTTAAAGGTGCACTGAAGAGGATTCTGAACTTGTCTTTTTGCAGCGGGAACTCGATCTACACGTTCCTAGCATTCTTAGAAACTGCAACTTATTGCCCTGTATGGCCGATTTCCCTAATTAAATCGAATTAACTTCCGGCTCCCGCCTTTTTTTTTTGAATTCTGCCTCGTACGATGGGCGGAGTCGACCAACGCGTGAAGTGCCTTTCAGCCAGCTCCGTGGAGGCTTTGCTTTCGCTTTATTTTGTTTTTTAGGTTTCTATGAATAAATAGTTTCATTCGCAGATAATATAGCCGCAAAATAAGCCCGCAGCAATAAATATACGCGCGGACTATTTGCTACTACGGACTACTACGTATTACTCCGCCGATGGCAGAGCGGCAAGCCGCCACGGGACTGGGTGAAAGGCACTCCACGCGTTGGTCGACTCCGCCCACCGTACGAGGCAGAATTCAAAAAAAAGGGCGGGAGCCGGACGTTAATTCGATTTAATTAGGGAAATTGGCCACACAGGGCAATAAGTCGCAGTTTCTAAGAATGCTGGGAACGTGTAGATCGAGTTCCCGCGGCAAAAAGACAAGTTCAGATTCCTCTTCAGTGCACCTTTAACTGCGCAGCTGCTCAGTCAGCGCGCCGCTCATATCCGCTCAGACTCAAATGGATTCACGCACACATGCTTCCCTCAAGAGGGCAGGAGCCCCACACGGTTCATTTCAAGACCTTGTTTACTCGCGCGGACAGCACTCAAACAGAAGAGAGGCTTCCTGCCTTCTAAAATTTCTTCGAGGACTCCAGATGGTGACAGAAGCACTTGAAGACTATTGTGGGGATTGTGCGCACGCCAACGTAAATCTGAATGCGCCACAGATCTGTGCCGAAAACTGCTGATTTTAATTACCATCTAAGCGTCGCTACGATGGAGCAATTGTCGGCCGAATAATTGCAAGGCTAATACCACCAGTAGCTAACAACAACCTCAACCTTAGCTTGTCATCTGAGAGTTGTATTCCAGACATTTAAGTCCCGAAAAGTGACCGTGTTCATGAGCATACTATAGATTGATGGCCACCATTTTACCGAGTTCTGTGAGTACGTGGTCGCTGCACTGTTTGGAGCTGCATTTACTAGCGGTCCCAATGCATTGCCCAGCCATTGGAACTGGCGGGAAGTTTCCATTGACTTAACAAGTTATTATAAGTCAAGTAGCTCTATCAAACTTATCAAACTAACTCGTGAGCTTCTCTCTTCACTTCACTTACCTTAAAGACCCCACTTTGGGGGTATAACATAAGAGGTGGAAGTACAAATATTAATTGAATATGATTGCCTACATGATATTATTGAAGTGATTAATTAAACTGTTAACAAAAATTCATGGGCAAGTGATGGCAGCAACGTCGTGGGAAAGGCCGTTCCAGTCAGTTGCAGGGCGAAAAAAGGATGCGTAAAATGGGACTGTGCGAGAGCGTTGGCTCTCGGTCATTTTTGCAAAAATAAAAAATGCTTCGGAAATCAGTCATTATTAAGTGGCAAAGCCCACTATCTGTCTGAAGTGATTAAGGTTGCCATATTTCCGCATGAAGTGAACTGACGGTTAGTGAAGGATGTGAGAGCGAAGCACGCAGTCAGGGGCGCACGTGCATCCTGGCAGTTGGTTCAGATTATTTACTGGCAGCGGGAAGTGTGGCATGGTATGGCAGAGGCTAAGGCCTAGCACTTTTTAATACCAACATATAATCTTTAAAATCGCAGTCCAATCGACCAATCCTTGCGGATCGTTGCCGAATTTGTAGTTTGTTTGTTTGTTTCTCGTGTTCCTATATTCTATTCGGAGCTGACAGGAACCTTACCTCTGCGCACCCCTGCTACGCATCTCTCTTCGCACCGGCCATCAGCAGAAAGTAACACAATCACGCGCCCGCACAATTGCCTTTTCTTCGTAATTCTTCTCCTTGACTACCAGTGACTCGAACGGTCTTCCCCGAGAGCTTGCTGCATTTTCTGCCCATTAGTGTTTCCTGACCGCATAACACGTGTTCTTTCATAATGAAAATCTTTTGTACGTGTAATTTGCTTAAAAAATTTTCTCTGCTTATTTTTTTTTTTAATTTCTATACCCCACCCCTTATGTAATACTCTCTGACGAGGACCTTTAAGGCAATAAAGTGAAGCGAAGTGAAGCTTCGAGGAAAGCTATTCGTGCGAACATAGAAGATGGTTTGGTTTACAGGTGTTTAACGTCCCAAAGCGACTCAAGCTGTGAGGAACGCCGTAGGGAAGGGCTTCGGAAATTTCGACCCCCTGGGGTTCTTTAACGTGCACTGACATCACACAGGACACGAGCCTATAGAATTTCGCCTCCATCCAAATTCGACCGCCGAGGCCGGGGTCGAACCCGCGTCTTTCGGGCCAGCAGCCGAGCGCCATAACGACTGAGCCACCGCTGCGGCGAACATGGAAGAAGTCCCTCTTTTTCCCACTCCGTCTTGGCCTCTTATGTATATATTAAATCTACCAGTACTCGCTTTTCAGGTCCATTCATGACAAGAACCTGAAATTCCACGATCAGTCCAAAGCGTCATCGATCAGTGGTGGGTACACGTTTCCAGCAGCCAGTACGGGACCACAAAATGTTATCTTTCGTTCTAACAAGGACCCCTGGCAACGCTCACGGGCTTGTCGACGACTGGAATACATCGTGCGCGAGCATCAGTCGTCGTTGCCGTCGGCGCAACCAGCAGAGCTATAGCTAAGCGAAGAGCACGGCGAGGGAAGAAAGTCTAAGCCACAGCGAAGGGAGGACAAGAATGGAAAGGCTGAGAGGGGGGTAAGATAGGGGGAGGGTAGTGAGGGAAGGAAGAGGCGAATGGTT
Organism: Amblyomma mixtum; assembly: GCF_055824585.1. NCBI lineage: Eukaryota > Metazoa > Arthropoda > Arachnida > Ixodida > Ixodidae > Amblyomma > Amblyomma mixtum. Next base: position 202,635,838 of record NC_143014.1, read on the forward strand.
CTGGGCATACGGTGTAGGCAGGAGTGGGGAAGGAGGGATGATAGTGGGATAGGGTAATGGGTGAGGGGAGTGTGTGTCTGTAGTCTGCGCCATAGTGTTGTTTAACGCAAAGCGGGGGGGGGGGGGGGGGGGGGGGGGGGGGGGGTAACTTTGTGATTTGTTGACCACAAAGTTAACCACACTAGATTCAAAATACAGTGTGGTACGGCGGTAACTGCAGACAAACTGCTACATCTCACCGTAACTCCTTCATCGATGCTACCCAACCTTGATTCTCCCACACTGCTCATCATGTGGGGCGGCCAAGCTATACCCTCATGCACTACCTGTGGGAATGCCCCCCAACCCATGGCAGTTCCCCCCATACCCAACGCATCCCGGCCCGTCCTCATGGAAGGCTGCTCTGAGATATGCTCAGTCAACTGGCCAAACATAGCTAGTGAACAGAGCTCTCCGTGGAACCCAGGCCAGCGAACTCTTGGACAAGTAGGAGCCCACCCTTGAGGGCCTTTTGTATTTTGTTCAAATAAACTTGTTACCACCACCACCGACAGCGAAAAGCTCTTTCCGCTCAGCAACGTTTTTGAGGAAGGCAAAACTCGTTCCTTTCTCTACGTGCTGGAGCTCTTTTGCGAAAATCACGCGAAGGAGGTTTTCGTACGGCCGTCCATTCAAACGACGCCCGTATATCTACGGCCATCCCCTTTTCGCAAGCAGCAGTTGAACGTGAACATCCGCTATGCCGTCGCAGCCGTGATATAATTCGTTCTCACGATCAAGCCTTCTCTGATGTCGATTTCTTGGGAGTACCCGCTACGTTCCACATGCCGCTTACAGCTCAAGACCTCCTGGGCAGCATTATTCTCTTTAGCCAGCTGTAAAGCAGCCGTCCTTGGTCGCGACATCGACGCCACTCATTCCGAAGGAAATCCTTGCTGTCAGCACTGTAAACCAAAAAAGAAAAAGAAAGCACTAATGATTCTGTTTCAACAAACGCAATGGCTCAGTGGCGAAGACGTTCTGCTGCTGGATCCGAGATAGCCGAGGTTTCATTTTCTGACCTTGGGGGCGGCCGCATTTCTACGCGCGAGAGGTGAAAAAAAACGCCCTCTCTCTCTCTCGCTTCCTTGGAAAGCACTTGCAGCTACGAAAATTTTACTTGGAAAAGTAACAATGGCATCATCAGTTTTCTTTGAACTGGCAGTTGCCGTACGGTTCCGAAAGCAGAGTAAACGTATTCTGCGCCGGCATGCAGGAAGGAAAATATCTTGTGCAGCTGCTGTAAATATTAAAAAAAAATGTGAAACAATGTCAGCGATAGCTCGAGGACATAAAAAAAAAACCGTCGGAACTGTCGGGACAATTCGAATCCCTTTTCCACCACTGGAATGATCTTGTCCCTTTTTTGTTGTTGTCGTTGTTTACGACACTTTTACTTGTGCTATACGAGCGTTTTAAACGCCTCCAAACAAAATGTAATTCGACTGAGGTCAGTTGCTGCGCCGTTGCACGAGGTTTTATAACAGAATTGGATTCAGCACCACGAAGGCACTCAAGAGGTTTAAGTGCTTTCGAGACACAAGCGCATGTGTACCCCCACGGCGCGCAGTGTCTACATCATTTGGAAGACGAGAATGTTGACTAAATATGCGTTTGAAGTTGACTCATTTTAATGTACACTTCACGCATCAATACATTTTTTTTTACTGCGGGTAATTTAGCTGCACAATATAACGACACCGGTGGCCAAGCAGTTAAGAGAAATGCAGCCGCTCTGCAGTGTCCCAGTTTTAGAACTCCTCCTGCTTAATAGCAGCCGTTCTCAAAACCCACTGAAAGTCTCCACACATGCGATTCTTTCACCCTCATTTACTTTGGTAAAAAACAGAGATGACAAACACACAAAACGAACAAGCGGACTACGATGCGGACGCACTAAGAGAGAAAAAATGCAGTTTCGCTACAGAGTAAAAAAATAAAAAAATGAAAGGACGAGCGCGTAGACCGAATCAGGACATTCGACTAAGTCGATAGTAAAAAAGGAGAAGAAACACAAGGCATGTTCATAACAGCCTGTCGCTATCTTTACCAACCCCCCCCCCCCCCACACACACACACACACACACACACACACTTTTTTTTTTTTTGCGGAGTCCATCTATATTCTTCAAAGATTCAAACCAACTTATAAAAACGAATCTTATCGGCAGTAGCACCACTGCAGCACGGCGAGTTAACATGCGAGTTAATGTTGAAGCATTCGACTGGCTCTGGAGCTGTGGAGCATCGCGGAATACCCTCGAGTCCGAATGCTACACCGAGCCCGGAATGTCATTCGGCCAAAATATCATGCGGACGTGTCCGTTTAACAACGTTAAGCCTGGTTTTGTTTAGTTTATCTCTGAAAATTGCTAGATTTCTGTTGCATTGAAGCCCAACCGCTCATTCGCTTCGCGAGCGCTCGCTTTCAAGCGTTGTTCAAAAACGCGAAGGACTGTTGCATCATCACAGCCCGCATAATGGATGCTTAACGCACAGTTTCTTGGGAGGACGCTCTGGATGGCAGACGAGGCGGTAATATAAGGAGCGCGTATCACGCATTTCGAAAGGGACAGACAGCAACGTGATGACCCGTTTCCTTGATACGGCAGTAGAGCGCATGTGAGGACTCTCTCACTATGAAGCAGTGCCTCAGCATGTTCCGTTTTAAAGCTGCTCAGGGGCCATGTCAGGGGCTGTGAGCGACGCCGCAGTGGAGCCGGATTAATTAAGACCATCTGGGGTTCTTTAACGGACTCTGACGTCGCACAGCGCACAGGCACCTTTGCGTTTCGCCTCTGTCGAAACGAGGCTGCCGCGGCCAGGATTTTGATTTCGCGACGTTAATTGATGCCAGCAGCCGGACACCAGGGCAGACTGAGCCACCACAGCGGGTGCTGCGCGATGACTTGCAAAGTTCGTTGTATTGAAGCCTAATCTTTCGCATGTGCATGGTATTTGCTTGGATTATCTTTTGGTAGCAACCGTCTGCTGTATTCACAAAGTCGATCATCTAGTTTTGCTTCTTTCACTCTTATTTCTTTTTTTTTTTGTCTGGTCTCAGTTTACTGATGTACCTTCGCGCTCTGAGAAAGGCCGGGACCCCATGGGTACCCGTGAAGAATAGCGGGATCTCCAGTCAGCATTTTGCTAGTACGAAGAAATCCGACAGCCTCGAGGGCACCGTGCACGTGGGCGACAAAAGTCCCCTGGGCGCGCGACCTGCGGTCCATGTGTATAGATGCGATGTGTCACAACGAACGCCTGATTTAGCTTGCACAAATTATGATATGCGAATCCAACTTTTACCATCACAAGTTTTGTCTGCAGCCACCAGCAGTTATGTGCTTTGGTTGGCGCTCGCACGCGTCCTACAGACTTCGTCCCCGATATTATATGTTGTTGAGGCCGGGATATTATGCGGGTCGTCGGCGTCTCTGTCTTGGTGTCGCGCCCGAATAGGCAGACATGCGTGCTGTCTGAAAAAAAAAAGAAAGAAAGCTTTGGGTACAGTATGTACAGCAGTGAAGAAAAGGTTGGTAGTTCAGTTTTTTTCAATTTAACTTTTTATTTACTTAGGGTTATCTTTCTGTTGAAACATGTATCCAGGGCCAAAACTCTTGCTTGCCCAGGAAAGATAACCTTTTGAAGAATTCCCATATAAACAGAGGGAAGACAATGGGGGCAGTGTCCCCCAAGTTGGCATGACGGAGAGGTGGGGGGGGGGGGGGGGGGCAAATTTTGCTCGCTGTTGTTCCCTGCTACCCAGAAGACTTGAAGAGGCGCTACCATGAATGTGGTGAATGGGAGACCTCAGCCCCCTCCCCCCACCAATATTGACAAGGGATCTAGACCGAATGTACTGTAGAATGTACTTACTGCATGAATCCAAAGCAGGCAAAAATTTTTGTTCTTCTTGTCAGTGGACCTCTTTTGTTTCGTAAATTTCACTGTGATTTTTACTAATAATTATTATCATGTTTTCTAAAACCTGAGACGGAGAAAAATACAAATTTCGCGGCACCATACACAAAGGTCAAAGGAAAAAAGGAAACCCATGCCTTCACACTGAGCTTGCCGTTCAGCTCCGAGGTTGCGCAACAACGCACACTGGCAGAGCATGAGGATCGTTTGTTTCAGGTCAGTGACATAAACTGAGGAAACAACGACCTTTAAAAATGATTTCTCCATTTTGTGTAAATAAGTGCGCAGAACAGGCCGCCAGCCGCTTTCTCTCTACTATCTCCCTCTTTATTTCCCTCTCCACCTGTGCTCGAATCACTACAGCAGCCTCTTCGACGGAGGCAGATTTTAAGCGATAAGCTTTTCACTGACGCCTGTACAGACAGCGCTCATGACGTTGTTAGCATGTAATGCTTTTACCTCGCATTGCTTTTAGCTCTCATTCGAACACCGTCCCCGGGTAAAAGTTGACGAGGAGACCAGCAGCAAAACCGAAGGCGAAATTTCGATCAGAGATGGATTCAAAATAACACCGGCGTGAAGCGAGCTGCTCCACCATCACCGCAACTGTATTCGGGCAGCTTTAGAAATGGTAAAACCAAGCCACTCGTCAGATACAGGTGGGCGCAAAAATACGAGGTCTGTTAGAAAAGTATCCGACCTTTGGCCGTTGAAAAAAAACTTGCATAACTGGAGCGTTGCAAACCTAGTCATCTTTAAAGTAGTCTACTTGGGACTCCACACACTTCTCCCAGCGGTGCTGCCATTGTGGGAAGTATTCCGAAAAGGCCCTTTCGGAATGGAGTTTAGCTCAGCTGTCGTTGCAGCCATAATGTTCTTCCTTGTCTGAAATCGCGCTCCTTTCAATGGCCTTTTGATTTTGGGAACAAGCCAGAAATCGCAGGGGCCATATCAGGACAGTAAGGAGTCTGTTGAACTACAGGAGTCTGGTTTTTCACCAAAAAATCTGATTCGAGTGCGAGGAATGTGCAGGAGCATTGGCGCAATGGGTGCGCCAATTTCCTGTTGACCTCAGCTCCGGGTTTTTGCGCCGCACAGCATCACGTAGGCAACGGAGGACATCCCTGTAGTACTCTTTGGTCATTGTTTGACCCTGTAGAGTGCGTACTCGTGGTCTGCCACACAGAGGGTGTCAAAGAAAGCAGTCAGCATCACTTTCACATTGCTGCGCAATTGGCGGGCCTTCTTAAGTCTTGGTGACGTGGAATGCTTCCACTCTGACGACTGGGATCTGGTTTCCGGGTCGTACCTGTACACCTAATACTCGTCACTATAGTGATTATGATGTTGATGAAGTCGGGGTCACTGTTTGCGGAATCCAGCATGCCCAGTGAGACTTCAACACGAAGCTGCTTTTGCTCCACCGTGAGCAGCTTCGGCACGAATTTCGCCGCAACTCTCTCCATGGCCAAATCTTCGGTGATAATGGAATGTGCGGAGAAATTGCTCATGTCCACCTCTTCCTCAATTTCTCGAATAGTCACGCGACGGTCCCGCATCACCACAGCGTTCAGTTCGGCAATGACCTGGTCATTTTGGCATGTTGATGGCCGATTGGAGCGTGGCTCGTTCTCCACCGATGTGCGGCCATCTTTAAAACAATTGTAACACTGCTTAAACTGTGTGCTGCTCATAGCATCTTCACCGAAAGCCGTCTGAATATTTCGAATGGTTTCCACTCGGCTGTCGCCAAGTTTATGGCAAAATTTGTTGCAGTAGCGCTGCTCCTTTCACTCCGCCATTTTCCTTGCAATAAAAAACCGACGAGAGCACTGCACACTGCGTCACTCAAACGCTGCTTCCCAGCGACTGACGCTATCGGCAGGCGGGAAAAAATTCATGCATGCGCATGAAGATTCAAGGTCGCCTGATGCAAGCGCGCTTGTCTCATATCCATCAGGTGTTCGCAAAAAAAAAAAATAAAGTCGGATACTTTTCTAACAGACCTCGTAAACGAGAATAGGTGAGACAACTGAAAAAACATTTTGGGTTGCTCAAGGGCAATGGTACTGACTGCCTGAAATCGCAGGTGGCTTTTGTATACTTGTCCGAAGTGGAAGCGCATAAATCATCGTCATCGTAGTCGTCATTCATCACCCTTATGGTCAGGCACTACCGGGGACAAAAGTTTATAGTATGCTTGGAACGCGACTTAGGCCCATAGGCGTCATGTTTGTCGAGGATCACATAATTTCACTACTGCAGATTAAAGAATGTGAGTTCAACATTCACCTGCTCAAGTGTGCTGGTTTAAATCCAGCTCTTAATAACAGAGCTATCGGCTTACGGTTTGACTTTTGTCCCCGACTGTACGTTCGTTCTGCTCATCCACAAGCCCGGCGGCAGTACTGCAGCCGGTTATAATCAGACTGGATGACTCGACAGCCAGAAAGGACCTGCTGGGCGCTATGCGATCTTGACGCTGGAGAAAAGAAGCGCTTGGCAGATCAGCAACGGCAGCTTTATTGTGGTCGCACGCGAAGGCGAGTAGACGCAGCCGCGGAAGCTAAAGAGCTTCTAGTGTCAACACTGGATCACTGCGTCGCTAGGCGGCACTATCAACGACGCTTTGCCTCATCCTTACAAAGAATTTCTTCAGACAGTCTATAGACTTTCCATAGACTTCTGTCTACAAAGTCTATAGATTGTCTATAGGCAAATCCTAGAGAATTGTCTATATGCAATACAGATCCTATAGACAGTCTATAGGCAATCTATAAATTTATGGCCATAAACTTTTAATAGGCTTTCGTCGATAAAATGTCTATCGGCTGTGAATAGACAAAAAGAAATATCTATAAGAAGGCAATAGGGTATGTAAGAAGTCTATTGACTGTTTATAGACCGTTTTTATAATGGTTTTAGCCTACAGCGTCACTGTTGCGTCATGAACACCATGCTCACACAGCAGAAGAGTCTGAGGTTACGCGCTCTAAACATTAATACGCCTACATGGGAGTAACAAAGGATGTAAAGGAGCAAGCTCTCTTTTTGCGCCTTTCTGTGTAGAGTGGAGGCGAAAGAGGCAAACTGCGGCTACGCTTGAATATCTGCTATAGGAGCATTCAGACTCCAGTGCTGTATTCGCCTGAAGGAACAGCATCCGCCTTACGCGTATTCCCGTTTATCAGCGCAAAGACCTTCGGAGCGCAACATGACGTTGGACAACCTCTGGACTTTGCCCGAGCGGCGCAGCTCCAGTGTTTCATTTAGCCCCCCTCGTATTACGGTTAAGGTGCAAACGTGAGGACCGATGCTTATACTAGCCCATTGTTTTAACATAGTCATTGTGACAACAACCATCGCCCCGGGGGTTGCCCACTATAGCACCACCTCTACTTGCTCTGGTGGCGCTGTGCATGCCAAGTACTTGCAGCAGTGCCCCAACCAAGATGTTGCAAATTTGTGTCCGCGCGGAAACGAAGTGCTCCCAACCCATCCAAGCCTGCTTTTTTTATCATAATCTTTTTATTAGGGCAAAAGAAGCCTACGCCATCAGCATAGGCCAATGTTTTAATTTTAATTTTACACTGTACTAGCGAGAAGCCACGATTAGCTGCGTTTTTGAGGATATATAGCTATAGGGGCTCGACACGTACAAGGCGAGTTACTAAGGCGATGTCAAACAGGTGATTTAAACAAACAATGTTCAGTAAGTTCTTGGTTGTTAGGGAGAGCCAGCGTTCTCACGAGGCTCTTGTGTGGAGAATGGGCGGCTGAGGGGGTATCATATCTTCTAATTCCTGTGGTAGAGAGGGGGGGGGGGGGGGTAACTAGCAAGTTGGTTTTGGGGTGACGGCAAAGTCTATTCCTGTCTGAAGCTGCCGATACAGGACAGCTTCCTTTCTCAATAGTGTGCGGTAACGTAGAGGACGCATGCGGTGGCCCTGACGGCACCCGCGTAAGTATACGCGTACTCTGCGTAGAATTTCCCGACTGACAGGCGCTTCAGGGGAAACCTATGGCTCGAGGTCTCCCAACCTGCTAAAGCTAGAGGTTTTTGTAGACGCAAAATCCACCAACTATTCGCCTTATGTACTTGCCTCTTAGATGGATTCTGGAGTATAAATAGACGAGTTACATTCTTTTTGAGTTCATTTGATTGTGTGACTCCTGCCGTGAATTCTTACTTTTTTACCGCGGACAGTAAATCAAAGTGGGTAAAGTGAAAACAAGTCGCATTAAACATTTTTTTTTTAATTTTGTGTACCGATGTCGTAGAGAAAAGTAAACAGCATAACAAGGTTCATTAGAACCCATCTACGTTCAGAATTTTGTGCTGTCCTGAATCTGTTTGAACCAGTTTGAACCAGTTCGATTCGGTCCGAACCGGTTTGAACCGGAACAGAATGCTGCTCCGGAGCCGAACCCGGAACCGACCCCGAAAGACGTGAACCCGAACCGAACCCGAAAAAATTACGGTTCAACACCCCGGCCTCGACACGACCGCGAGTTTCGAACCTCGAGTTCGACCATTTGACTCGTCAACTCACAACGATCTCTCTTCATTCATCAGATCGACCGTAGGCACTGCAAACAGAGTGGAAAGGTAATGCGTCCGGCTCTCAGCCGGGGAACGCGATGCCTGCTCGCACACAGCTCTAGTGCTGATACTTCAGACGACGGACACCAGCCAGGAAATTGCCAAGTTTGGCTTAAAAACGTTTCAGCGCAAACTGAAAATCCCAAAAGTCTTACTCTGCTCATGGGGTAGGCACTGATAGTTTACCTGACTACATTCCCTTGGAAGACGCACGAAAAGGGTGGCAAACCTCCAACTCGCTGAGCCAACGTCGCAGACTTTCGCAAGCTCGAGTAAACAAAACTCAGAGGCACGCCGCGTGATATCATCACGCGTGGCCTCGTCTGTTACTCCGCACGGCTACCACCACGAATCCCGGGTGAAAGGGCGAGAAGGTACAAACGCAGCGACCTCCCGTAATGGCTCCTCAGCGTCTCCACGGGCAGAAAAGCTGACGGCCGCCGAGCCTAGATGTGGTGTATAGTTGGCGAGTTCCTCGAGCGGCCCTGCGATGAAGTACGCACGTATACGGCGGTATGCGCGCGACGCGCGTTACAGCTGGGCGTTGCCGCGTGCGTACACATGTGTTTCGAGCCTTCCTCCCTGTCCTCCACCCCGTATTGCTCTGACTCTGCTTTCATTAACGAACCGATCCCGGAAGGGCAGAGGCACCAGCAGTAGCGGACGTTTTGCTGTTCTGCGGTTAGCGCCCGGTGCAATGAACGCGCAACGAACACTCCGCAGCAGCTGCAGAGCGCTCGAAGCGCGCCACGTTCTTTCCTCCTCTCTCACTTCTCGCCCAGCGGTCGTGCGTTTCCCATTTTTTTCTCCGACCGCTTTCCGCCACCTGTGGGCGCGGTTCCGCGCGGAGGCGGAGCGCGCGAGTCACAGCGGCGGATGCCGGATGGGCCCTCCATTAACAGTCCAAAGCCACGCTGCGTCGGCGACTGCGATTTTAGGTAGCAATTATACGTGTTATACGTGTTACAGCGTACAACACTTGAAGTCAGCTTCATTTCGTGGAGGACAATGTGGACGAAAAGAAAAGGAGATATGAAAACGAGAAGGAAAGGGCGTCATGTTAGATGCTCATGCACACGAGAAAGGGAAGTAACACGCATGAGTGCTCAGAGAGGTGCCGCGAAGTACTAAAACCTTTCAGGTAGGAGCGACAAGTGGGCAATGCGGATAAGCGAGAAGGAACATTTCTCACGGTCTAGAATGGGGATAGAGGCGCCAATGACCAGCATGATTAAAAGAATCGCCCCCGCCGTTTTTATGGTTTAAGTGGAGACTCAGTGTGCGCACTAAACCTGCAGCCAGATTTTCCTTTTCTTTTTTTACTGCGATTTTTTCTCCTGTCGCTTCAAATGCGTACGCAACTGGTACTGGGCCAAACATTTCTCCGCGTCATCGTTCATACTGTTTCATCCGTGGAGGGATCCATTTTATTTGTATTACTCTGCCAGAAGATGCGCAATCCAATCGTCTTTATACCAGTCTATTCAATATATAACTTTCTAGCTGGCCGTCCAATTCTAAAACTAAAGAAGAATCACTTAGCCGTGTCCTTCTTGCTTTGTTTTGAACGACAGCGAAATGCGCAAAGCATAGCCTACCGACAAAGCTTGCGGTGAAGGGTGAAAATCCACAAAATGTGGAAAACGTGCCTCCTACTATATTAGTAAAAGCCGGGCCATCACAGAAGCCTTGACCTTGATCTTGACCTTGAATAAGTAAATACTGCCCCGACCGGGGTTCGAACCCGCGGCGGCCCCAACACAGCTCCGCTGGCCACGTACTGCACGAGAGCACTATATGCTATCGCTGCTTTTTTTTATTTATTACAATGACGCGATGTTTCAGCCGATCGCGCCTCGTGTTAAACTGCAACACACCCTCGTGCAGTGCATTGCACATCGTCGTATTCATCAACTTCCGTCTGCGGAGCGAACAGATCAGCTAAACATCGATCAGAGTTTAACCTGAGTCTAATCTCGTCGCCAGACGTGCCGACGACCCAGCAAAGCAAAACCATGAGCGAATCAGGCTAAAACACATGCTTTCGCACATCTGCTCGGTTTAACTACGTTAAAACCCTGCCGTTTTCCTCGTTTCTCATACGAAGACGGTTCCCAGAACCAACACAGCAAGCGTCACGTACGGCAGCTACGTTCCGCACTGCGGAGCTTTTGTCCCATCAAGCACTGCAGCTGCATTGCAGAGCGATCGTTGATACCGTGGCACGAGTAGCTGTTGGCAGCGATAATTGACATGGACTCGTTGCACAATTCCATTGTGAAATTTATTTTTTTCCTCAGAGCACTCTCGACTTTTTGCTGCAGATTCCACGCTCAATTTTTTTGTAGCATCTTTTGTTGTTTGTGCGTTGGTCTACTTTAATCTACGTCATTTCCTTGCGCCGGGAAAAATCGCATCTCGGCAACGCTGCTTTTTCAAGGACTGTGCTTTTTCGCCCCCGTGCATAGTGAGAAAATGAAAAGTAGTCAGTGGCTCTGAAATACCGCTTTAGTTCTGCAGCACACTTTTTGTTTCTGACCGCACCCAAGATCCCCCCACCTACTCCCCTGCGGAGTTTCCTCGCAGAATTTCTTACAGAGGGTTTTGTTTCATTTTTGTTACACGACACTTTTTTTTTTTTGAGAGAGCTTGATTTTTCTACAATTGTACTCGATTACCAGGCTTTTAGTAGCTTACCTTGACGCAGTATGTCAAGTTTTAGCATTGACTTCGGGGCCTATGTTCACTTCATAGTTCCCAAGACATCTCTTTTTTCAGCTTTACACGACTTTTTGCGTTGTTCATACTGGTTTTTGACCAAGTGCATGCATGTTCGCCTGCAAACTGCATGATCTCTGTCAGTTCCGTTCAATCTGGTTCGTATGTTAAGACATTTCATTCGGTTGTTTGTCATATTGGGTTACCACGGGTGTAAAAGGGACTCCTCGGCCCGATTTTTTCGTGAGCGATTCAGTGTCGCATACGCTTTCGCTCAGGCCTTTCCGATAGGTTTTATTCTGTACTTTTCGACAACAGTTCAAACATTGGTTGAGTGTGGCTTGTTTATTTTTTTTTTTTTCACCAGTGTGGATTTTTCGTATCGTGACACGGGGCTTGATAACTATACATTGAATGGTTGACGGTTGCTTTTCATTGTGCAATTTGTTGTCCCTTCTACAGAGAGTGGTCTTGTATGGCTTTTCAAAGTAGAGTGGGAAATCTCCACTCACATGTGTCGTACGCGTTTCTTTCTTCGTCCGCGTTATTTTAATTCGCGCAGGTTAATTTCTGTAAACGGATGCGGAAATTAATTCGCACCTCAGTCGCCCACGAAGAAATTATCCCGACGTTTGTGCTGATTGCCCGACTGCTCGCTTCCTTATTTGTCATCTCCTTGGTAGTCATCGCAGTCTCTGAGACTGATTTGATACTTTGGCTGGTGTTGAATGTAGGATGATATTTTGGTGGCATATTCGGCGCTTGTCTGAGTAATTAAACTGATTCGTAATTAACTTTATTTGAATTCTTGATCTTAGGGCACAAGGTAAGGTTACAAAATACAAAGGTTACAAAGCCGTTGTCCTGTGTCGTTCTCTTCTTGTGTTTCCGTCTTTTTTGGCTGGTTTTCTCCCTCGACATGCCTTACCAACAGGCCCACCATTCTGCCCTGCACAAAATCTGAGGCCGCCAAAACCGAAAGCGAGCGCAGTTTTTGAAATTTCGGAATAGGCATTGTGGTTTGAGATATGTAACGTGAAAAATACGCGTTTTGTACCCTTTCCGGTAATCTGTCGGGCATAGCGCGACAGCGAGAAAGTGTGTGTCCGGTCTCTTCTCGGGCATGACCCGACAGAATGCTTTAAATAAATGTTTATAACCAAATCGTGACGTACGTGGCACTCCCTTTTTTTGCGAGGGGTTGAAAAGCCCCCCAAAAAAGCTGACCGATGCAGTTTTCAGAGGGGAATTTACACCTGACCTGGTTAAAGATCTTTAAGCATGGCTTCCCCACGTTGGTGCTCATCAAAAGGCGTTCGTTCACGTACTATCGCCAAGGTAACACTATCAACATCTTCTTCATCATTTAACACATCAACTGCATAAGTGTTTGCCGCATTAAAAATTCTAGCGACGTCAGTTGATCAATGTACAACGCGGGGAAAGCCATTTTAACAAGCGTTCAAAAGCGTCCTTGCCCGTTTTATACCTCGAACCACAGGGCTAACTCTGAGCGATTAAAAACTGAGTTCGCCATCGGTGTTGGCAGCCTTCAATTTCTCAATATAACCTTGGACTTCAAAACCAAAAGTTGGAAGTTAAGTTAGTTATTTTTAGTCGATTATTCGCCATTTAGTTACACTCTATTACGTAAATAATGACCGCCTTAAAGTACAGTCAGTCTAGACAGAACGCGCCGACGTATTTTACAAGGCTTTTAAAAGTAAAATCTGTATTCAGTTGCTTGAAACACCCGCTAAAAGTTTGCTCGAACACGAAGCTGCATCCATATGAGTGCTCGAAGCTGGGGGTGGGGAGATGGAGCAGGTGGTCATCTCTTCTTTCCCTTACCTCTGCAGCACTAATGGGGGTGAAAAGCTGTTGAAAGGTAGAAGCATGCTAGAAAGGTGTTAACAGCGTGGCGACAACCAGGATTGCAGTCAATGACGCTTCGGCTTCTCCACAGAACCCTTAATTGGTTTTATGGTGGTTTAACGTCCCAAAGCGATTCAGGCTATGAGGAACGCAGTAGTGTAGGGCTCCCGAAATTCGGACCAGCTGTGGTACTTTAACGTCCACTGACATCGCACAGTACACGGGCCTCCAGAATTTCTCCCTCCATTCAAATTCCACCACCACGGCCAGGATCGAACTTGCCTCTTCCGGGTCAGCAGCCAAGCGCCATTACCACCGCGGATGATTCCAGAACCCTTAATCGTTCCTTTCCAACTAGCAGCCGATCACCCGAGTTTACGTCGAGCTGTTTACTTCACTGGTGTTACAATTCGCTTAGGTACAGCGAAGAAGCAGCAAAAAAAAAAAAAGTAGAGTATTGCTGCCAGAAATTTTGGTCTCCTCAACGCGGTTTTACATCGATACGCCAGTCAGTCCCCTTCGAATTAACGGAAGGTGTTTCTCGGTGCATTCGTTTATGTCGATTTGGTTGCCCTTGTTCTAGCCAGAGCATGCAAAACAACGACCACAGCGGCCTGGCGGAGCCACGCTTTCCTCTGGTTTGTCGACTAGCGCGGTGACAGTAGCTGCTGAGTGTCGAGAGCAGGCTGTTGGATGTGAGTCAACAACGCGACTCACGCAGGCATGTTGCGCACAGGTGTCAACGACGGCAGCCGAGGCGGGCTTCTGCTCATCATAGCTGCGCGCACCACTCTCCAAAGCGCCTCCCATCGAGTGCGTCGGCAAACTGCGCGCCGCCGCTGCGCTCCTCACCGCACCGTATGCCGAGGCTGCCGCGCTGTTACCTGACCGCCCGTACCTGTTTTGGAGAAAGGAGGCGCAGTGGCAAGAGGGGGCTCGAGCGGCCGCTCCCGCTGCCGGTCGAAGTTAGCTCTCGTCCGCTGGCTCACTTCGCTGGCCGTTTGTACCTCAGCGTCACCGCCTTCCGCTGACGAGGCAGCGCCGCTGTTGTGTCACAAAGGCCCGTTCGAGCCAGTGCGCCGATCGCGCGGTGGGACCCCGCAGATGACGACCACGCTCGTCCGAAGGTGGTGCCGGTGACACCGAACAGGTGGTGGCGAGCGGTGAAGCTTCGCGCGCAGCCATGGAGACCGGCGCGGTCGTGACTGCGCTCACGTTGTGCCTCGCTCTGCTTTGGGAGTCTGGTGAGTCCCTTCGGCTTTCTCGGGCGCACCACGCCATTCATAAGACAGGCAAAAAGGAGAAGACGAGCGCTAGAGTCTCGGTTCGCAGGCGCTGCACCTACCTGCGCGTGCAACTGTGTCAGTTGCCTCGCGAGGCGTGGCGCGGTTACGAAGTTACGCGCGATGCATGCCGCTGACGACGCCGTTGTTTCGTCGTACCCAGGCGCCGGCTCTACATACGTGGACACGTTGCGCGAGACGCGTGTCAAACTCAGTGCCGCGCCGAGTAAAGGAAAAAAAACGGGACCGGCATTTGAGTGTCGTGTGTCACGCGTTTCTGCGGCGACGGGCCGGCGGTTAGGCCTATACGCTCACGAGCAGCGTTAGCGCGGTTCAGGCGTTCAGGTCGTTGCAAGTCTACGAGGGATAAAACTCCACCGTCGGTGCTCTGTCGGAGGAGCTCGAAGAAGAAAGCGGTGCTCGCCGCAGCTGCCTCGATCGGCGACTGTCACGCGCCACTTGGCGGCGGCCAACGGACGACATGCAACGGTTTCGCGCAACGGCGGCAGCGGCGGCGCGTGTTTCCGAAGTGGTCGCGTAGCGTGTTTCCTTCCCGCGAGGCTGATCGGTGCGGGAAACAAAATAAGAACGTGGACGGCCAAATAGCGCTTGCAGATGCGCATCCGCCGGACGACCCGCTTGCCGAAGGTCAAGCTCCGTGCATGAATGGCGATTCTCTTGCCGGCCGCCCTCCGACCGCTCACATAGACCTTGCGTGCCCACAAAGCGGTCCGTTCGGTTCGGGGCCGCGTCGGTTGAACTTGCGGTGCGTTCGAACGCGCGCGCGCTGGGCACCCGGTGACATCGCCGCTTGGACGCCTGCCCACATTCCGGCGCTCGACAGGCGGCGTGGCTTCGCTTCGAACGCTTCATGGGAGCGCGGGAATTTCGCGGTTACCGCCCAAACCTGACGTCACCGTGCGCCAAGAGCGCGGATCGTGCACAGACGCTCGGAGAGGGAGCAGCGACCGGCTTTGCGCGCAAGGACACGGGATGGATCGAGCGATCGCCCCTGGACTCCCGCTGAGCGGATGGGTTGCTGCAAAAAATACTGGCGTGCCCTAAGGTGTTGAGCAGTGCGTTTCACACCTGGTATTCCCACCCCAAACACGTGTCACTGCGTTACCGTAAGAGAACGTTGTGTTCATGGAGGAAGGGGCAAATTACAGGCAGTACAAATGCGCCAACCAAAGCGCCGGAAATTCCTTTCAACTGGCACGTTTGATGTCCTCTACCCACAGTTATACGCTTTTGTTGAGTCGGAGCAATCCTATGCATCAACGCCGGTGCCGAGGCTTCTACTGGCAGTACTGATCTTCCTCAAGGCCCTGACACGAAGGCTGATTGCAGAATAATAGTGCTGCTCTACGGGCCTTTCTCGTCCCATCAACCGCTTGGAAAGTACCACGTGAGGGTTCTGAAAGTCGCGCTGCTTCCTCTTGACTGCGTTTCATAAAAGTGAAACGCATATAACGGACGCGGTCCTTGTTGCTCGTGGTCATCATTTTCTATCAGAGGGCGAAAGTGATGGAAAAGAATCGTGTATCTCTGTCCCTTTATAAGTTGAGTGAACCGACACGGTTCTTTTCTCTCTTACTTCTCCTTTTTGGGCCATTTTTGCTTGTTCGTCATAGAAGGTGCGATGGGCTGGTGATCGAACATATGTCCTATGTGACATATTAGTGTGCTACGCCTTTCTACATATGCCTCTCAGTTTCGCGTATGTGTACTGAGGCTATTGCTACCTGCTTCGTCTACATTCTGCTCCGCTGTGCAGTGCATCACCGGTAATGCATGTAAGGCAACTCCTGCACAAATGGTTCGTATACGAGCGTAGCGCGACACTGTTTAGTCTATGGTGGCACGTTGCGGCTGTTTACAGTGGAGGGGGGGGGGGCACTGTCTCCCTGATGTATTTCAGGAGGCATATGGACACGATCCTTTCTCGTTGGCTTTAGCAGCCACTACAGAAGTCGACTGCACTGCGGGACCCAGAGCTAGTTACTAGCCAGTGAAGTGCCTTCAGACGGTTCTTGGGGCTTCACTTTGTATGTTTAGTGTTTCATACGAAAAAAAAAGGAGAGAGGCGTGCGTGAGCCGTATGCGAGAATTTCCCTGCCCGTGAGTAGACGCAGAAGTCTGAGCTGTGAACCTCTTGGGCCATCTGAATGCGGGAATGCGTTTCATGTCTGCATTCGCGGTTTTCTGTCCGAGTGCGACAACGATGTTTGGCCGAGTTGTCCGAAAGTATAACACCCATGTTTTTATATGCATATATTTAATCCATGGCCACGAAAAAGAAGACGGAGGAGAGGAAGGAGCAGCAGACAGCGAAGAAGATTGTGGATGACAGTGGGCGCTAGTTTTATTTTTTCTTGTTCGCATATGCATAAAGCTTTCTTTTATAGCTAAATATCTACAGTCGTTTTCTTTGACATTCATCACCAAACCATGGGCAACCCTCTGTCGTGAATGTTGTGCCAAGTCAGACGAGGTTATAAAGATAACGGCCGCTTTCACCCTGGACATGGAACCTGTGGCCGCATCCCCAAGCATTGAAGTTATTCCTGCAGTATAGGTAGCGGTTATACTTTTCGGTTTAAACTGAAACAAAAAATATTACAAAAGTGTGCCGAATTTCAGTAACCAAATTCGCTTTTAATCGAACATTCTCAGTATCCTTGATGCATGCAGCAGCTAGCTCGCTATCGAGCAGGAATGCGACTCAGTCAAAGGGGGAAACTGACAAATTGTACGAGCCAAGGGTGTTGTGGGACTGTGTACCATTGGATTATGCAACGCAGTTATGCATTTCGAGGTATTGCTCCGCTGCCTACACGCTTCTGCATGCAGACTAGATGGCTCCACTTCGTCGCCAAGCGTCGTCTCCTATCGCAGCGCTGTTGATCACTGTCAGCACCCGCTTTGGGCAGTTACTTGGTCAAGGAAGTTTCTTCACTGCATGTAAGGACACGCGAAACCATGCATAAGCCTCACGAAAAGTCTCATGTTCTGGCTATCGAGGCGGTCAAAGCGGCAGTTCCATCACTGACGTCAACACGCAGACCACATGACGCCCCGCCCTCTCACTTAACGTAGTGCAACAACGCAACGATAACTTGGCAACCCACCTTTTAGAAATCAACTTCCACTTGCGTTTTGTCTAACGGTTCCATAATTTAACTTCCGTTACTTTCTTTTTATTGGTAATAGCATTTCTTTATGAAAACGCAGCTCGAAGTGCTTTACCAGTGATTAAGTACCATTTGTGGGTTAATTACTTGTAAATTGAATGCTTACGTAGGAAGTAATATGTGCCGAAAAAAATGAAAATAAAACTGCGTTTCGAAATACAATCGAAAAAAGTTTGGCGTATTTTCAAAAAATGAGAACAAAAAAGTCCGACCCCTAAGTACAGGCCGCTCCGGCGTTGGCGTGCACAAGACTGGAAGCTGTTTTTCATATTGCCTACGCGTGTTTACTTAGTAAAGTTTCATTTGTAGAAACCTGGAGCTTAGAAACATTTCGCGGCTTCAGTGCTTGACGGCGGAGATGTGTCTGAAGTCACGCACAGCAAATTATAGCAACCGCAAATCACAGCTGTCTTGAAACCAAGAGGTTCATAGACAATTCATTATTCATGAGCATTATTTCCTACAGCCACTGAAAACAATATGTCAACTACAACAATCAAGACAAATTTGTAGGTTTTGCAGAAGAGAGAATACTGTTCGCAGCCCATTCCATACCTCGCCGCAAACGAAAATGTCGTTTCGTTGCTTTTTTGTTTTTTGTTTGAATTGTCGTTTCGCTGCTCAGCCCGATCAATTATCTATGAAAAGGTATGCAACAAAGTTGCAACATTGCCCATCACGGAGTGCGCTTTTCCACTAGGGGAAGGTTGGTATATAGCAGTAGTAAGCTTCATTTGGTGCAAGATTACAAAGTTTGTCCGGGGTGAGAAAGGTAAAGGCAGTTTCCCGCCTGAAGAGTCCATTCCACCCTTGACAGCAGTGGCGACTACCTAAAGAATTCAGTCGAAAGCACTTCTATGCAATACATCAGACAAAATTTCACAACTGAACTGTAGATCAAACACCTAGGAAACATGTATGTAAGTACGGTTACATCAGGAATACAATTAACGATTTTACCAGGAATAAGTGAGAATGCCACTGTGGGTATCAAGAGAGCCTTCTGATTTCCTGAGGATTGGCCACTGAAATATGTTCGGAAAACTCGGTCTCTCTTTCTGTATACGACGCCACTTTAACGAATGTTTCACAAGCCCGTGCGGGATTGTTGTAACATTGCTTGTTCAAGCTACCTTGTCATGCATCTCATACCCAGGGTTAGCTTCTGTGGCGACTGCACTGCGTTCTATAGATGTAGCGCGGGCCATTCTCTCGTTGACAGTTTGATCCACGCACAAAGGCGGACTGCACAACACAATTCCAACTCGCCGGAGGAGTGCCACTACTAGTGCTTGACTGAAACGCTCGGGCTTACGACCGGCCAGTGCTAAGCATGAGCGCACACTCGAAAGAGCTCGTCTGACAATGGTGTATAGCTGCACCTTGCACTGTGCGAGTGTAACCCAAGATACATGCTTCCTGGTCTTTTGTAAGCGCGAGCGGCAGCATATCACACCACTCGCTCTTTCGATCATATAGTTTACAGCCGTCCAATGGCAGCCGTGGTAACACGGACATGAGCACGCCTGGGAAGGCGCCTTACCCTTCCTCGTTATGACTGGCTTCGTTGAGAATACGCGTTTCCAGAATGCATTTGACATGCAGACGAGGCAACTTCGTCACAAAGTACCTTGGCTAGGGTTTATTATTTAACAACGGTTCACGTGGTGAGCGGCTTCAGAAGTCTTCTCTGAAAGCAGTGGGGTGAAAAGGAGGGGGTGGGGGGGGGGGCAACGGCAAGCAGCATGATCGAACTCTATAAACCGGTGCACCTTTCTCCTTCCAAACTCCTTTCTTTAACTAGCTTCTCTTCTTTATCTTTGGTCTGGGCATTATGCCTTACCGCAACCCACTTCCTGTTCTGAGTTAAATAAACATTAGTTAATTCACGAACAGCTGAAAGCAGAGGGGAACTAACTTCTCTTTTCCATCCCTGGAAAAAAGTTGGGGAGGAGCACGACTTCCTGCCTTGCACATGCTAGTTTAAACCAGCTTTCTCGTCATTCCAGACAATGGCGTTCATGCTCAACTCTCCTTACATGGCTGCCAGCCACAGCGCTGTTAACATCGTCACGTGCTTGACGCAATGCACAGCGGTTTCGGAATACCTGACGAATGCGAGAACTGCAGAGCAACTGATAATGACTGCAACGTCTGGGCAGCGGATAACGTGAATCCGTGAAGACTTGTTCGTAAATACATATTCTGCTGCTTGCTATCATTGACGTGACATATGGCCGTTCGTACAAGGAAGCAAGGACTGTCGACCACTGCAAGCGCAGTTCATCAGCGAAAGGGAAAACCGCGGAAGAGCAGAGAGTGAGTGAGTGAAAACTTTATTAGATCTCTCAAGGGTTTCGCGGTTGTGAAGTCTCCGTCGTCTTCTCTGGCGCTGGCGACTTGAGGCTTCTCGTCAGCAAGGGTGGGCTCCTATTCCAAGGCTCCACTGAGTCGTGCTGCATCATTCGCGTGCTGCACTAAGGCCCTTTGGGTCGCGAGCTCGCCGCTGGTGAGCCGACTCTCCCATTGCTCCGCACTCGGGTGTTCGTGTTGGTGGAATGCTTTGTTGCGTTCGCATTCCCACGTGATATGATAAAGTGTAGGTGTGGCATCGCACCAAGGGCAGGTGGCTCTGTATTGTGTCGGGAACATCTTATTAAGTATGTGTAGGTTAGGAAAGGAGTTGGTCTGTAATCTGCGCCAGCCGGTCGCTTCCTCCTTTGTTAGGGCTTTGTGTGGTGGTGGATATCTAATTCTATAGTAGGATACAACTTAAAAAAACAGCAGTTGCTAACACTGGGCCGCAGTCCGCGGCGTCTTGTATTACTCCGCTGGCCAATCGCAACTGTGAACTAAATCAGCTTTTTAATTTTTAATTATATCAAGCAATCCACGTATCAAAATTCTAGAGCTCATAATTTTTTTCTTGTGGTAAGCTTCTTGTTTACATAACACGAAACGTTTAAGCAGTGCACTACTTTTTCGTCGTGGAGGAATTTTGTGCGCGGAGGCTGAATGTGGGCGGAGCTTCACTGCAGACTTAAGTTGTATCCGACTATAGCTCCCCTATGCAAGTGCAAGGTCTCTGCGTATCCCCCTCGCAAGCCTGTAGGCGGAGCTCTGGAGCATTTGACTGCCCTGCTCGGAACGCGTTATCTCGAGCTAGGCTGTCTGCCCTTTCGGAAAGGAAGCGTTACGTCTAGTGCAGGTCGTGGAACGCACGTGGAGCAGCCACCGTGTAACCTTGACCCGTCTCTCGAGTTTCAAAAAGGAGTCAGGCACTGCGAAGCTTGCCACTTTATAGCTCAGCGCGTGGGAACTACGCTTTTTACAAACTAGAAGAGCTTAGAGTCACAGTTCGATGCTCTTAGTGCCAGCGCTGAAAAATACCCTTTGCTATCTTTTGAAATTCCTGCCGTTTTTTGACATCTTGCGTAGAATACATAATTGAGGCGTTCAATCTATGAACTCCATGAGGACAAGATTTCATTTTAATGCATGAAGTGCACTATACGGTTACATTTTCACTTTTTTTCACATATTTTTGTCCGTCCGTCCACACATGAACCTGGATAACTGTAAAGCACAGGCTTGGATAGCAGTAGAAAGAACCCACGTCTTTGTCAGCGTGCTCAGTGTGCAGAGCAGCCACATACAGCGCGCACTGCATACTTGGCAAGAAGAGGGAGGAGACTACAGGTTATCCATAGATTTCTGTGCTGCTACTACAGCAAATCCGCGAGATGCTCTTACACACCGAAAGTAGGACGTACACTCGCCGACCATTGTAGAAAGACCTAAAGCAGCTTTTGCTTCAGAAGGGAAAGGCTCAGCCTATTCAGAGGAGGATTCGCTGAGGAGCGATTGTGATCCATGTGATTAGCGGTGAGCTGTGCATTGCTTCATGCATTACAAGCTCGGCTCAGGTGCCGGTACCTGCTACCTGAACTCCCGGCGAAAGAGCGCTTTCATTTGCTGGAGAGATAGCCAGTGTTTGTAGATAACGCCTCCTACTCGGGTACTGTTGGTTTCTTTACTCTGCAAGAGATGTGATGTTTTGTAAGCCTTTTCTGTTTAGGAAAAAAAAAATTCTTATTGCTGTTAGCAGAAATGTGGCGCGCCAACCTGATAAGCTTCTGCAGTTCATCTTGGCCTTTTGCGATTATCGCTAGGAAGTCATCTTTTACTCATGTGATGCTTCAACATGCGGTTTGACTAATCAGAAGAGTGCCTTTACTGTTATGGCTTATTTGTCCATCCTTCAACTAAGTTCAGTGTTCCGAATGGTGAAAATAAAAATGCGAGTTTGAATAAATGTGCCTTCCCTTCATTACTTGGAATCGGATTCTAAGTTAACTATTTATTAGTGTTCGGTCCGTATTAGAAAATTTGATATCGCACAGCCATAATTACGAAGACGTTGCGACGACGCAGAACGAGAGCTTCTTTCTCCATGCACAGTTAATACCTTGCAGTTGTGCCGCTCGTGCAGGGAAAAAAAAAGACTATCAATCGAGGTAACGTGAACAGTCGGGCTTTCCTTCCGGCGCGCAGATAGAACGCGAGATGCTGAAAAAAGCGGGTCACGTGCCCATGCATTTGCCGTGCGCCAGGATATTCGAGGCGCGGCTTCCCTTTTCAATCGTGTTCCGTCAGCTGGAGACTTTGACGAAGGCTCCGTTACTGGCTGTTGCTAAGCGCAGAGACTCTCTGGTGCACAGATAAAACGACGAAGAGTGATGCGCTGACAATTAGGCAGTTGGCCCCGTTGGCTACAGTGCTTTCGGCAGGCTTGGCAGATTGCTCCACAGGTGAAAAAGTCTGTGGCTATGCGAGTGTGAAACTTGTCCTTTTTCATAACTATTTCAGCTGAACTCAGACTTTACGCAGGAAAAAAAAAAGAAGACGAATGATACTCATTGGTCAGCCAGTACAAGTCAGCGGGATGTCATATGATATGTTATGGTACGGTACGGTACGGTATTGTATGATACGGTACGGTACGATTCGCTATATGTGCAATGCTATACTATTCTATGCTATGCTATGCTATGCTATGCTATGCTATGCTATGCTATGCTATGCTATGCTATGCTATGCTATGTGGGGTTTAACGTTCCAAAGCTTCACATGGGCTATGAGAGACACCGTATAGTGAAATTCTAATCGATTCGGAACGCCTGGGGTTATAACGTGCACTGACATCGCACCACAAACAGGCGTGTTTGAATTTCTCCCCAGTCGAAATGAGGTCGCCGCGGTAGTGATTCGACCCTGCGTCCTTGAGCTCAGCAGCTGAGAGCAACAGCCATTAAGCCACCGCGTAGGGTGATCTAAAATAGTGTGTAGAATATTGCTATCTCCGTTCGCTTTGCAGGGAGGAGAGGGCGCATGAGGCCAGTAATGAATGACATGGTGTTATTCCGACGAGTACAGAGAGTGGGGTTTTCCTGTATTCATAAAAAGTAGTAGACAGGTTTACTAAAAACGAAAGGGAGTAAAACACTCTTAAGGAGAGGCGTAGTGAGGTTTAAGAACTTACTGCCACTGCTCTCCCTAATCTGCCAAAAGCTTAGTGGCATTTGCACAGAAACAGTCATGCCGTCGTGAGGAACGTTTTTTGCAAGCACAACATGCTTAATATGAAGGAGGCAACGTTGATGACTCTGTGCTTGGTCACTATAGTTCATCTCATCCACCTACGGACCTATGAAAGGGCATGAGCTATAGCGCAAATGGTCAGTTTCGTTAAGAACCCGCGTGCCTCTGCTTCGAGGTCACCTTGAACTGCCCTATGTTTGCTGTTCTCAGTGGCAGGTTTGTTGCGTCCTTCTTCTACACAGCTGCTATTTAAAACTCATGGCTTAAAATCCGCAGCTGTCTCTCTTATTGTTCTAGCTAATTCATTTCTCAGCCAAGGGCTGATTGCCCCTATATGCGCAGATGCACTATGTTTAGCACAAGAAACAAGGAAACAGATTTTGCATCCAGTCGTGGAGACGAATGTCGCTCATGCAAGCTATGCCTCTTGATGCTTATGGACATAATATAGTACAGGCGCGGACAAAAGTAAACGGAGCACGCAACTGTCTTTGAATATTATTCACGCGTCACCTAATTGAAATTTCCAGCAGTGGTGCGCGCATGCTGGTAGCGGAGGTTGGTGGGCTTTCTTGTAGACAAACAACGCTTCTTCATTACCAATGGAGAAAGCGTGATTGCACTTAGAACGCAATAGCGTGCTCCGTTTACTTACGGCCGCGCCTGTACATAAGCAGGCGATGCAAAGAGCGCGTATGAAGTTCTTGCGTGTTGCTTTATATGTCCTTTGTGGCGACCACCCACGTGAGCCAGGGTGGCGGCGAGGGTAATCAGGCACGACTTCGTGTAAACGCACGACCAGAACAGGCCACTTCTTGGCAAAGCGATGGCTCGCGCAACAGCGAGGACGGCAAGTTTCGTTCGATTACTACGCAACGCATCTGATCGCTGACCCACTTACCACGTATTGCTAAGTGCAACAGGTGTATACGTTGGCTGCACGCGTACGCCGTTCCCGGAGGAGTAAGCTCAGCCGTAGACAACCCCGTTAGTAAATGTATTCTCGAGGCAAATAACTAAACTTACACCAGATTGGGCACGACTGCATCGGTGCTTTCCATGTCCCAGTGAGATTCAGCTCCGAAGGAGGTATTCTGATGGAAACTTCCCAAATGAGCTGCATATATATGGAACGCATATTATAAGCTTAATTTACCAAAAGAAGTTGCAAGTGGGTCTGGTCTTTGCAGAGGAGATCTAAATAGTTACAACAAGCTGATGCAGATGTCTAAAATTGTTTTTTTATGCTTCATTGTTCGTTACATTTCACTGCAAATGTTAATTATGTGGTTACTGTACAGATAAGTATGGTTTATGAGGGGTTGCAAATGTCTTTGAAACAATTTCTATATGAATTATTTTTTACTTGAATACTTAAAAAAAAACGCTAATCAAAGTTTTACATGAGTGCTCTACTTTCTTGTACCTGTGTAAAATAAATGCGCGCAAATGCTTTCAAGTGGTCGCTCGCAGCAGTTAGCGCGCACGTCTATTGGAACCTATTCGTATGTAAAAGCAATAGTTGGGGAGGGGGGGGGATGACATAAATGGGAATACGGCGCATTATATCAATACAAGTTGTTACAAGGCGTGCATGTTAAGTGTCTGAGTAGGTGTGCTGTCGTTCTTCGCTCGCACTTTAATTTTAGAGGCGTAACGTCACCGCTGTTGTAAGGGGCCGATTGTGGCACCATCCACCATTTCTGCTTTCTTTTCCTGCAAGGTATTCATATTTTCCGTGCATTATTCGCCTCGACTGCGATGGTAACACCACTGTTCGCGGGCTTTTCTGCACCACATTAAACAGCAATAAGGTTTCAGCAGCTTACATATTTAACTTATTAAAGAGCACAAGTACACCAACTCTGCCGCATGGTGCAGAGTAATAAACGTTTTCACTTCACCTACATAGCGCGATCCACACGCGTCTTCGTCTGGACCCCCGAATAACTGAGAACGGCTGTGACGTACGCCATCATACATGCTTTACTGCATGCCTCTCACAATTCTTTGGTTTATACACATCGATGCGTAATTATTCTAGTGCCTAAATTAACACGGATGTGTTGTGAAGAAAAAAAGACAACGATACTTAGAGCTCCATACGCGTACGCTCATGAAAATGTTTTCGTTCAGGCAGCGCTGGGGGCCTGGGGCGACGTGACGCGAGAATTCTAGCAGAGGCTGGGCTGAGGAGCAGCCACTGTCAGCCTTCGTCGTGGAGCGGCGCTTGCGCTCATGGCGTCCGTAGCCCGTGCGCGGGGCCGCGATCGAGGTCTTTGATCCCGCGCCAGCCGGCAGGCACGCGTGGCGAACCCCTACGGAGCCGCGCGTATGTGCTTGATCAACGTCCGGATCGTCATTCTCGGTATTTGACGCTGCGCAGCCTTCTTTCGCCGCACGCCTTCGGCGCTCTGCCTTTCGCTTTTCTCAGCCCGCGCGGGCATAGGACGCGCCTATACAGTGTACGAACGACTGCGAGTGTGCACGGTTGTATTGCATGTGCGTTTTGTGAATTTCTCTTTTTTTTTTTTGTCTGTCAGCGCCGTGGGAAGTAAATCTTCGAGACAGAAACAAAGGGGTAATGTTCGGCGCACTAGTTTTGTCGTCATGATTTGCGTGCGGGATATAGGGCAAACCGAACTTGTTTCAGTGAATCTATCTATTGAATATGCGAATTAGACTTTTAATTATGCTTTCAGTAGCCGGTATTCATCGAGCATCATTAGATGGTGATGCGAAAGACAGATGAAACTTAGTGTCTGACACTACGCGCAGCTCGTGCGCAGAAATCGTAAAAAAAAAAGCTAAAGAACAAACCGATCTGAAATGACGCCATGCGGAGGAATTCTGCCTAACAAAAGGCAACGTCGGACACACATGGTGTGACCATAAAGTGTTGCCTCCTGGGCTGAAGCTTCTTAACACTTCTCTGCGGCAGCGATTTTCGAAGCGCTAATCTCTGTGCCTTCAATTTTCTTAGGTGCGGCGTGACCCCCAGTGAGCTTCTGGAGAAGCAACCTTATTGGAACCAACAATAGATTGCAATAGCAACCCGGCGTGTAGGTTTTTCGCGGGCTCTTTGAAAAACAAGGCCTGTCCCACGGCTTCATCTCGTGACTCAGCATTTCTGCCGCCCAGAATAAATGCAAGACGTGCCCCACCGGTGACCCACGACGCAGTGAACGTGTTAAGTGATAGAATTGAACGATGCTGCATTCAAATCAAGGCTCAGGGCATCCTCTTTCCAAGGAGGACATAACTTTTCTCTATAGTCCCCATCAACCAACGGTGCATTAATTGCACCGGTGACCTCTTCGTCGGATGCGAAACGTGCACCGTATACATGCTCCTTGATCCTGGGAAACGGTCACAAGCCCGATGGAGCGAGGTCTGGGCTGTAAGGTGAATGAGACAAAACAACCGACCTCATTCTTCAAAGAAGGCGTGTAGAGACTAGTGCAGCAGGAATGCGAGTCCGTAACCGTTGGTAGAGACATTATAATTCGAGATGTGCTCCCGAGATAGAGATACTTATAACTCTCATTTAAACTTTCGTTTGAAACTTATCTCTCAATTCACCGCCTTATAAAAATGTTGCTTTCCAAAGGTGGGGGGGGGGGGGGGGGGGGGAGGCGCAAAATTTACTGAAAGCTTGTGGGCACGCACACACGCGAACAATACATTACACAGTGAACTCGGTGACACTGTTGTGGAGGCCATGAGTACTCATGCCTTTCCCTTCACAACATATAGTAGCAACATCTCCTAGAGCAATATCTCAAGGCTCTGATAGTGTTAATAAATGAATGAAAGAACTTGACTGTCACAGTAAGGGCTTGTTGTATCGCTTCCTTCGCGATTAGCTCACGCTCTTTCCGGAAATGCCACATTGAGGGGAGGGGGGGGGGGGGGGGAATTATAGGACTATAATCCCTGAAACAAGCAGTGCAGGCACTCATGACAAAAAGAAAAAAAAACACGCAAAGTTTACTTCCAATACCTTTAGTTCACAATCATGACTTTAAGCATACCTTATGAAAATTATAAATGGTGGAATAAACATACGCAGGTAGGAGATGGAGAGAGAAAAGAAGAAAGCCTTATTGCCACGAAAATTCAAGATTTCTTCTTTTCTACGAGCAACATAGGAGGCGCGATGAAGTCCGCAATCATTGTACACTCCACGCCACAAACCATTTAAGCAGCCCTGTACGCTTTCTTCTTATTGTTGTTAATATCAACACCATCGACATCACCATCATGTTTTTGTTGTCCTCGCACCACAAACAAAAAACGATCAAACTGTCATCATTATTCTCCACAAGAATAATGCGACAGTTTACTTTTTTTCGCCTATGTACCTGTAGCTGACTCACTGTTTCTCTCAGCATGAACCTACTCAAGTGGACGAGAATTCGCGAACAATGTTGGCTGTTACAACACTTCCCGTAGGGACGGCACCCCTGCGATGCTTCTCGCTTACAATTTGAGATGACGGGACCAGTCTTCTCTATTGTATTACACAATGTGCAGTCTAAATGCTCGAAATTCACAAGAGGAAGAAACGCAATTACATCTTTCATATCCCATTAACGGAAGCAGAACTAGGTACGAAATGGTCAGGAATCACAATGGCGTTCAGTAAGTATCGCTGGGCTAGTCGGTGCAACGTGCTCGATTCTGCGACAAAGGCGCCGCTGTATTCTTTTATTTTTCCGTCGTCTATGTTCCATGTGTCGACGCAGAATCAAGCGACGGTGTTCCGACATCCATCGTGCTCATCCGGTGCTTGCTCATCGCCATCAACATCGTCTCTTTTAATGCGAAGTCCGAACATTTCCTCCGGCCTTGGTCGGAGGAAATGCCGCCGAATGACGTTTACTTGGGGGCGTGGCTGCGTACACTCAGCGACAGCACGGTTTGGGGTTTACGCATCGGTAGGGTCTGAGTTTGCTGCCTGACGCGACAAGCAGAATCCCGTTTTTGATATTTTAAAAACTGTCACGATTATTATTTACGGTGAGCTACAAGCCTCTAACTTACAAGCAGGCGCTTAGCTATGCTGTTGAAAAGGTAACGCTTGAAATTTACTTACCACCGTCGCGCTATAGTTAACACAATACATCTACATGTTTCCTGACGTTCGCCACCACTCGGATTATTATGCTGCAAAAGCCGCATTCATACCTCGAAAATCCTATTTTAAAATAATGCGAGCAGGTTCCGCTGAAGCGTCCTGCGTAATCTAGCGCGTACAGAGACTTTTGACGACGCAAGCGCACCAAACAACAGCGAATACAAGCAGTAGCCCTTCACTCGACTCACTCAAATAACCTTCCCTACCCATATCCCACTCCTCAACGGTGGCCTCATTAGTGGATGTGGAAAACTGACGATCAGCAAAGTTGTCTAAATTATTCTTGTGGCATCATTCATTCATTCATTCATTCATTCATTCATTCATTCATTCATTCATTCATTCATTCATTCATTCATTCATTCATTCATTCATTCATTGTGCGGTACAGTCAATAAGGTTTCCATATGCTTTGCTCTGTTAATTTAATACCTTGTTTATATCCTAGGGAAGCGAAAAGAGGGGCTCGTTATGACGTACACCCCCAGGCAGAAGTATACGGCTCAAGAGATTTGCTTGCTGCATGTCCCGCTATGCACCCTCAGCGACCGTAATCTCTCGAAAGAGGAATGGCTTCGCGTCCTCAATGCTCCCAAGCTTTGAACTGCTAGATTTGCTAGGGAGCCCTGCTAAACAGCTTAGAAGCACGTCCCTTGTGCTGCATACTTTTGACGGTGACTGTGCATGAAAGAACACTGAAGGAACTACTGGACACCAAAAGTAACCCCAAAAAGGATGTCTTGTATGAGCACAGAACATTCTACTTAATAAATACAATAGAAACGTTATTTAGAACCCTTCATTTAACATGTCTTCTAAGCGACGTACAAGACTTGTCTTTGAAACATGTTACATAGACCAGTACATGGAAGATATATCCGAGAATTCGAGCAGACGTCCAGGGTGGTGTGTATGATTTTCGGTGGGGTTATGTGGCACGTGGGCTATGTACGAGGGACGCGTTATGAAGGATCTGAAGTAATCGCATACCACACTCACCATTTCACCTCCATCGAAATGTGGCTGCCGAGGCTGGGATCAGCAACCAAAGGCCAAAGCCACTTAGCCACCGAGGGTCTACCCAGGAACGAACTTCTCATTGTCAACCAGAAAGGTCTTTCTTATAGAATTTTTCCGTAACCTGATATATTTGTCGTTGTAGCCTTTCGTAGATATCTGTGGAACCTATACTGTGCGCGATGGGAAAGAATGTAGCGCTGTATAATCGCGTAGTAAGAAGCTGTCACGTTGCACATCAGCGACAGCAAGGGGCAGTTATTGTTCACGGAATCGGAAGTGTAAAGCGAATCTCACTCGCATGCTCGCTTGCTTGGTCACTCACTCACTCACTCACTCACTCACTCACTCACTCACTCACTCACTCACTCACTCACTCACTCACTCACTCACTCACTCACTCACTCACTCACTCACTCACTCACTCACTCACTCACTCACTCACTCACTCACTCACCCACTCACTCACCCACTCACTCACTCACTCACTCACTCACTCACTCACTCACTCACTCACTCACTCACTCACTCACTCACTCACTCACTCACTCACTCACTCACTCACTCACTCACTCACTCACTCGCGCACGAACAAAAAAGGCCGTCGTTGCATTAACTTTCATTAGTCGTGACGCAAAAATATGTCAACGGAGCGTCGACGGGCGTAGCGTTTGTGGCACCTGTATGGCCTACGCTTAACGATCATTTTACAGCTGCTGCTGCAATACCTTTTACGCAAAAGCATAAGCGCCCCATAATTTTTTTATGAAGCTCTGTGTGAGCTCCATAAAACTGGGAAGGTTCTTCTGCGAGGCGCCATACGAGCTTGCGAGACACCTAAAGGTCCACCTGAAACGCTCAGCACAGGCTTGTGAGACAGCACTGCCGACCCGACAAGCGATACGGTCGGCAGAGCTGCAGAGCCGCGACTTTACCCTCATTTGACTTAAAGGAACGCGAAAACGCGGACAAGTCCTGCGCGTAACTCGCGTTTAAATATTGAGCCCAAATCTCTTAGAGCAGCAGCAAAACAGTTCTATTAAGATGACACCATAATTAGCCAACTTCTTTATTCGCATTTTAATGAGCAACGTAAAGGCAAAACCACCAGGCGATGGATAGGGCGTCGCTCCAGCTATGACATCGGATTACATTGAAGCTTGGGTCGGGAAGGGGAGGGGGCTCCGTAAAACGGCTATCATACTCTCGCAGTAAAAGAAATACTTGTTCCATACGCCAACAACAGGCGAGGATTCTAAGTAAACACGCCGTATACACGCTATACGTGTTCGCTCCTGCCACGTGGGTGCTTACAGGTGGCGTAACGAAAAAAGGGCATGAAGGTTACTTTAACGACATCCTTCCTTGTGTTATTGCTTGTGTATATGGACGAGGTCAAGGCATTGAACAGCACGCATGCATTCCTGCAATGGAGTTATCTGTGCGTAGCACGAATGACCGCGGCGTTTTACGAAGTAGCAGGGAAGAGCGCGCCAACTTTTCGAGCGTGATTGTGAATGCTGTGTGCGGAGGTATAATATTTGGCTGAGATGTTCATGATAACGCGACCCAACGATTGGGCGATCTAACTCACCGCCAAAAGTGAGGCTGCAGCCCCACTTTTGGAGCACCAAACTAATTTCACCTCTGCACGCATGTACACGCGTGCATTATCTACCGCTTCTCAGGCGAGGCGATCAAGTGCTGGGAGTGCAAGTCCCACGCCGACCCGCGCTGCGCCGACCCCTTCGACAACACGTCGCTGCCCATCGCCGAGTGCGCCGCTCGGTCGCTGCAGCACTACCCTGGCCTCGCGGCCACAATGTGTCGCAAGATTCGACAGAAAGGTATGGTTTCTCTTGTAGGATTCAACCTCGCAGCGCTATGCTCTGACTGTACACCTCTACCAACTTCTGCTCCTGCTTCTATCGCGCCTTTGAAAGCAGCGTTAAAAGAAAAAGAGTTCGCTATTTTTAAAGAGTTTGCCGTAGCCATGTAGAGCTTCTCATGCACTTACCTAGAGGGAAAAGTGGCGACGAGGAACTTAGTTTATCGCAGGAATGCCGTGAAGTGGTGAGTTCGCATTTGGCCTCGCTAGTGTTGGGCCGATAACGCGGGTTCATTCGTATAGCAGTACGACTTTTCTTGAAGCAAACTTCAAAGAAATGCTTTGCTGATTTTCATGTGAGCCGAATTCCGAATAGTCTTTTACGCTAAAATTTTTAAGAAAGTGAAAAACATCCTAATGAAATAATTTAATCCGCATCAAGTGGAGACCATCGTGCCTACGATGTCTAAATCTATAGCCACCGTATCACAGCGTAGCTGTGATTCCGTGGCAGAATCTACGTTTTCGACCTAGCTCCAGCCAAGCCAAATTGAAGTGTTCACCGGCAATCCCGTGGTGGATGAAGTGCAACTTGTCTGACCCGCATTTGATCAGCACGTGGTATTCGACTACGATTGCTAAATAAATTACGATTTGAAATTCTTGTCATGCTGTTTCGGTTTCGACTTCAAACACCGAACGATGGCAGTGGCGTCAAGTTTCATTAGTTCCGTATAAGTCTCGTAAGGCATGAAAAAAAACCGCATATTAGAGGAGCTTCTTCATTCGTTGTCACTTCGGATCTTCAGGCAGGCTACCTTAGTAAATAGAAACGACAAAGCAGCGATTCTGTCGCAGTCTTTTTTTCATGCCTCACCTGTCCTATACTGAATCTTCACGTCACAGCCATCTTTCGACGGCTGAAATCGAGACTCAAACAGCGTGAGAGTAGGAATTCAGTTATAATTTATTCATTTATCATGGGCAAATGACGCGTGGTGATCCATGTATATTAATGTCTTCCTCATCATTAGAAAGAATAAAATACGCAACCAGTGTTTTGCGGGCTTCCATTGTGCCGAGTTGTATAGCATTCTTAAGCAGTTTGCTGTAAATAAAACCACGAATAACGTTCATGAATTGCCTAGGAATCTAACTGTGACCTTAGGACTAGTTGGTCATTTACATCGGCTAAGCGGTGGCTGGGGACCCGAGTCTTATAATTACAAAACGAAAGGACAAACGTTGTGATGTTCCTCGTCTACAACAGCTTCTGCTTCTAACAGGGGACGCTGCCAAATCCACGGTATAGGGCCTGCGTTTCTGTTAGCTGACAGCCGCGAGTTCTGCATAATTGGATTGAAAACCACTGCTGTTTGCCTTTGTCCTCCACGCTGCGCATGAACGTCGCGGCGCACGTGCGTACGGCGTCTCAAGCTGTTTCTTTGCACATATGTGCTTGGTGCGCAGTGAACGGCAACTGGCGGTTCATCCGGTCTTGCGCCTTCCTGGGCGAGCCCGGCGAAGGCACGTACGACGAGAACTACTGCCTCATGCGGACCGGCACCTACGACGTATTCGTCGAGACGTGCACGTGCAACAGCAAGGACGGCTGCAACGCCGCCCCGCACCATGGCGGACCGCTGTGGCTCCTGGCGCTGGCCACGGCGGTCGCCACCTGGACGCTGCTGGGCGCGCTACGCCAGTGACCACTTCGGGCTGCATACTCCCCTGTACCACACAGTCTACTCGGACTCCGCATCTCACTGCCTGCCCAAGGCTCACACGCGCGTGCGATGCGAGGACAATCGCCGCGCGCGACCGGCGCCGCATCATCGCCCTTTCACAGTTGGATGGCAGTGTGTCCCCGACACGGGGTCTTCCTTGTGCTCTTTACTTCTTGCGCGCCAAGATCGCGGCCTATGGACGCTGTAACATGTGTGATGCCGGCAGTTGCTTATTGGTATGCAAGAACCGGACGCGCTGTCGAGCACGAAGCAGTACTGAAAACCAGTCTGCATCGCGGTCCCAGAGAAATGCCTCCGCTTGTTCGCGCAGTTGGGGGAACACTCCAGGCCAGAGTACACGGACACTAGGCAATAGCCTGTCAGGCTTGTTACCGAGCTAGTACTTAAGGGATTGCCCTTTCACACGTTATACGGTGCGCTTGTTAATCGCGATGAGCGTCGGGCACCGAGAACACAGGGTTAACTCCTTGCCAAGGTGGGTGGGGTCCAACAACGCCGTATACTAATTATCAAGCGCAAACTAAAGCGTAACGATGTGTGGTCTCAATTTATCACTCTACTGCTACACTTGTCGTTTACATGGGCTGTCCAGGAACGTTGAAGCACGTCAGAAGAATGGCCTGAGGGGCGAGTTGGTGCATGATGAAATGAACGGCGGCGCAACAAGAAGAACACAACAAGAGAGGGGACACCACATGCGCACACTACCAACTGTTTATTGCATGGGAAGGTGGCATATTTATACATACAGCTCAGGCATGACACTCATCGCATTATCGCACAGACCCAACACGTGGAAAAAGAAACAGCAACATCAGGATAAAAGACAAGAACCCTTAACCTCTGCACAAAAAAAACTAAAAGATTTTGATAACAGAACTTTGAGCAGGCCATCTCGTAGCAAAAGCTTTTTTTTTCGTTTTGTTGTTTCTTGGGTTCTGACTGCTTTTGCTTTACACGTTTGACGCTGCCTTTGCTACGATTGTATTTTTTTTTGACTGCTTTTGCTTCTCTTGTTTGACTCTGCTTTTGCTACGATTGTTGACTCTGCTTTTGCTACGAGATGGCCTGCTCAAAGTTCTGTTATCAAAATCTTTTAGTTTTTTTTTGTGCAGAGGTTAAGGGTTCTTGTCTTTTATCCTGATGTTGCTGTTTCTTTTTCCACGTGTTGGGTCTGTGCGATAATGCGATGAGTGTCATGCCTGAGCTGTATGTATAAATATGCCACCTTCCCATGCAATAAACAGTTGGTAGTGTGCGCATGTGGTGTCCCCTCTCTTGTTGTGTTCTTCTTGTTGCGCCGCCGTTCATTTCATCGTTGAAGCACGTAACTGTGTTTTATCCGTTGGCCGATTTAAAATGGTAGTAAGGCTGCGACTGAACAGCCATCCTCCAGATCAACCGGCATTTACGTTTCGTCTGGATAAGCGTTGACGTGCTCTAGCGCTCGTACAAATTGATAAGTGCCTCAGAAAGAAAGCAAGATTTCATGAAGGTTGCATTTTGACCTCGGTGTTTATTTAAACTCAGTGCTCAACTATGGCGTTTACATACAAACAGCTCTCATTATATCCCTGACGTTATGTTCCTGTGGTATGACGGCATCCCACGAGCAGCTAAGAGAGCTTCTCCGCAAGGTCAAGCATTGTTCAGCTTTGTGGTCATCGCTCCCATCAACTTAGATGTCCACCTGAAGTGCCTGAATGCACAGGAATTGGTGCAGTGCCTTAAACAACTGTGATCGCCTTTACACAAATACCAGTTTTTTTTTGTTTTTTTTTTTCACGCGGTAGAAGCCGCTTCCAACTGCATGCTACGTACCAGGCTGTGGCAATGCGAACGGTCTTTGTCTAAAATTTTGTGAAAGAAGGCCGTCCGCAGACAAGAATCTCAAATGCCATGACTCTCTAACTGCGCAGATATTCTCCGCCAGTGAATTCAATGGGAGGCCGACGCTCATATCCTGTTTACTCTTACTTTATTCCATCGTTGGGAATGATCAGAAGCCATTCTAACTCATATACGGATGCCTTACTCTGTCTGTGTCACCGAGCACAGCTCGCGCCGTGACCTTGTATGAAAGCTCAGTGTGTGATTTCGACTTGACGTAGGAAAATTCTAGTATTGGCATTATTTGTTCAAACAATGGAATAATTATTGTTGTCATCAGTTTTGCTGAAGTCAACGCCTACAAAGAAAAAGTGTGAAGCTTTTCAATAGTAACTGTTCCCTTGCTTTGAATGGACTCCAATTTAAGGATTCCCCACGACACAATGGACGTGTG
Source organism: Amblyomma mixtum (assembly GCF_055824585.1). Taxonomy (NCBI): domain Eukaryota; kingdom Metazoa; phylum Arthropoda; class Arachnida; order Ixodida; family Ixodidae; genus Amblyomma; species Amblyomma mixtum. The sequence goes on from NC_143014.1 coordinate 202,671,092, forward strand.
TTCCCGCTTCGACTTTTTGAATCCCTTTGCCCTCATCCTGCCATAGACCAAATCTGGCTGCTTACGTCAGTCGGTAAGGCAAAGCCGCGGTGAGGCTGTGGTTCCTGTCTCGAGCCTCCTGCCAGGACGAGTTTTTCTTCGACTACAGAGACTTGAGAAACATAGTTTCCCTTTGTAGGCGTGTGGCTGCGCTTAAGTATAATCGTATTTATTTTTTTTTATCTGCTTAACAAGAGAAAGCGTAATGATGCGAACGCAAATTTACCGCCCGTTAGGCGAGATTTAGGAGCAAATTTGCTCTGTCCTCGTAACTTTCTCTTATTTATACCCGATTCTTCGGTTCTTTCATTGCTTTTTTCATTGTGGAGAAACGAGGAAGCGTGCAGTGACTGGGCCAGCTGCCGTTTGCATGCGATTACTTGGGAACATTGTCTTTCAGCTACCTTGGACAATGTGCTACGCTTGCGTCGCTTGCGTCAACTGCTTTAACATGACAACTGAAAAAATGGGCTCACGTGGCTAGCTGGTCAAGCTGGAACAGCATTTCAGCCCTTGACAGCATACTGTTTTCCAGCTCGCAGAGCTCAAACTGTGTCGTAGGAGTATGCTATTCTGATAGCTATCTTTTCTTTTTTTTTCGTAAGCCAGGTTTTGACAAGTGAAGGAGAGTTCGAACTTTCGGGTGAGCAAGCTTAAGTCGTTTGGTCGGCTTGTACTCGCTGCCGCAGATCTCTTTGCTCAGCGTTCGCGTTGTGGGCATGCATGACGAGCTCTGATACGAGCTCGTGAACTCGATGTCGTTGAAGTTAGGACCGCCGTGCGTTTGCACGCAGCCTAGAGGCAGCGTTCGAAACCCCGCAGCCTCGCAGAACGCGTTCGTACCTCGCTAGAGTTGCGCCATTGTTTCCTTGGCGCGGAAATGCGACCATATTTTACTAATTTTTATTACCTTTTACTTCGGCGGTCGCTATTGCGGCGCGACATTCCGTCCATTTTATACAACCATAGAGGATTCAAGTGCCACAAATCGCCGAGGTATAGAAGCCGCTGTGACCATCTCTTTCATATTGCACTGTTATTTGGTACCCATTGGTGTCGTATTATCTGAGAGCTGTGAACGGAGTGTGCGTTGGTGTGTTGGTGGGTGCTTGTTTGCGTGTAGGCAGTGTGTCTCTTAAGCGGCATTATTTTACAAGAGCAATGCCTGTATGAATGTTCATGACCTGTATGCAAGCTTCTCTTTCTTTTCTCTCTCTTCCTTCCTGCTTAAACACGTGAAGTGGACCGAATATCACATTCTGTAAAAGGTATTCTTTTCTCCTCATCCGCCATTATTTCATCCCTGACACACAGCGGCGGGGTTATATGCCGTGCAATCGATTTCAAAGCCAATGCTGCGAAGAACACTGTAAGCGTAATTACCTTTTACATTTTTCTTTAATATCAAGTGTGAATTTTCCGGGCGGAACGGTGGTAAATGTGCCTGATTCGCTGACGCCTGTGAGCGTTTTATCGGGTGCTTGCACTCGCCGTAGACGTGCAGCGCTGAACCCTGTACCCGTGTATTGTAAGGAAGCTTTATACTGTATGGCCAGTCGGACGAGTGCCGACCCTTCAGGTGCTGCTGACAGAGCGTTCTCTAACAAAACTTTCGAAAGGTGTTCTTTCTCAAAAAAGACGACGTATGCACCACAAATATGCGCCCTGTGTTGCCTAAGCCGCTGTGGTGTCATGTTGACCCTTTCACATAGATTCTGAGAAATCTTTTGCCCCCCGGCCACAGATATTTTAAGTGGAAGTCTGCGCAACACAGAGGTCAAGCACAAGCGAGTGGGCGGAACGGGCGCTAGTAGCTCTTTATTCCAAAAAGGAAATAGCGTGCATACTTATATGCATTCTTCAAACATTTATCAGACATGAATAAGACAAACCGCAATATAACCTAACCTCATGAGATCCTGTACACAGTAGTGGGCATCTGTTGTTAGTGTTCGCCGTGTCCACTCTATCGGGCTTGTCTTCTGTGGTGCGCTGAATTCTATTTGATGTAATGAAGCAACTAGCCAAGAAGTGATCTCTGCTAAACCACTGATATATATGTACATTACCTGGGGCACAGAACGTACCTAACCATATTTGTGTTCGTGCTTTAAGGGTCCTTTCTCACATTATGCGCGCCGCGCAGCAGCAGAAATGATGTAACAATGTAATAATGTAAAAAAAAAGAGAAAATGACGTGCATTTCGGGTCTGTTGTCGACTTCAGTTCCTTGCAAAACATGGTGTATTTTGCTTTGGTTAACCTCCGGGCTTGTACAGCTCACAGACCGTAGCATGCATGAGTCGTAGACTTGTGTAGCTTCTGTTATAAGGGAGTAATTACTCATTAGCATCCGCCCAAGCGAAACCATGTATACGGCTGCGAAGGAAATCGATACAGCGTCCTTACAAACTTCGCAGTTAAAGAAAAATTCGTCCTGGTCCGGAGTTCGAACTCGGGACCACCGTCGTGCCAGGGAAGTCGCTCTACCAACTGAGCTAATTGCCGGGACAGCTATCATTGTGATAGGGTGAGAGTGAACGGATAAACAACTTGAGGTGCGAACGGTGTTGGTCCAACGTTTAGGGGCGGAAAAATGGGAAACGTGTCTGATTCGCTGATGCCTGGGCGGGTTTTCTTGGGCGCTTACCACTCATCATTCACGTGCAGTGCGCAACCCTATACCCGTATTGTAAAGCTTTATACTGTATGACCAGTCGGACGAGTGTCGACCCTTCAGGTGCTGCGGACAAAGCGTTCGCTAACAAAATTTCCGAAATGCGTTCTCTGTGGAAAAAGATGGTGTATGCGTCAGATATGCGCCCCGTTTTGCTTGAGCCGCTGTGGCGTCATGTTGACCCTTTCACATAAATGTAAGAAATATTTTGCCAGCCAGCCACTGATGTTTTAAGCGGAAGTTTGCGCAATACAGAGGACAAGCACAGCATTGGACCATTGGACCAACTATGTAACTTCTGAATGCAAAAGCTCCCAGGCGCCCGTGGCTTTCGCGAGCCCGTACGTGGCCACACGGCAACGCAATGGTCGCTCCCTCTCACTAATTTTTATATTAAAGACGTTGATGTAGATTTCCGCTACTGCGCGAACATATTCCACGAACGGAGACTGTTCCACGGACATACGCGTGCTGTACCACCCTTGCCACGTGCGCGTTGTCCCGGGGACTGCGGCTCAGGAGATGGCCGTTGCCGCGGGCACAGCATCGCTTGAAGCGCGAGCCGTGGCTACAAATAAAGGGCTTTGAGATGCTGCAGTGAATTCCTCTGTTCATAAGTCAGCAAGCGGCTTCTGAGAGCTCAGCGTGTGCGCAACGCATGGCACAGACCAATGTCAACATTGAGTTCGGGGCGGAGCCTTTATGACGGCGACGACTGTTTTCTTGGCGATCGTAACAAAAAAAAAAAAGATCCGCAGTTGGTCATTGTTCAGCGAACCTGTGTGAAGCAGACCGGAACCTTATTACTAAGAAATCGGGGTGTCAGATATGCAAAACTTTTCTTACGTGAGTTCCATGAGACATGCTTTGTGAAAGACTGCGCGCTTCTTGACGGCTCTTGCTTTTGGACTGTTGTCTCGTTGGCTGTTGAGACCTTACAACAATTGTACACGCTGACCGCTCTCGTAATGCTTCGAAGTATAATTCCTGTGAATACGGCCCCTGGCCCGCACAGTGGGGGGCAGTTTTGTGCGTGATTTTAAAGCAAGTAAGCCGGCCAAACACTCTCAAGACAAGGCACAGAAGGGCACAGGACAGAGGCGGTACTTTTTGAAAAAGACAAGCCACCAAGTAACTTTTCAGCCCATGAGTCTCCCATTCTGTTGCGGATTTTGTACCTTCTGTCTTGGCCGCAGCCACTCTGAGCTTTGAACATGGCCTCAAAGAACGGGCATTCATGTCGTTCGACGTGTGTTGAGGCTGTCACGCGACCTCACAAAGATCGCCGAGCGACAAGGCGTCAGTGTGGTGTCTTTCAGCTTCGGCAATACTGTGGAGTCTTTGCTGGCTAGTTTCGCTGTCCCAGAAAGTGGAAAGCTTGTGCGCCACAACGCGTAACAACCATTCGTGAATAGGACCACAGAAGTGGTTTTAATAAAATCTCTTTAAGATACAGCGAAACCTGGATGTAGGTTAGATGGGACAGCGAGTTTAAATGCGTGTCCTCGGAATAAAAATTGCCACTGGCTAAGGTGGTCGCCTGACTGCTCACTGTTCTCACTGTTCTGAGCATGTTCATGTGTGTCCGGCAGCGAAAGAAGTATTTATTGGTGAGAAAATTGCCTTTCGAAATTTTCCCGCTGTTTGATTCAAACTCTAGGCGTCTACACGGAGAGGGACATCGGAATTGCCATTTTTAAACGAATTCCAGCGTAGCCTTGCCCCTGGAATCTGTACAAAAGAAATGTGTCGACACACTATAGCTGATCTTCGAAATCAGCCGGTGATGGCGACCGTTCTTTAGGGTCTTTTATGCGAAGCATACTAGCCGCACAACCGAGCGCTTCCTTGCTGCGCCGCGCGCGGCCGCGTAGCTACCACTTGACCTACATCGGCGCACCACGTGATATGACGTCACAACAGCTGTGAAAGCTGGGGCTCAACTCGTGCCCTCGCTTGCGGATGCGCAGCCTCCACCGGCGGCCTAACTCCCGCTCCTTCCTCTAGGGGCGCTGACGTCACAACAGCTGTGAAAGCTGGGGCTCAACTCGTGCGCTCGCTTGCGGACGCGCAGCCTCCGCCGGCGGTATGCTTCGTTGGTATGCTTCGCATCCTAGGCTTAACCATAAGCTAAGCCAGGCCATTTTCTGTCTTTGAGACAAATGAGCGTCTCTGTCGTTAGAATGCGGTAATCTGGCGATACAGGCCAGCTTCAGTTTGTTTTTTTTTTCTTCGTACAAAAGCTAGCGCAAAAAACACGACACACACAAGAAAGGTAGACAGGACAACGCGCTACTGACAACTGATCCTTTATTGGAAAGAAACACGTAATATATAGGCACACCGTCAACCCACCTATCAGCTGCAGCAAACGTCACAATGATGTAAAGGGTCATAAAAGCGATAAAAGACACAAAGACTGAAAACACGACGTAGCTAAAAAACGACAAAAAATGACGAAAGAACATTAAAAGCGCGTTGTCCTGTCTACCTTTCTTGTGTGTGTCGTGTTTTTTGCGCTAGCTTTTGTACGAAGAAAAAATGCACCAACTAGCCCAGCAACAAGTGTTACTTCAGTTTGTTCTCAGTGTTTCTTAACACTCAAATCCTGCAGCTACGAACTAAAAGTTACACATGCCCTGCACGTTCCTACGCGACGTGCACATGTGCGGTGTGCACATTGCACACTGCAATGCCAGGTAACAGTGAGGAAACTCGGCTTTTGCTGCGAAAGCAACTCTATACTGGAGCCCATATCGGCTCGTCGCGTATGCTCGTGGTGGTGCGGTCTTGTGCGATCTTGTGCCATTGCCTAGCAACCCGAGTTACTACCCGAGCTTAAACGAGCTACTCGGGTAAGCTCGGGTCGTAACTCGGGTAACCTCAGGCAAGTTCGGACGAGCGTCGTGCCATCTTCGCGAGAGGTTGCTCGGGAAGAGCAACATGGGTCGAAAAATCCCGACGGGTGGCTGGGATAGAAACAGCCACCTGCCAGTGCCAGTGCGCATCGCTTAACCGCCGTGCCACTGCGCTGGTCGTGGTATATGAGGACTCACCGCCATCTATGTGTGTGTGAACACACAAGCGCAGAATCTGCGCTTGTGTGTGTTACTGCGTTCTTGCTCGGTCCTTGTTTTTGTTTGCGCAGTTTTCAAGTATGAACGAAATTAAACCATTCGCCATGTTCCATTCAGAGCGTAAGCGGAAATAGGCTGCCTACTGAAGGCACACGAAAGTCGGTCAGCATATACCGCCTGGCGAAGACTATAACAGCATACAGTTGATAAAGGCTTAGATTTCTTTTTGAAAAATACCTTCTATTTCAGAATTCGTTAGTCCTTCCCAGCAGCATCCGTTAACGCCTTTCGCTGCACATACGTCTAGTTAAGTGACATTTAGTTCGTTCCCATTAATGCTAAGCTCAGAGTACAAGCTTCATATGAATAGGTATTAGCTTCATATTGATGGGAACCATGGAGAAAGGAATGCTCAGGGAAGGCCCTCGCCGTCCGAGTTGCACGCAGTTGAAGACCCCTCTTGATCTTGTCGAGGGGAATTGCGTTGAAGATGATTGTTGTAGGATTCTTGTAGTCTTGCAGATTCAAATTGCTCAATCACATTGCTAGAGGACACTTCTGGAGAGGTTAACTTTTTATAACAATTAAAAGCACAAAGGAAGACACAAGCAAGGAGAAAACATATTTACACTTGACTGGCTCGTAGTTCTACGTGACGAAACCATCCCTCGGTCCTGCCGAAACAGCTGGATTTAAACCCTATGCCCCGCCCTCGGTGGGGAGAATAACCAATCAGGTAACTGCACAAACATCCACCCAATAAATTATTGGGGAAAGGAAAACATCACCAATCAACAATTCGGAAAGGATAACACAACCAATCAATGCTTGGGGAAAGAAGGTAACTCATCGCTACAAACACTGTGCACATATGTACATTTTGTACCATCACCATATTGGAGAATTATGCTTTCCTGCTGTGATCTTCGCGAACACTGTCACTCTCCCAATGTCCGGTTGACCCAAGTTCAAGGAAGGTCACTTCAACCCATCTGTTCCGCATCGTCGCTCCTCATGCCTGCAGCTAGCGTGGCAATATTCTGTTGACCGCGCTTCCAGCTGTCAACGCACGCCGCTGCAGACATGGGACAAAAGCCACGCAATGTGACGCGGGTCCGCCTCGTCGCATGCACGGTCGCACAGGATGCGACCTAATGAATCCGTCCCTGAAGGGAGTTTAAACTTTCCCGTAATCCTCCGCTCTCCGGCGCCCCCCCCCCCCCCCCTCCCTTATCCCGCTGGGTTAAGTATGACTCACCCCCTTCTCTGCGGTTGTGCGGAGCGCCCAAAAGAAAGAACGTAATGGGCATTCCACTAACGCGAACCGGATGCGGCAAACAATGTACAGCACCACGAACTTCACTCACGCCAAAAAGTGTGCTGGAAGTCACACGCTTTCACGAGGGCTACTGGGAGTCTTTGGCCGGTGGCGCAGCCAATAGCAACGCTGGATGCAGCGGCGGCGTCTGCTGCACTGTTTGCTGCGTATGCGCAAGCGCGCTGAGTATGGGGGGAGCAGGAAGGAGGCTTCACGTCCGGCTTTAAAAAACGTGACGTAACAGCCTCTCTTCAATTCTTTCCTTCCCCTGTGATGGGAGCGCAGTGAATGGGACTGGGCTCATAATATGAGCACAACACAGTACTTGGCTAAAGCAAAGCTAAAGTTCGTATTACTCCCTTCGTATGATGAGTGCCCTCAGTCAGATTCGTCGTGGAGGTCAGCTATGCGTTGTGTGTTGTGTTGTGTTTAATGGCGCATAAGCGACTAAGGCTATCATGCGCCAAGCTCAGGGTATAGAAAATTGTTTTATATAGGATATTATACAAAAGACTAAAGAACGGCGGTGTAAGTCAGCTCTGCAGTAGTGTCTCTATATGTGCATGCAGCCCGAGGAAAGTTTCCGGTTTGTAAGTGGGCGCAGTGCGAGGCCACAAAGGCGCCGCAGTATCGGCGCATCGCATTAATGACCGCTACCGCTGGCGCGATGCAGCGTGTCCTCGCCGCGGGGCAAGATTGAGAACAATTGCACTGTGTCTTATCCGACCGCCGACCAAGGCGAACACGTTGTTTCAAAATACTTACGAACAATACGGGAAAAGTGCACTATGCTAGCGTAGCACAGATCTCGCAGAAACAAGCAAGACGGAGGCACCAAGCTCCTGTGGCCCGTCCGGTAGAGGACATGCCACAAAACATCTTGTGCTTCTTCCGGGCCAGAATGGCGTGGCACAAGCTGTATCCTCTGAGTCATAACGCACATTCGCAGCTAAACGAGTACATGCCCACGCGAAAGGTGGTCCGCGATAACCCTACGTACGACAGTCATCTAAGGCGGTGGAAAATACTCTAGTCTTTGGACGCACGGAAAGCTTGGAAAGTTCAGCTTTCGATTTAACGAAGCTGAAGCTGTTAGCTTGCATTTCACTGAGTCAGATAATAGATCCCAGTTATCACTGCAGATTAGAGGAAACCATTCAGTGTCTGCTCTGCTTATGTCCTCTCTTCGATCGACCGATGCCTGTCCTTGCGGAAAGTGTAAAGGTCGCTGGGTGCCAGTTCACCCTCAGAGACGAAGTTCCCGAGGCTCCCTGAAACGGTGTTCATGTAGGCAAAGAGAAGTCGAAGTATTGATAGACATTGAACGATCCATCATCCTACCGCAAAAATTTTTGATCTACCTTGTGCGGAACCAGAGATAATGGATATTAAAAATGACCACCAGCCTTTTCCCTCTCAACTCGTACACCGGAGCGAACCATAAAAAAATAAAGATTACAGGCCGGGACTATGCTCCGCCCACAAATACGTCATCGACGAGATCGGTTTGTTTACTTCCGGTTGACGCGCTCTTTCGCTCGATCGCTCGCTCGCTCGCTTTCCCGCTGTCTGCTATGTTCACCTGTGTCTCGCAACCGTCGCTGCGGCTTCTCTCGTACTATAGACCCCGAGCAGAAGGAACGACTTTTGCGGATGAGTGCCGAAATGGGATTTCAGCCTTAAGGCGGGGACACATGTGCGAAAAGTGTGTGCGATTCGCTGCGGCGCGCCGTTGTGAACGACGTCGTAACAACCGATCGCAGCTCGTCGCCTGCGTCCAACCTGCTGGATGTCTACGACAAGCCGCGCGCGGAAAACGCAACGACGGGAAGCGGGAGCCAATACGAGTGCGGAGAGCGGCAGCGTCATGATGCCGTACAGCGCGCTGCTCAGGGCGCTCGGGGCCGAGCCACGCCGGACCGGCCTGCCAGCCTTGATGCCGGCCACCGGCGACTGAAAAACGCGCTAGTATTGTTTGTTCTCGTCCATAGCAAGCCCTTGGATAGATGCATGTCAAAAATGCATAATTTCTGACTATCGTTGGCCAATACCGAGTTGCTGGTAAAAGTGATGACTGC